>NC_141895.1:23612183-23921072 GCF_030686135.1 Camelina sativa | reverse complement strand
TTCCCCCTATCTAGAGCTCTCTCTCCTTCAATACAAAAAATCAGGTAACATGCCAAACTTCTTCATCCCTAAATCGTATCAATTGGTTGAGTTAACCTTAACGTTGACGTCAATGTAGGGGATGGAGAAACCAATAACAAGCACAAGGTAAGCTACAAACACAGAAGTGATCACCCCTCAGATGATGAAAACGTTTCAGTATTGGAGAGACCAATACATTAAAAAAGCTTTTAAGTGAAAGCAATTATAGAGCCAACAAAAGGAAAAGCTTACCAATCTGCAAATCCCACGCTTTGGGTTTTTAAGGTAATATAAACATTGATTTCATTCTGCTTATTGCGAGATCTTATTATCACAATGAATGACAAAATAAAATACTAATAAACAGAGAGGATAAATGTTTTCCTACTCAGATTTGTTGGTATTTTTTTCTTGAAAGAATAATCTAATTTTCAATTTTTTTATTCAATAGCTCTTTAAAGAATTTCAAACACTGATGCATATATTGTAAACACGTTTTTTTGTTGAATACATTTAACATTTCATTTTTAAAAAAAAATATGGAGAAAATATGATATATTTCTTTATTTGTTATAACACCATATATTCTAAAAAAAATATTTTCTTATGAAGAAATTCCTTGCCACTAATTAAGAAAGATGAGGTCAAATACAGCTCCTTGAAAAAAGGGATAAGGACAGAGATTGTCAAAGTGTAACTGCTAATATCTAAAACCTTTAATTATTTATCTTCAAAGCTTGATTATAACGATCACTACTAGTTCACAACACTCGACCAAATTTTATTACACACAGATAAGAAGATTCCTCCTCTTGTCGTCTCCAAGCTTTTAAAGCCATGGCCGGTGGAGCTCTTACCGACGAAGGAGCCCTAAAGAGAGCTCATCTTTATGAGCATCGAATCACTTCTTATTTCATATTCGCTTGCATTGTCGGATCCATGGGAGGCTCTCTCTTCGGCTATGATCTTGGAGTCTCTGGTTAGCTCTCTCTGTTATCTTATACAAATACTCAAATTCTGAAACTCTCGAGGGCCAGCTTCAGTTTTGTTCAATTTCCCCTGTTTTGTCCGTTATAAGTTTCTGAGAAGGGTTTAGCGTTAGCCGTTAGTTTTGTTTTAAGTGGACTGTTTTAGCTCCAAGTTTTAGTTTTCTTGTAACTCGAGGAACTTATGCAAGATATACATTGCTCATTTTGTGTTTCTTTACACCTTGTTAAACACAGGTGGTGTTACATCAATGGACGATTTCTTGAAAGAGTTCTTCCCAGAAATCTACAAAAGAAAGCAAATGCATCTAAACGAAACAGATTACTGCAAATACGACAATCAAATCCTCACACTCTTCACCTCCTCTCTCTATTTCGCCGGTTTGATTTCAACTTTCGGAGCTTCTTATGTCACCCGAATCTACGGCAGGAGAGGAAGCATCCTCGTTGGCTCCGTCAGCTTCTTCCTCGGAGGAGTTATCAACGCCGCCGCTAAAAACATTCTCATGTTAATCATCGGTCGAATCTTCCTTGGCATAGGCATTGGATTCGGAAACCAGGCAAAACACACAAATACACTAACTCTTATGTCTAAACAGCTTTCTGGTGTCTGTTTTAACGTTTAATTTATGCATTTGCGTTTACAGGCGGTTCCGCTATACCTCTCAGAGATGGCTCCTGCGAAGATTCGAGGAACAGTGAATCAGCTTTTCCAGCTAACAACTTGCATCGGCATTTTAGTGGCTAATTTGATAAACTACAAAACAGAGCAAATCCATCCATGGGGGTGGAGACTCTCTCTCGGTCTCGCCACCGTCCCAGCTATACTTATGTTCCTAGGCGGACTCGTTTTGCCTGAGACACCAAACAGTCTTGTTGAACAAGGAAAGCTCGACAAGGCTAAAGCTGTACTGGTCAAAGTTCGTGGCACAAAAAATATAGATGCTGAGTTTCAGGATCTCGTCGAAGCCAGTGAAGCTGCTAGAGCCGTGAAGAACCCGTTTCGGAATCTTCTTGCTCGGAGGAACAGACCGCAGCTAGTGATTGGAGCAATTGGGCTTCCAGCGTTTCAGCAGCTAACCGGAATGAATTCGATTTTGTTTTATGCTCCGGTTATGTTTCAGAGCTTAGGGTTTGGTGGGTCGGCGTCGCTTATCTCGTCCACCATTACAAACGCTGCGCTCGTTGTTGCCGCCATCATGTCTATGTATTCAGCTGATAAATTCGGAAGAAGGTTTCTTCTTCTTGAAGCTAGCGTCGAGATGTTCTGTTACATGGTGAGTGCTCTGATTTTTTGTTTTGTTTTAACTCTACGTACGTACAAGCTAAGCTAGGGTTTATATCTTGCCAAACAAGTAACTTCAGCGGAAACCCAAAATATGTTTCATTTTTTTGGCAGGTTGTAGTAGGAGTAACACTAGCCTTTAAGTTTGGGGAAGGGAAAGAGCTACCGAAATCGCTCGGTGTGATTCTCGTGGTACTTATCTGTCTGTTTGTATTGGCATACGGTCGGTCATGGGGTCTTATGGGATGGTTAGTTCCAAGCGAGATTTTCCCATTAGAGACCCGATCCGCCGGTCAGAGCGTTGTGGTCTGCGTAAAACTTTTCTTCACGGCTCTTATCGCTCAGTGTTTCCTCGTGTCATTGTGCCATCTAAAGTACGGAATATTCCTTTTATTCGCCGGACTTATATTCGGGATGGGGAGTTTCGTTTACTTTCTGTTACCGGAGACGAAGCAGGTTCCGATTGAAGAGGTTTATCTTCTGTGGAGACAGCATTGGCTTTGGAAGAAATATGTCCAAGATAGTGAGTGATATATAGAAAAGATCAATCGGTTAGTGGATAAAAAAAAATTAGATAGAATTTTCTTGGGGATATGGTTTTGGATCTTTCAGCCTTGAAAATTTGGTGATACATCTTGAATAATTGTGATCGATTTTTTTTAAATTCGTTTGTTACTATTTCAGAAATAAAAACATTAATCGATTAGATAATATAATTCAAACAATAAATAAAAGCTCGCAAATGAATGTGATTTTCCTTCGTTACTCACTAATTAATCGAGAAATTTACAACGAGTATGCAAACATGAATGCAGTGTACATGTGTAATGCATGAATATAATGTACGTACATTGTTTGTGTAGTGGTTAATGGTAAGGTGGGTGCCGATTAATAATTATAGCAACCATGGTGGCAAGCGTAATACGACAGCGAAATGATGTAGAGAAACATTGAGCAGCGTCAAGGAAACAAATAAGGAGAACGTTGATACTGTGTGGTCAAATTTGCGAAAGTTTGAGAATTTAGGGGTCCAAGTGGACCCATTTCTTGTAGGCCCAAAATGGTCCTAGCCTATTGATTGTTCTCATCTACCAACAAATCTTTTGAACAAGTGAAAGAAAACACATTTGATTCTTTTTTAAGCTCTACACCTTTTTTTTTTTTTTTGCTGTTCATAATGGACAATCCCGGAAGAAAGTACATAGAGCTTGTGGAACGCTGGGTAGTATTCTTACCATTTACGAGATCCACAATAGTTACTACCATTGTGGTAAGAATACTTGAACTCTAGTCTCTTTCAACTCCAAAATAAAGTCTTTTAACCAGTGAACCACTTGAATTGTTTTTTCATACTTACTTCATGAAAAAAAAATCGATGAAATACAAAATTCTATAGGTTCTATATATAAGTAGAAACTCTTACATTGAATTAATGTATAAATTTTTGAGATCAAAGTCAAATTGTGAATTAAAAATGTTTTTTTCTTCTTACATCTTGGAGAAGACGATACAATTAAAATACGGATCGGAAGTAAGAAAATATGTTATGAATTGGTGACGGTGCTATCGATGCAGCTACATGTTATGACATGCAGCTATGTGTTTGTATTCGGAACTAGACGTAAAATATATGTTATAAATCCATGTAGTTATGTATACAAAACAATGAAAAATGATTTTTAGAATAAAAATAAAACTGAGACGGACAGATAGATTTCAATATTTATATATATATACATGCACGTATATATAATAACATATATAATCTTCGTCCAAAAAAATCAGAACTATTTAGTGCGAGGAATGGATGCTGTTGGATATTTCATAATGGCAGTTCATATTATAATGAAAAGAAAAACAGAGGAATTCATTACGTAGTTGATGGTAGCATGGAAGCCCTAATCTTATGCACGAGGCACGCCATGTTAATAGTTTATAAGTTCAAGGCATATATATCTTAATAATTATTCAAAGATATTTATTATATCCATGAGAAAATTGACATACTATTATATTAGGTTTTACAAACTAGCAATGTTTATTTGAGCACAGGCCACATGCGAGTAATTAGTCTTGTTTTCAACTTCATTTCCTTGGTATAATAATATATTTGTATACTAAATTGTTTAGTTTTCTTTTGTTTTTGAAAAAGAACTATATTGTTTAGTTTATATCAGAGGTTTACTTAAAAGTCAGCGTTCCTTTTTCCATTTGTTTTGTTGTCATTTTGAAGGAAAAAATAAAAAATAACTAGTTTTATAAAGTAGCTAGTCGCGTAAGGATTAAATAACTACATCAACACAATCTATGAAACTTAGTTTTTTAATATCAGTGTTCATACTGTCGAAGCGAACACTACCTAGAAAGACTACAAAAATTCGAAATACAGTATACACCGGCCTTTATAGTTGCATTAAAAGATTCATAAATATATTCGAAATTTGAGAATGCCCTCACGTATCATCATATTAAAGGAAATTAACTAATAAACATAAGGGAGAGATATATACTTGTTCTAAGAACACTGTATAGATGACATATTTGTGCTGGTGATGAGAAAACGACATGCTTTATAAGTTTATATATACTCCCGGCCCTTTTCATTTTAATTATCGTTTTAGGTTTTTTTAACCACCTATTAATTAATAGGAAAACTATATATTGAAGTTTTCACCTCTAGTTAGTATACACTGCATATTTTTAACTTTCATTGAATATTTCAAATAATATAATTTGTGAGAGTTAAAAACATAATTATTATGACACAATAATATTTCTGAAAAGTTTTGTTAAGGTAAATCGATAGACCGCAAATAGAATGGCTAGGTTCCGGCGGTAAATTAAAATTTTAAGAAACACATTCAAATGATAGTCTCTCATCAGGTACTAAAACGTCAACATCATAAAAAACAACTAGGTAGATTAATAATGCTTAACAACGGTGCTATAAATTGACTAAACCAAAGAAGTACTAGTAGGTAGAACCCCAAAAAAAGCCAAACAAATGTGTTGAATAATGAGATAAATGTGGTAAATATGCATTAACAAATAGCGAATGTAAAAAGGAAGAAGGAATGATGATAGAAAGAAAAAGAAATTGAAAAATTAAGGGGAAGAAGGATTATAGAAGAGAAGGGCATGTGGGAAGGGTGTTGACAACTGTCAGAAATGCCATGCTCAGATGGGGCAAACAGCCTTCACTCCTTGTGGGTCTCCTTAATTATCTCTCTTCCTCTTCCCTTCCTTCTGATTTATCATTGCTAACTCCAACAGTAAATCATACTCTATATGTTCAGAGAAAAAACCCGAGTTTCTAGACTAGCTAGAGAGAATTCATATTTTACTATGTCGTTGATAGAAATTTTAGTATTAGTTTCTATATTAAAAGGTCTTAATTACTCTTTTACTTACATCATAAAGCCATTATATGATACGAAAGGTGCAAGCAAGTAAGCACCAATGATGAATGAATAAAGACCATATACATGCATGCTATAATACTATGTGTAGTAGTAGTAGTAGTATCATAGTTTCTTGACCCAAAGTTGGGTCTAGTTGGGAAACTCGACTTCCACCGAAAATCATTTATTTCTACTTTTTTTGTTTAGCTGCCAATGATAATAGAAGACGACAAAAATAAAAATGTTAATATATATGATTTCATTATCCATTTTGCTATATATAAGTAAATATTATATCAATTTGTAGGCAATTTTTTTTATGGAAAGACAAAATTCTATTAGTGTATAACTGGACCTAACAATATATTACAACAAAAGAATTGTAATCGAGTAATACGTACGTATTGGTAGTATATTATCATTCATCGTTGTATTATATTATCATCGTAATTTAAATCCACGTATTTGTTTCAATCATTTTATTATACACACGCGTGTATTAATGTTATAATTTTAAACTTATGCATATTTGTGATTTTTAATTCTCTTACAACTATCCCTTTTCTATTGCAAATTTAAGTTCTTAGTCAATTTTAACAAGTTACTAGAAGAAAGTTCGTAGTCAATTCCTTATGGAATATATATTACCAGACAATATTGAGAATATAAAACAATCAAAGGTCATGGACGTACATCTTAATTACTTAAGCCTATTTGTGGGTTATTTTTTCACCTTCGCATTCTCCCTTTTCCACTGGATAAGTTTTTAGTTAGTATAAACAAAAAGGAAAAAAAAGTTCTTAGTCAATTTCAATGGAATAATATTACCCCATTGAATTGATCAAGTTCATCCATGGACCATCAACCATGCATAGGTTATCACGAAAATATAAATAACACCATTTACTTTTCCGAATGCAAATATCAACATTATATATATATTTATATTAACATTTTTGAAGTACATTTTGGTTTATACTTTTGAAATTTATCTTATTTAATTTGTTTATTTGCAACATTAACCCCTACATATTTTTCTAAAATAACATTTCGTATAAAATCAATTAATGGAACTATTTAAATCGACTTAATTTGATATGTTTATTGTCATAAATAGCTTGACAACATCTCTACATTTCGATTTTTCCAAAAACAATTCTACACATTAAATTATCAATATTTACATAGTTAATCCTTACAATTTTTTGTCAAACTAGCAATAGCCAAATTATTCTTAAAATCGCAAAAATAAATTATTTCTAAGATATATGTACATAATTAATTTGTGTTTTCCTATTAAATTAAAAGAGCTAAATGTTTTAGTTTTTTAAAAGAAACAATAATATCCCAAGAACATATTTTTCCAAGGAAATTGATATTTTTACTTAATCGTTTGCTCCTCTTATGGATAGGTGAATCTTTTATGATAGGATTTTGCCTACTTAAGGAAAACAATAATGACGATTGAATATTAACAATAAACCATAAAAAATCAAAAACAAATCTTTGTTTCCATAATTATAAATATAATAAGCGGAAATCAAGATAATATGTAAAACAGAAACTAATTAATACACCAAAATCTTATTAGTGGCATATTCCTTACATAAAAAAAATTTCCTACACATTATTTCGTAATCAAAACTTTTTTTTGAAGATTGTAGTCTTGCTTAACAAGATTTTCTTGATTCACACACACATATATCTTTATCATCTTCTTAAGCCACTATAAATACCATTCACTGGCAGTACTAAAAGTACTGAATCCGAAAAAGAAACTATCATCTTCTTATTCGTGGCTATAATTTTTTTTTTTTTTTTGTAATTTAAGAAGGTTTTATTGTGATTTTTTGTGCATAGTTATATGGTGGGATGGCTTGACACAACTCATGTGATGTTCAGAAGAGGAGTTTCAGAATTTGGAGAACTAAGAAAATGATTTAGCACAACTTAATCTTTAAAGGTATGTTTACTTTAGCATTGTTACTTTTTTTTTTTTTTTGTAATTGTTACTTGCCTTTTGATTTTGGTATACTGGATTGATTTACAGTATAGTTTCACAGATCTCAATCCCATATACCAAAATTTGTTTCTTTTTCATCAAGCAACATCTTTTTGAAGGTAAGTTTACTTAATATTCGTTTATTGGCCTTTGTATTTTATTTATCAAAAATCTCTCGGTTAATTGTACTCCTAAATCCTAACCAATGGTGTAGATAAAGCGTAACGAAGGGCTGAGTTCAATATACTTATCCACGTAAGATAGTATGTTCTATATAGTAGTGTATAATATGCATCACTAATATACATTTCTTAATTGTTTTGTTTTTGCAGCTCAATTGTAATCATGGCAATAAGAGTGTGATCGGTGCATCAAAAGGTATGTTTTCTAATTTATTTATCATAACTACTTTTATTATTGTTTTATCTTTGCTGTTTAGTTTTTTTTCTTCTAAATAACTGATTTTCTTTAGAAAGCTCCATTGGAGAATCAGTAGTAATCTACTTAAACTATTTCTGTTACAAATACAAAATTTTAAATTTGCTAATATCATCCTTTTTTTTTTGACAGAGGAGCAATGAGATCTTGGTTGTAAATCTAATTTTATTCTCACTAACGTTTTCATGTGCAATTAATTCATTTTTAATTGAATCAGGGTGTAGCTCACTGCAACAAACTTACAAAGTCAATAAAGAATGATGAAGGAGTAAGAACTATATTAAATTCTTATTAGTGCTTAAAAAGAAATTGTACTAAAATCAAAAGTTATAACATTGATGCTTCTATGTTATATTACATTGATGCTTTTTTGAAAAAAAAATTCAATCGGCGGATGTTTTAAATGGATCCACTTTCTCTTTCTTATTTATTTAAGCGTTTTTTACAATAATTATTTCCATATGTTTATATACTCTTTAATGTTTAAAAAATTGTACATAACAACTGTTTTGCAGTTTTTATTTTTGGTGTAGATAATAGTTCTTGCAAAATAATCTTGAATGTATTTGTTTAGTTTTTGGTTTTTATCAATAATTCTTCTTAAAAATGTTTTTGAAGTCTTTTACTTAATTTTTTTCCTTTTGTTTTGTGTTTAAGAATTGACTAAAATAATGAGAATAATTTTTTTATAAAATGTTACATTAAATATGTTGAAACCCCCCATATAATTTGGTTTAATTTTTATTTTTTGAGGAATTACCAAAAAAAACAATTCTCATTATTTATCATAAACTATATATATTGCTACGAAAAATTATAAACTATAAAAATATACTAATTTGGTAAAACATAATTAAATTTGATAAAAAACTTATTTTGATTTTGGTGGGACGGGAAAACTTATTTTGATTTTGATGGACAAGTTGGCATTATAGGGAGTAAAGTGAAATTTGATTTTTTTAAACACTTTTAGATGTGTACCAAAGGATTAATGTATTACTAAACTATACATATGCCATTAAAAAGTTGCACACACTACAAAAATTCTATATTTTGAATATTTATATCAAATACCAATAAATATTCATTAATATACAATCTAAAAATTAATAAAATGATCATAGAATAACAAATAAATGCAACATAAATTTTATTTTTTTAAATTAAAAATATTATTCTATCGTGTACCGCGGGTTAAATCCTAGTATATATATAAACATAATATGGATCATTTTTCTAATAATACTGACGTGTGTGAATTTATAAATGTGAACACACCTGTCATCATAAGTAAGCGATCGACTGTCCTTTTCTAACTAACTTCAACATTTCACTTCAATACCTTATTCAACTCTCTCTCGTCTTTATATAAACCCTACGTACTTACTCTCCTCACACTCACCGAGTCAAACCCACGTGTCAATGACCGAGTCATCCATCACCTCCGTTAAACTATCGTCTCCGGTGCAGGAGGAGGAGGACGATCATCATCATCATCTTCACCAAGAAGACTCCCATCGAACCAGCAACAAGAAACGTGTTAGACCCGACCCTGGTTACCGAGGCGTCCGGATGCGTACGTGGGGCAAATGGGTCTCCGAGATCCGAGAGCCTCGCAAGAAGAGCCGTATCTGGCTCGGCACTTTCTCTACTCCGGAGATGGCGGCGCGTGCACACGACGCCGCAGCTCTCACCATTAAAGGAACTTCCGCCGTCCTCAACTTCCCCGAGCTCGCCACTTACCTTCCCCGTCCAGCTTCCTCCTCTCCCCGCGACGTTCAAGCCGCAGCAGCCGTAGCCGCAGCCATGGACTTCTCCTCTTCCTCTGCTCCCGTGGTCTCCGATCCAACCACGATCGTCGTCCCGGAGACGCATTTGTCTTCCTCGAGCTACTCGACTTCTACGTCGTCGTCGTTGTCACCGTCGAGCGAAGAAGCTGCGTCTACGGCGGAAGAACTTAGCGAGATAGTGGAGTTACCGAGTCTAGAAACGAGTTACGACGAGTCGTGGAACGAGTTTGTGTACGTTGACTCGGCGTATCCACCTAGTTCGCCTTGGTATTTTAATAACTGTTATAGCTTTTATTACCACAGCGACGAAAATGGCATTTCGATGGGTGAACCTTTTGAGTCTTCCAATTTTGGCCCCCTTTTTCCTTAGTTTTTCTTTTTATAAAAAAAAACATTTCAATCCCTCTTGTTTAATTTTAATTATTGGATTCACAACAGTGTTTAATATACTCAATTAAACCATATAATGTCTATTGTTTCGATCGTGATCGGATCTTCTAGGTACTGATCTGTAGATACACAATAGTGACTATACTTAGGTGAGCATTTGAGAAACTAAACTATTTATATCAAGGTATACGTACGTAGCGTGCAATACAAATATAATCTCAGATGGTTTGTTAGTTGGCATATGTGGAATCTTTCAACTTGGTTATTTATTATCACCCGCTCTGTATCTTGACATAACCTACTTTTTCAGTTTGAATTTTACTGCAGTGTATCCCTTATATATTAAAAGAGAAACATTCTCACACAAAATATTAATGTATTGTACTCATAGAGTTCCAAACACTATTTCCTTTATTTGTCATCAGTTTCTAATAATAGAATATTTACATTTACATACCATTGTATTTTTTTCAAAAATATAATTAACACCCAAAATTAAATTCTTATATTCTCTTTCTAACTTAATTATATATTTTAATTACATTTTTATAAAATCTTTTAAATGAATTTTAAGAACTCTTTGTTCACTGGTTAAATTTTAATTATTATAAAAAATTTATATATTTTTAAAATATATATATATATATATATACTACACAATCAAATTTTGATTCCAATTACCGATAAATAAAATAGATTTTATAAATAAAAATTACAGTAAAAATATTTAATAATTATTTTATACCGCATATAGTGCGGGTTGTTTACCTAGTATTTATTATCACCGCTCTGTATATTTTATTGCACTGAATTGTAATTACAAGTATATTTATTTGGATGATTAAAATTAAACAAAAAAAACAATATTGTCCAAGTGAAGTAAAAATATCACCGTTTTAGCAAAACAATTGGCAGGTTAATCATTCTTATCATTTACTCTTGTTTGACTTTTTTTTTTTGCATTACTCATTAATGACTTGACTCTTTCTTTAACATGTACATGCACTAACTCATATGCAAATCCAACGATGCAGACCGATTTCAAAACCTTTTATTTATTCATTCTAACAGACGTTTGTTTGTGTTTGAACAAAATAAAGTTTTTTGTTTTATGTTAAAAATCAACTATCGCGTGAGCCTTCTCGACGAAAACATCAATCAACACCGGCTCATACGGTGATTAAATCAACCTATTTATTATAAAATCATCGTACATTGTTTTTGAACTAAAATTTATTGATACGTTAATTAGTAATGCATTAAACTATTCCGTAGGAAAAGGCCATTATATTGGGATCCGCGGTCAACGGAGGTACCACCCACGAGCACGGTCTTTATTTGTTCTTTTTCTTTCTTTCTCAAATATATCTGATTCTCTTTAATTAGTTTATTATATATTTGGATCCCATTTCATATTAATAGATACTGTTCTCTAACATATAATTTATATTGTCACTTAACATTGCATTAAATCAGATATCGGACTTTCTAAATCTCTAATTACGTAAGCATCGCAATATAATTAAGGTTATCAAAAAAAAAAGTAAGGCAATATCACCCGTTAACTCTTATAGGGTTATATAGGTACCACTAAGTCTAAAATCACTTATTTATTTAACAATCCGTCTTTTAAAACCAAATCGCAACAGCCGTTTACTCTAATCGGAAGCTTCAAAACCCTCAAACAATTCAACAGAAAAAATAATGAAAATTGCATGCATATGAAATTCAAGTATACTCTGACTTTCGAGTTGTGTAAAGTGTAATGCAAGGAGGTGAAAGACCGTTGTCGTTAAGCCAAGCTGAAGACAACTAACAAAAGCACGCTAAGATGTCCACCAAAACTGCAAACAACCATATGCCACATTGCCACTAGGTCAAAAGAAGCAAAACCTATAAATCTTCCGATCATCACACATTCACACTAAAATAGATATGTTCAATAATCTTTCCTATCATACATTTAATTCTCTCATAGACGTTATTTACATCGACTAGGTAGTTCATATATTTTTGTTTGTTTACCCTACATCAAACAAATTGGTTGTTGATTGATAGAAACATATATAACTTGGTTCATTAAATGTCAAACAAAATCCATCAATCAATTATTTAAAAAGAAAAACAAAAGAGAAGAAAGTTTGTTGATATATACTTCTGAAACTTGCATTTGGTCAAAGATTTGATAGCCCCGTATATAGTTTTTTTTTGTTTCTGTTGTTTTAGAATTAGTACAAGTCATGATGCTCAAACTCGGGACATTCTTAACCCTCATTCTTTGGATGGCCGGATAGCACATTGAGCTACTACCAACAGATTATTATAACTTGCTTCATAACTATTCTAGCTCCTTAAAAAAAAAAAAAAAAAAAAAAAAAAAAAAAAAAACTATTCTAGCTCCTTACGTTGAATCATAATTTGGATTTTGAAGAACTCCTATATTTTTTTCCTTCAGTACCCATGTGCTGACGTTAATTAACTCTATATATGCTAACGAAAATATGTTATGAAGAAATATACACTTGAAAATTTGAATACATTTATACAAAGTTACTAGAATCATATTATTACAAAAAAAAAAAAAAAAAAAAAAAGATTTCAATATTTCTAGACAGCATTAATATATACAAGATTAGTCAAACGTATATCAAAAAGTCGCTTTGGCCGAGTGGTTAAGGCGTGTGCCTGCTAAGTACATGGGGTTTCCCCGCGAGAGTTCGAATCTCTCAGGCGACGTTATTATTATTTTCTTTTTTGTTTGTTTGTGACCGACTTAGACAGACACTCCGTGTATATAAAACTACACTAAAACCTCTATAAATTAATAAACACTATAAATTAATAAATTTTGCTGGTCTCAAGTCGGGCCAGCGTAAAAATTAACAATATTCGATAAGATAATAAGATAATAATTTTTTCGAAATCTCCTTATAAAATATGGTCCCAATAATATCATAAATTAATAATTATGTAAATTTATATATATATATATATATACTGATATAATAGTGTATGTTTCTCCTAAAGCTCAATTCTATAGAACAATTGTAATGTTGTATTTTCAACCTATAATAATATCTCTAAAATATTTTATAACATGTCATACAAATAATTAAAATTTAAAGTTTTAATTTTTAGATATGCATCATTTACAATTTGATAATTTGACAGATTATTAAAATAGGAGAATTGATATTATTATTCATAGATTTGAATTTATGTGTCTCATGTGTATAAGTCAATTTGTCTATAATATTTGTAATTTATTGTAAATAGTGCTTTCGAAATATTACAAGTTCAATTCCTAAATCATAAAATTTATAACATCCGAAAGTTTAATCTTATTTTGCTATAGTTATTCCAATTCATAATTTTTTAAAAAATAAACAATTAAAAATATATCTATAAATTAATAATTATTAATTTACACTATAAAATAATAATTATTAATTTATAGATAAATTAATATCACTACAAATTAATAAAATGTCTTAGTCCCAACATTATAGAGGTTTTACTGTACAGTATTGTTTTTTTTTTTTTTAATCTTATCAAACCCTAAAAAGGCTACACGCCTGATTTTGGAGAAACCAAGCTTCACCTCCTCCGTTCGTTCTTCTTCATAGCTCACCGCCGCATCGCACAACGTCGATTGGGTAAGCATCTTCGACTTATCTCCTTAGACACTTTTTTTTCCAGCTTTCCTCCTATGGTTTCGTTTTCTACTGTTTCTTTTTAGGTTTTTATCGATCTCAAAAGTTTAAACGATTGTTAATCCACGATTTGTTGGATTTGATGGAAATTTACTCGGGATCTAATTTGTTGCCTCGAGTTTTATCGCTAGAAACCCTAATTTCGGGGAGATCTGTGGCTTATACCATTGAGAAGCTTGTAGTTCTAATTACGGATTAAAGGTATTATATCATCTAATGGTTTTGTTTTGTTTACTGTTGTTGTTCTTTGTTTGCAGGAGACCTGATTCGCGAGAGTTGATATTTTCTTCTAGCCATGACGCCTCTTAAAGACCTTTTACCTGACCCCAAATCAACCACTACCACGCATTATGATCATTCTAATGATCCATGGTTCAAAAACCGTTTCGTTGAAAACGAGGCCGAGAAGTCCGCAACCATCATCTTTAAAGTGGTACCTGTTTACCTGAAACGTCAAGGTTTCCGTCCCAAGAATCCTGAGGATTTTGGTGATGGTGGTGCTTTCCCTGAGATTCATCTTGCTCAGTTTCCTCTTGGTATGGGTAGGAATAAATCAAATAAGCCTGGAGCCAAGACTCTCCCTGTTACTGTCGATGCTCAGGGTAACGTTGTCTTTGACGCCATTGTGAGGCAGAATGAGAACTCCAAAAAGATTGTTTATTCTCAGCATAAGGATATTATTCCAAAGATTCTCAAAGACGAGGGGTACTTGGATACTGTATTGGATGAAGAGGAGGAATTGCAGAAGGAGATACAGGAGACTGCTGAGGAAACAAAAGCTGCCATTGAGAAGATTGTGAATGTGAGACTCAGTGCAGCGCAGCCTAGTAATGTGGCAAGGCAGTCGGGTGAGTCCAAGTACATCAAGTATAAGCCTTCCCAGCAATCTGCAGCGTTCAATTCCGGTGCTAAAGAGAGGATTATTAGGATGGTGGAGATGCCTGTAGACCCACTTGATCCACCAAAGTTCAAGCATAAGAGAGTCCCAAAGGCTTCTGGTTCTCCGCCTGTTCCGGTCATGCATTCACCGCCCAGGCCTGTTACCGTCAAGGACCAACAAGACTGGAAAATCCCTCCTTGCATCTCAAATTGGAAGAATCCAAAGGGTTACACAATCCCTCTTGATAAACGTCTAGCTGCTGATGGAAGAGGCCTACAGGACGTTCAGATCAATGATAACTTTGCCAAGTTATCAGAGGCGCTCTATGTAGCTGAGCAGAAAGCTAGAGAGGCTGTTTCGATGCGTTCAAAGGTGCAAAAAGAGATGTCAATGAAGGAGAAGGAAAGGAAAGAGCAGGAATTGAGGGCTCTTGCCCAAAAAGCTCGCTCTGAAAGAACTGGTGCAGCTGTGAGTATGCCTGTTTCATCGGACAGGGGTAGGAGTGAAAGTGTTGACCCAAGGGGTGATTATGACAACTATGACCGGGAGAGAGAAAGGGAAAGAGAGAGGGAAGGGCCAAAAGAGACTAGAGAGGAAAGGGAGGAACGGATTCAGAGAGAGAAGATCCGAGAAGAGCGTCGTAGGGAAAGAGAGAGGGAGAGAAGGTTGGAAGCTAAAGATGCTGCCATGGGCAAGAAGAGCAAGATCACAAGAGATAGAGACCGTGATATCAGTGAGAAAGTTGCTCTTGGAATGGCATCTACTGGAGGGAAAGGTGGTGAAGTTATGTATGATCAACGGCTGTTTAACCAGGACAAAGGAATGGACTCTGGATTCGTTGCTGATGACCAATACAATTTATATGACAAAGGCTTGTTTACTGCACAACCCACTCTTTCAACGCTGTACAAGCCAAAGAAGGATAACGATGAAGAAATGTATGGAAACGCAGATGAACAGCTCGACAAGATCAAGAACACTGAGAGGTTTAAACCTGACAAAGCTTTCACAGGGGCTTCCGAGAGGGCTGGTACCAAGAGAGACCGACCTGTTGAGTTTGAGAAGGAAGAGGAAAATGATCCTTTCGGTCTAGACAGGTGGGTTTCTGATTTGAAGAAAGGTAAGAAACCTTTGGACAAAATCGGGTCTGGAGGAACTATGAGAGCAAGTGGCGGTGGTGGTAGCTCGTCAAGGGATGACCATGGCGGATCTGGTCGAACCAAGATCAATTTCGAACGCAGTGGCCGTTGAAAATCATGACAACGAAACCTTTGTTTGATTCCAATATATAACTTGTTATCTTGGATCTGTTGAAACAGTGTTTGCTTTTGATTCAATATCTATGTTGTAGCGACTTGTGTTGAGTCTCTGAACTCCACTCGAATACAATCTTTCAACTTCATATATCAGATCTTTGAGCTTTATTACTACTACTTTTTGATTAATGTAATAAATCTGTGTTACATAACATAGCATCCTAGCTCAAAAGTTTTTCAGAAGAGTTTTTGTTATAATTTGGATCAGGACAAAAAACAAGAAGACACACATGTTCTTCTTCTCTGGTCTCACTCTGATCTCCAAGCTTCATGTTACAACTAAGACGAGAACAAATCACTTGACAATCTTCCACCGTCTGAATCATATCGCCTCTGTCTCAGCTTCCACGCTTACGTCTCTTTGGCCTCAAGATCGAAACAATATCTTGGCTACTCTGTTAACAAACTGCACTAGTCTCGCTCGTGTCCGTCGGATCCATGGTGATATCTTCCGCTCACGCATCCTCGATCAATACCCGATCCCTTTCTTATGGAACAACATCATGCGATCCTACATACGACATGATTCTCCTCTCGATGCAGTTCAAGTGTACCTCGGCATGGTGAGATCAAATATTTTGCCCGATCGATACACTCTTCCGGTTGTAATCAAAGCCGCCGTTCAGATTCATGACTTTACGATGGGAAAGCAGCTTCATTCCGTCGCCGTGAGGTTAGGGTTCGTCGGAGACGAGTTCTGCGAGAGTGGGTTTATAACGTTGTATTTCAAAGCAGGGGAATTTGAGAATGCACGTAAGGTGTTCGATGAAAATCCTGAGAGGAAGCTGGGGTCTTGGAACGCTGTTATCGGAGGGTTGAATCACGCTGGGCGAGCTGATGAGGCTGTGGAAATGTTTACGGAGATGAAAAGGAGTGGATTTGAGCCGGATGATACCACTATGGTGAGTGTGACTTCAGCTTGTGGAGGATTAGGTAACTTGAGCTTAGCTTGTCAGTTGCATAAATGCGTTCTACAAGCTAAAACCCAAGACAAATCAGATATCATGATGATGAATTCTCTCATTGATATGTATGGAAAATGCGGGCGTATGGATTTAGCTAGTCTAGTGTTCGGGAAAATGCCACAGAGAAACGTTGTTTCCTGGAGTTCCATGATCATGAGTTACGCAGCTAACGGGAATACATTAGAGGCCTTGGAATGCTTCCGTCAGATGAGAGATATTGGTGTTAAACCAAACAAGGTCACGTTCGTGGGAGTTCTCAGTGCTTGCGTCCATGGAGGTCTTGTCGAGGAAGGAAAAGCGTATTTCGCAATGATGAAGTCAGAATTCGAACTAGAACCGGGCTTATCGCACTACGGATGCATAGTTGATCTGTTGAGCAGGGATGGGCAGCTTGAGGATGCCAAGAAAGTCGTGGAAGGGATGCCAATGAAGCCTAACGTGATGGTTTGGGGTTGTTTGATGGGTGTGTGTGAGAAGTTTGGAGACGTTGAGATGGCTGAGTGGGTGGCTCAACACATGGTCGAGCTCGAGCCTTGGAACGATGGTGTGTATGTTGTCTTGGCTAATGTGTATGCACTCAGAGGGATGTGGAAAGATGTTGAGAGAGTTAGGAATATGATGAAAGACCAGAAGCTTGCTAAGGTTCCTGCCTATAGCTATGCTTCAACGACATTTTGAAAAATCCATGTTTTTGATAAATGTTCCCCTTTATGTTCGAACAACATAATATAAAATCCTAATATAAAGAAGAGAAATTACTAAATATTTTTTTTAAAAAAACCAAATATTTCAAGTGTAATCGATAGAAGTTAGTAGCCAGAGAAATTACTTAACATCTTTTCATATTATTACTTAAACAACACATTCTAAAACAATGTAATTCTTTCATTCATTTCAGCAATTACATATTACGCTAGTGTGATTTAGTTTTTAACAAAAATAAATAGCCACATTTTACTACTTTCAAATCAGTTTCATATTTTCTACCCACAAATTAAGTTCTGAAAGAGTTTAAACCTACAATAAAAGTCGTTAACCAATCAAACATTTACATTAAGCATGTCTTTCTGTTTGGATAAATTAATCATATACTTTGTTAGGATGAAACACTATATATATTTTTTTTTATATAAATAACCTGCAAATAACTATATATGGGTTTTCATTCAACATTTAATGGAGATTAAATTTGTGAACTCTTATTGGCCTAGCGATTTTTTAAGTTCAATACTTGATAAAAAATGGGCTTTACTTTCTCAACATATTAGGCCCATCATTATCAATATAACTGACATGTTTTTTTTTTTTTTTTTCTTCAAATCTCATAATCATCAAAACTCAAAAGTAATATCTAATAGTTCAATAAACAAAATGAAAAAAATGTAAAGTTAATGCAACTCCTAATCTGAGTCAGCATCTACAATCTCACCGTCAAAGAAATTTTGGTTTTATTTGTATATAGGTAAGTGTAGCACTAAAGTTGTTGAGATGTAGTAATTGGTTCTGCTACTTATTAAGCTCTTGTTTTCCTCTTAAGTTTTTAATAACCAAAGAAAAAGTTAGTCCGATAGATATACATAACAAGAACAACAGTTGTTCAAATATCACTCTCACGCAAATTAATATTTACTACGGGGCTACATGCCCAATGGTGGAGATTGTGGTTCGGACCGTAGTCCATAAGGCGATGAAAGATGACGCCAGAAACGGCGCCGTTTTGCTTCATCTTCAATTCCACGACTGCTTCGTCGAGGTTTGATCATAGACTTCTTTGTTAACCTCTCTTATTTATCCTTTTTAAATTAAGCAAACAAATTTTAATTAACGAAACAAATTCTGTAGATCACATCTAAATCCTAACCATTTTTTATAAACTCAAACCGACATATAACTTTGTTTAATTGTAAAATCTAAACTCTAGCCACTCTTTTATAAACCCAAACCGACATATAATTTTGTTTAATTGTAAAACCTAAAGTCTCTTTTATAAACCCAAACCGACATATAATTTTGTTTAATTGTATAATCTAAACCCTAACTACTCTTTTGTAAACCCAAACTGACTTATAATTTCGTTTAATTGTAAAATCTAAAACCTAACCACTCTTTGGTAAACTCAAACCAACATATAATTTTGTTTAATTATAAAATCTAAATACTAACTATTATTTTATAAACTCAAACCGACATATCATTTTAAAAATTATAATTTTAAACCCTACTTTTCTTTTATAGACCCAAACCGACGTAATTTCCCTATTTTTTTTGTTTATGTTTTGCTTATGTTTTGCTCATATTTTGCCAATATTTTTATATTTTTGTTCATTTATTAACTTAAACTGTTGTAGTCAAACACAATGTTCTTACAATGATTTTTAAATTAAATTAATGTTTTGAAAATATTTGATATAATGTTATAGAATTTGAATAACAATAAATCTGAATTTTTCTTTAGACCTTTGTTATATTCAAACCAAACATGGTATCATCACGTGTCAGTACTCTTGCATCGTCAAAATTCAACATCACCAATTTGATTTAGTTTTTGGATGGATTATTTAACTCTTCAGATTGTTTATGAAACTTTCGTTTGAAAAAGGAGTCAACGAGAGGAACTAATGTTTGTGTGGGTTTTCTCATTGGGCCATTAACTTAATTAGGCCCAAACTGAAAGTGATTTTGAACATTAGACGACCGACCCATCGAGGAATGAAGAAAGTCCATTGACCGTTGGTGCTCCACTTCCTTGATCCTTTTTGAGTTTTTGTAAAAAAGAAAGGTAATCTCTTCACATGATATTATTGGTTTCGTCAACGTACGTGTTAAAATAATATTTTGCTTCTTCCACTAATCGTTTTATACACTTGCTTGAACGTTCAAAGGTAGATGATTAGGGTAAGAGAGTTGTCTCTATTACAAGAGTCATAGGATAATAACAACCAAAGAAAGGA
The DNA here is from genome assembly GCF_030686135.1 of Camelina sativa. Lineage (NCBI taxonomy): Eukaryota > Viridiplantae > Streptophyta > Magnoliopsida > Brassicales > Brassicaceae > Camelina > Camelina sativa. Next base: position 23,900,934 of record NC_141895.1, on the reverse strand, counting down.
TACTGTCTCCTTGTGCAGAGTAAAGTCTTCTCATACCGAAACTGCCTCTTTAATTTTTTGCATCTCCATAGAGTCTGCACGCTTAGTGACAGCAGCACTAAAGTCTAAAGCATAAAAGAAATGTATTTAGGAAGGGATTCTCCGAAGTTCTCACCAAATTTTATGCCTAAACATCTCTTCTTCCTCTACTTTGTATTTATAATTTCTCTCTTGTTTCTTTGCGTTCCCAATAATTTGGGACTAAAGTCTATATACAACTTAATGGGCGTCGTCCGTTTATCAAACCAAGTCGTTGCTAGTAACCTGTGTCATTAAGCCAATACAGATATATACTGCCATCTGTTGTCTCTCTCCTTGTTTCTTCTTCTTTGATTCTCTATTGTTAGTAAACTTTTATTATACTATACATTACCCCAAAATAAAATAAAAATTTGTTTTATCCCATATGAAAATTTTAAATTCCAAGTGACTAAATAGCATCTAAATCAAGAATTTCTAAATCATTGAATTATTTATCAGCTACCGTCAGTCGGATATTATAATATTCTCAGAGATTCCATTGTCATGACAACATTAAATTATCATCTTGATCGGTACACATGCGTGAGACAAATCTATTAAAAGGTTATACTAATATGGATTAGCCATCAATGGACAAAATTGATTACGAGATAATCTTGCTTCCAAATATGTAACAACGAGTTTGATTGATAGTAAACCCATTTGAATCACCATTATGTTATATGCTATTACGTCATTGACGTGTGTATTATATATCTGCTTTGAATAGACAGATAGAGTAATGAAGATATACAATATTAATCTCGTGAGGCTTTGGTATTTGGCTTTTCTATTGGCATCATGATAACCAAAAGATAATACTTTGACAATGTTAAGTGTTACGGTACCAATACCATTTTCTAGCTAAAAGACTAAAACTATAGCTAAGCGCCTAAGAAGAATGTCACCAAACCAATCAAATTTGTAACTTTTTGTCATCATTGACCTTTCAAAATTCACCTTTTCATCTTTTTAAACAAAAATAAATAATGATATGGGCAGTCAAAAAAATAAAAATAAATAAATAAATAATGATACTAATCTGTTTACGTTCATGTTAACTTCATCTAGATGAAATATCAGTTTCGACGTTATGAAACAAGACTTACCAAAATTATCTTCAGATAGAAGTTTTATCTATAAAGTTTCCACGTATATCAATCATTAAATATGTGGTATATACAACAAGTGGAAAATGACATGAAACGACTTTTCTACCGTCACGTATGCAAAATTTCGACTTGTATTTCACTATTTCGAGGAAAAGGGGAAAAAAAAGTCTTGACTCAGCAGACGTTAAATAAATATAAAGTATTAAACAACAAATATTTTATAAGAGAACGAATATTAAACAATTCATTTAATAATGCAATTAAGAATGGATAAGATAGCGACACACCTCATTACACTTATAAATACACACAAGAGAGACTTATCGGTACGTCATTTCTTGCTCTCAAAAAAAAAAAAAAAACAAGAAGAATAGGAAGAATAGGAAGAGACACGTGAGAGAATATTTTGAGATGGGAAGTTTGGGAGAAGAAGATTTAGAGAAGCTTGTGCTAGATTATATCGAGTCATCTCAGGTCACAGCCTCCTATCATACGGACAAGTCTTCAACAGCTCTTATCAGTCTTCAGGTTGTATCTCTTTTCACCCAAATGCATTTTCACTTCTTTTTCTTATTGATGAAAAATTAATGATTCAAAAATTTTAAAAATATTAACAGGAGATTATTGGAGAAAAAAGAGAAGAGGAGAAGAATCTTGAAGAGAAGATAGAGTCGTTTATGGAGAGAAAAAGATTATCATACGAAGGAGACGATGAGAAGAGAGATGTGATGAAAAAGATTGTCTCTAAACTCAGATCTGACGGCTACGATGCTTCATTCTCCAAAACCTCATGGGACTCTTCTTTTGATCATCTTGAAGGTAAACAATAAATTACAACTCATTAAGAAACTATATATATGTTTGAGACTTTAGAAAATATCTATGTTACCAATATTTATATAAGTTGAAAGTCAAGAATTTAAATTTGTGGGTTTTGTGGAAATAAGTAATTTATTGGTTGTGAAAATGTTTTACAGGGTGTAGAGTGTTTAGGTGCACGAGGAAGTATGAGTACATTGACGTCATGGTGAAAGGTGATGGCGACGGGGATGACATAAGCCAGCTGAGACGTGTGATAGTTGATCTTGATTTCAAATCTCAGTTTGAGTTGGCGAAACAGACAAAAGCTTACAAAGACATGACGGAGCTGCTTCCGACAGTGTTCGTGGCGACAGAGGAAAGACTCAGGAGAGTGGTTTCGTTGGTTTGTGGTGAGATGAAAAAGTCGATGAAGAAAGAAGGAATGTCTAGACCACCATGGAGGACTTCGAGGTACATGCAGTCCAAGTGGCTACCTGAGAATCGTCGAAGAGTCTCTAGCTGTAAGAAAGGGTCTTGGTCTTGGTCTGTGTTTGATGATGGTGGTGAAGAAGCTAGGAGCTGGACAATGAATGGTAGTGGTTCCAAAACTAAGTGTTGTTTTCCTATTTTCTGAGAGGAATGCGCAGCGTTTTTTTGTTTTCGTTTTTATGAGTACTTCAAAAAGTAAAAACAATTGATCGGAGTTGTTTTTTGTTCGTTGCTTTGCTTCGTACGATTATTTCTTTTTTTGGGGGGTGTTCTGGAGATTTTTGTGTTGCCTTAAAGAAAAAAACTAAAAGTGGGGCTTGTTGTGTCAGGTTTTTTCTGATGTTCTATCATTGCATCTTCTACTTGTATCGATAGCTGATGGGATATATACATATATATAAAATATGTTTTTGTCGTGATGCAAATCTCCATTTAATAAATGTTTTTAAATTTTCGAATGATGATGCTTCATCCATATTTCAAAATTATCTATGTGCCTTCACCTATAATGTTTTTTAATTTATTTTGGGGTTAAAAGATATACTTACAATGTTTTTGTGGTTATGTTTCAAATTGATCCCTTTGAGAAGGATAAATGGATAAAATCTCTAATGTTTTTGAGAAGAAAAAGAATATTCCCTTTTAATATCTAAAGTTCTTTTGGTTCAAGATTATATTGATTATGTTGGATAATATTCTTGATACGAGGACTATCTTCCCTCGAAACGGAAGAATTAGTTAAATAAAATATCTTGAACGTTTGTTATGGTTTTTTAGTTTGAAAAATTAGGTGAATTGTAGATCAAAAATTTTAAGAAAAGAAATCAGTGAGAGTTTAGTTAACATGTGAGATGAAAAAACAAAACGATAGAGATGCCGAATTAATCGAAATAATTTTAGGTGATAGTAAGAAAAATGGTATATCGACCAGTAATTCAATATCACCGTATGATATAAGTTAAAAGAGCTCTAAGCACAGACTTTTTCATGAAGTTCGGAAGATAAATTTTCCTTGTTCTTTGCATTCATTGTATAAAAATGTATATAATCATAAATTCATAATCTGTAGCTTCTCCGATTGATACTAATCAGAATCATATGATAAGAACGGCGAGGTGTATAAGAAGATATCAGATAAAATATCTAAAGTCGAAACTGTAATTTAATTAACAATAACCAATTAACCAAACAAAACCATCACTTTCAACCACACTTTGATAAGTAATCCATCTTTTTCTTTTTGTTTTTGTTTTTGTTTTTTTGTCTTATCTATTTCGTCACGCTTTATTTTTTCCGAGTTAATCCGAAGGAGCTTGCTAGAAACTACGGCTAAGCACACAGTAATCAAAATTCAAAAGTCAGAAAGATAATTAACTAAGATATGCATTATCTATCTAGTTAACTAAAACTAAATACGTCACTAAATTGAATTGAATAGTAATATAAGAGAGGAGACAATTTAGATGAAGGGAAAGAAGAGACAGAGAAGGGATCTAGTAGTGCACTATGATTTGATCAAATAAATTTTGATATGAAGTGGACAGTCAGAGACTGCTTATGAGCTAAGCCAGAGGAGTATATGAGAAGATATAGTCTCGAGCTCCTCATTTCTTTAACTTTTTATTTATGACTGATTTGACATTTTAATTAAAAAATATAACAACAATTACTTGAAGAAGAGAGAACCGTGTTAAGTTGACTTCAAAAAAATAAATTTAAATCATTCAAAATCCAACTTGGTACCAAATTGGATCTAAATTGTTTTGGTAAACAATGTGAAATTTGGATGCAAGAATAAAAAAGGTTAAAGAATTTATTGGAATGTATTTGCAAATATATGGTTTTAAAGGGGAAAATGGGGAAGTGTGTACGTGTGAAAGGACAAGAAGTAAAAATGCTTCCAGAGAAGAAACAGCGAGATGTGTCAGCTTCTGCACTCAACCTCACATCATACTTACTACTATATTTGACAGTTGAGAAATCCAACGGCAGCAGCAGTAGCCGAGCTACACATAAGATACTCAAATAGCTCTGTTCTTATGTTTTCTCTTTTCTTATTCTCTTTCCCAAATCGGACTTTACTTCAGTTGACGTCACTCGTCTGTCACAATTTTTTGTTCATTTATTAATAGAAGATACTCCTTTTTTTTTTTATGACGCCCAAAAGATTTTGTAGTTTTTTGTTCTTAGTAAATAACTTTGCAAAAATGATTTTAACCAATTTCAATAGAGGAGTAAAATTTCCTCAAGTTACATTACTTGATTGATTAGCTGCCATAATTGTGTACGAAGAACAGTCCAATTAAACTGTACCACGATGAATACACACAAACCCCAAAACTCGATCTCTCTGATGGGGTGTAGTCATTCATGTTTGTATACGTAAGATTCGACGAACCTGACCACAAAATTTTCTTCTTCTTTCCATTGCCTCTCCATCATGATGATGATATATATATCTTGTTCGGTGGTTCTTTCTTCTATGCTCTCCATATCATACGGTAGAATCTTAAAAGACTAATTTACACAAACTCTTTTGGATCTTTACACCATATGGCTACCTGATCTTGATATCCTTTGTGCTTCTTCCAAGTCCTTGAGAAATCTGACAACCAAAATCACTCTTCAGCTCACATTTTTATGATATTCAGTTTTTATGAAACCAAGTTGCAATTCCTTCTAATCATTCATTCAACACCAATTTTTGTGTGTTCAATAACTTAGCTACCCAATGCTGATTCCTAATAATATGATTAATTCTGTTTCTGACACGGAACCCCAGCATAAGTACTGCGCTACCACTCGGAACCTGTCTTAAACCCCGGCATTACCCGGTTTCCCGGTTTAGTGTAATTACTTGAACGTACCTCTTGGAATTAAGTACTGCGCTACCACCGAGAATAAATCGAATCCCGGAGTTAGTGGCATTTTGTAGAGCAACAGAGCGCGATTCTTCATATGTTGTTCCACCAACCATGAAAATAACCACCTCTTGTGGCCTTTATAAACCAGAAATCATGCAAAATTTGATTAGTTGATGTAAGTTTACGCATAGCAAAGATCCGTAACTGTCAACCGAGAGTAGTTTTGACTTTTAATAATTTGAAAGAACTAGTGGCACATACCGTCCCTGTTGAAAATGATCTCCAACAAATGGGTAGTCCACATCTCGTAATCTCCCTCTGGTTATGCTCTCCATTGTTTGAAACAGAAGGGGCTGATGTTGAGTGTAGACATTCTCAACCCCCTGTATTTTTCAAGAAATCAGTAACATGAGATATATCGGGAGAGATAGAATGTTCCTGGAGAGGTATAATCTCAGATACAGACCTTAAGTCCACGAGCCATGTTGCGCGCTATATTCAAAAGATCTCTATTTCCAAATAGATCACCAGTACGCTTCTCCATACCAGCTTGTTTCAGGAGAAATTGAACTAGCTGCAGTTGTGTGGCATCCAGTAAGTTATGATATGAAAAAGCATGGATCCAGAGTAGGATTTGAGGGTACTTTTATCAAGTTATTCCGATTAATAAGTAAAACCCACCATGAGAGAAATTAAACAATCGGCAAACAAGTATACTAGTAGCAGAATTAAATCACTATTTACCCTAAAAGGAGATGCAGAAGCATATATTCAAAGCTACAAGAACGAAATGCAAAACTAAAAGGAAACAGATGGTACCCCTGGTTTGTACTTTGGTGACCGTGAAGCCAATTTATTGAACAGTTGCATCAACTGAACGGGATTTTCTTTCTCATAGCGCAAAGCATACAGCATTACCAAACGTAGTCGGTCGATGTCAGACACACTTTCATTACTTAAGAGATCCGTAACTGCCTGCAAATAAAGCATGAAAAGAGATTCAGATCTCCGTGCTAACAAGGAGCCTAACTAGCTATGAATTATGATGATCTTTAATTGTTACAAAATTGCATCTCACTGGATACATTTGTATGGGACCAGTGCAAGACATAACGGGTACTGAATGCGGAATTATTCAGTCAGACCTTCTGCATATTGCTACTAATAAAGCACTTCTCCGTATAGTTATTATTGATGAATGCAAGATTTCTCATGGGATAGTGAGTAAAATGGTATAGTAAATATTCATCACAGATATTCCCTACCTCATATGCAGCTCCTTGGCCACCATTGCAAGCCAAATCCTGCTCTGTTTGTGAAACCATCATCAGTTTCCTTGCTTCAACTAGCTTGCTCATTTCAGTAACCAGAGTTACATGCTTTGAGACGTTGCCTTGCATCTTTTTGTACTCAGGGTAGTTATTAACAAATCTGGCCATGTCCTCTGTAAAACCAACACATTCACAGATTATAACTGTAACCAGCACCAGAAACTTTATTTAAACGTCTTTGTAGAAAATAGTTTAGACTAGCCATGTTTGTACCTACTGTCTGGATATTCTGGTTACTCTTTGCCACCTGCTGAAAGTCATCTACCATTCGCTTGATGTTCATTCCAATATCCCCAAAATTTTCATACATGTTAGATTTGAAAAATGCATCTTGTTCTGATGATAGAACCACCTCCTGCCAGGAAACGAGATGTATTAGCTATAAGGTTCCCAACTAATAATACTGTCTATGGCATTGGAAAAAACAAACCACTTGCTGATCTTTTGAAAGACTTCCAATGGCTTTCAAGTCCACTTTATTATCCTGAAGTCCTATGAGCTCGTGCACCATTGCCTACAGAAAATCTCTTTAATGAGCAAGTCTTATTCAACTAGAAAAGCAAGGCATCTGTACCACAGAGTACATAATTTTATTTAGTCAATATACCATAGAGTAGCACAATAATTTTATTTAGTCAAGATAACCTGGTATGTCCACTGATTCAGCAATGGGGTAACCGGGTCATCTCTTCTGTCAATTACAAGCAGCAGTGGAGAGCTCTCAGTCCGTCTAAAGTCAAAAAGAGCGCTTTCATGCTGATACATCAATTTCTGAAACATGAAAGTGTCTTTCAAATGACTACAGGATACCGGAAATAAATAGACTCCTTTATAGCTAAGCAAGCTGGAAATTAGTTCCATCACATGCATGCAAACGGGAAGAAATAAAATTTCAAGAGGTCGTCAAACAACTTCACTTACAGCTGTTTCCTGTGCGATCCTTTTTGCAGTATCAGAGGTCCTCTGATATCTGATGACAGGTCTTCGCTTCAACGCCAGAAACACTGCCGCAATTCCATCAACAACACGATCGGAGAAGCGTTGCAAACCAGAGGGATCAACAACGGCTGGGATCATATATAGGTGGTTTGATGCCATATTCAATGTGAAATGATATGGATCACCAGCAACAAAGTCTGCATAATACTCCTGCAACATACAACCCAAAAAAGACTATGTTAAACAAGCCACTACTACCTCGAGTGTACCAAGCAATATAGGTTTGAATCAGATAACTTGAAACAGGTAGAGGATATAATAAGCTCCACAAATCAGGCTTGTTCAAACTCAGAGACAGCTAAAATCTATACTTATACTGACCAATCAATATACTATGAATCATTCGTTTAGTATCAGTATCCAATTCAAAAACATCATGGAGGAGGGAATTGTAAAAATCACCTGAACTTGCTGTACAACTTCTTGCTCATCCGAATCAGCCAAAATATGAATCTGAGTATCCTTTAACAGGTTGGAGAAAACTGAAAGATTTCATTACAAAAACAAAATCAAAATATGTATCAACGTCCGTTAACAATGATAAACTCGAAAAAGGTGTAACAACGTACACAAATGGTATTCTCCAAATCTAGGATTGGCAAGCTGGTATCGTAGTTTCTGAATATTCTCTGAAGTTGGACGGATGAAATAAACAGCTTTCAGATGCGACATCGATTCTTTCGATACAGAGATTGAATCTATCATCTCCACGAGAAAAACTTCTTTCTGAAGCAGCTCTGACTGTGAATACACAATGCTTACATTGCTAACCTGCAAATTCAAACAATAGATAAATAAATAAACATATAATGACGACGAAACGATGTGTCTAAATCACGATTCCAGATATACAAATCAGAGAAGATCAGTAATCGAAGAAGACGAGATCGGATTATTGTACCGTTTCCGAGTCGAGTATGAGAACCTTCATGCCGGAGATGTCCTGAAGCATCCGATTGATATAATCACGCACAGACGTGACCAGCACCATCGTACCACCGCAAAAATTACGCTACGGTTAGCTTGTTTGAATTCAGATCTACGGCGATTGATCTCGTCGATTACTGTTTTGACAACGAAGGCTTTGGCGAATTCGTTCAGTATCTCAGATCTTCCTTAATCAAGAAGAAGGGCCTCCCCGAGACTCAAACGAAGACGATATGAGTTTTTGCAAAACAAATCCTATTTTATCTGGTACTTCCTTTTTATTAACACTAACTTATTTTTTATTTATTTAAACCCAATCTTTCCAGAAAAGCTGTAGAGACAAACGGCGGTCCAAAAACATAACGGCGTCTACCAAAAACCAAAAGAAATCTATCAACCAATAAACTTACCTACATGGATTTTCTATTTTTAGATTTTTTTTTTTTTACTTATTCCTTAGCTTAACGTTTTCATTAATATCATAGTATTTAATTCTATAATTATTTATTTATTTAAAGATCTCTTACCCGTAATCTAAGATCCTTGCAGTTATATAGTACTTTTTAAATGAAATCTAAGTTGTGGCATGTAATTAAGACTTATTAAAACGGATTATGAAATGAAATTTTATTATTCATATTAAGAAGCTGATAAATGATACATATCCGACACCTTAGTTACTTTTTTATCTTATGCATTATCAAGTTCTTATATCTTTGCAATAGCACATGCTTAAAAGTGGTTCGGCTCTATCAGGTCCACAATAGCCTCCCGGATGACCAAGCCTCTTACATTCTTTGTTGCAATCTTCGCTCTTGAACGTGGGATGGCAATCGTGCAATGGAGAGTAGGCCGATCCTGTCCAAACAAAAATAGTTTTTTTTTTTTCTTTTCGTTTAGAGACAAATGAAGCAATCTAAATTAAAGGAAAAGATTGAACTATGTAATCAATTTTTGATGAATATATTTTCTTATTCAAACTAAACGAAATAGATTAGGGGTATTTTTCTTTTTCGATAGTTTTTCGATAGTTTAATTTAGCATGAAAAACTGTAACTTATGTCTTATATGTAGTAATATTCTTTTGGCTTGGTTTCTTTGAATCATCCAAATAATGTATTGATGTTAACCAAAAAAAAATTCAATGTGCATGTAAGTGTTAGTAATTATTGATTCATGGATCAAATGATAATAAACTAGTATTTGCCTTCATGAAAATAATAATGAGTGATTAACACTTTTGCAAGTTTACAGTTTTGAATCTACAAAGTATTGTAAGACTAGAATTGAAAGGTGAAAGGTGACGAGTTAGAGAATAACCTGAGGTTAAGAGAACGCTAAAGCAAATAAACAGGAGGAAGAAATGCTTAAAAGAAGCCATTTTCTTTCGGTGGATCACTGGATCTTGATATATTCGAATATTTTGGAAAAAGTAAAATTATCTGAATGTCTAAAGATGATGTATGCTAACATACATATATATCAAATTTAGAGACAAACATACATACATATATATATATATATGCTAACATACATATATACATATATATCTTAAATGCAAAATATACAGAAATATATGATTTGTTTCCTAGTTATGTAGATTTATGTTGACTAGGCTCTTTTATATCAAAAGAAAAACTATTTATCATTAACCAATAATTTTTACATGATTTTTTAAGATTCAAAATGCGTGGAATAACTTTCTTTGATATAATCATAATTAAATTAATTTAATTTAACATATATAACATTCTAATATTGGTGGTGCTAAAAAAATAATAAAACGATGGTGCATGGATTAATGTTATATATATATATATATACATTATTTTGGATTAATGATAGTTTGAATTTATATTAATGTTGATCCAAACTCATCCCACCAGTTAACCATTTCCAAATTAACTTTTTATAAGTTTAAATGTTTATATATATCAAAAATAATATATAATTGAAAACTTTTTAAAAGTTTAGTTAATCTAGATGTTGAACTAAACCAATACAAACTTTTAATTTTTGATGCTTGTTGAGTTAAGTTTTGGATTTAGATTCAAAATTGAATCATTGAATTATAGATGATGTATGATGTTGAACACACTTTTTCCTTTATTAAATGTGTAATATATGTTCATTTTTAAAATGTTGAATCACAACATATAGCATAAATTTATATATATATTATTAACTTTTTGTATTATATGATGAGTCAAATAACTTTTTTAAAAATCAAAGATAATAAATAAGAGAATCATTATTTTAAATCTTAAAAAGTCTTGTAATATCTATATTATTAATTGTGGAATATTATGTAGATTTATTTTTTTAAAATTTTAATTGCTATTATTACAAACTTAATTACAACAAATGTTATATACACTACAACAGAAGAAGGCAAATGCAACTGAGTGGATTTTGCATTATCATCAACATGAACATCGGAATGATGGATTATCATGCGACACAATTGAGATGACTTGGGAACGACCTTGTCTGGGTTTCACAAAGTGTAATTATGATGCAGCTTATGATTCCCAAATTGGGTTTACTACTATGGGATATATTTTAAGAGATAGTTCTGGGACTTCGCTAGGATGGGGTGCTACAAAAATGCCAAATGCGAGATCACCACTCGAGGCAGAAGCCAAAGCACTACTAATTGCTTTACAACAAACATGGATTTGTGGCCTAACTACTGTCTCTTTCAAAGGTGACTGTGAACAACTAACAAAAATGCTAAATGGTTTAAACGTGGATATATCAATTGATGGTATTTACCAAAACATTCTTCTTTGGGCTACTCATTTTCATAACATTGAATTTGTCTTCAAAAAACGATCATGTAATAAGGTTGCACATCTCTTGGTCAAATATGACTATCGAAATTGTATTTTTTAATCAAGTTGTTTTGATTCGCCTTTGTGGCTTTATGAACAGATGTATCTTGATCTTTTACACTCATAAATAATATTTCAATTTGCTGGAAAAAAAAAATTTAGCAGTGACATATTTTTTAGCTTGACGGGGTACTTTGCATTGCATTCCTTATTGACTATCCCATGTTTAGAAAGAAAAGGGTCAAAGAATAGAAAAAAATAGATAAGGGTTAAAAATAAGAAACACCCAAAACGTAAAGGGGCTATTTCGCAAAAACGAATGGTTTCAATCACTCATTTTGTTAATACGCATCGTTTTGTCTCTAACCTTCTGTCCAAAATTTAATTTTCAAAATCCCTAAAATGTCTCTCCGCTGCTTCATCATCAGGCGATTATGAAATTCTCGAAACCGACCCTGATCTCACGGAGACAATGATACCTTCCTCAAGTCCCATGGAGTCAAGACATCGACTCTCCTTCTCCACGTTAGTCTTCTTCTTCTTCCTCTTCTTCTTCATTAGTTTCTCGAGTTTGATCAACACTATAGAGTATAGACTATAGTTAGTTTAGTTAACTTAGTAAGCTTCACACACATGGTTGACTTTTCTGAAATCAGATCTTCGATCTTGATTTTGATTCTGGAATGTGTTTCACAAGCGATATCTGTGTATTTATCTGTTGGATTGACATATTTATATAATCATTAATCACTCCTTGGTGTTTTAATTTTCATGTTTATTGTAGTGAGAAGACAAGTAGGAGGAGATTCCAAAGGATTGAAAAGGGTGTCAAGTTCTCTACTCTGAAACTTGTGTTGATTTGTATAATGCTTGGAGCTCTGTTCACGATCTACCGATTTCGTTATCCACCGCTACAAATTGCTGAAACTCCAACAAGTTTTGGTGTTACTACTGATCCTCGCTATGTTGCTACAGCTGAGATCAACTGGAACCATATGTCAAATCTTGTTGACAAGTACTTATTTGGTAGAAGCGAGTATCAAGGAATTGGGCTTATAAATCTTAATGATAACGAGATTGATCGATTCAAGGAGGTTATGAAATCTGACTGTGATCATGTTCCTTTGCGTCTAGACTATGCTGCAAAGAACATTACATGGGAATCTCTATACCCTGAATGGATTGACGAAGTAGAAGAATTCGAAGTCCCTACTTGTCCTTCTCTTCCTTTGATTCAAGTTCCTGGTAAGCCTCGGATCGATCTTGTTATTGCCAAGCTTCCGTGTGACAAATCAGGCAAATGGTCAAGAGATGTTGCTCGATTGCACTTACAACTCGCAGCAGCTCGAGTAGCGGCTTCTTCTAAAGGGCTTCATGATGTTCATGTGATTTTGGTATCTGATTGCTTTCCAATCCCGAATCTTTTTACCGGTCAAGAACTTGTTGCACGTCAAGGAAACATATGGCTGTATAAGCCTGGCCTTCACCAGTTAAGACAAAAGTTGCAGCTTCCTGTTGGTTCCTGTGAACTTTCTGTTCCTCTTCAAGCTAAAGGTCAGTAGTAAGCTTCTTCGTCTTCTGTTTTCAGCTAGTTTAGCATCTCTACTCGTAAGCTGATTATGATAACTTCAATTGCAGATAATTTCTACTCCGCAAGTGCAAAGAAAGAAGCTTATGCGACTATCTTGCACTCTGCTCAATTTTATGTCTGTGGAGCCATTGCAGCTGCGCAGAGCATTCGAATGTCAGGCTCTACTCGTGATCTGGTCATACTTGTCGATGATTCGATAAGTGAATACCATAAAAGTGGCTTGCAAGCTGCTGGATGGAAGATTCAAATGTTTCAAAGAATCAGGAACCCGAATGCTGTACCAAATGCATATAACGAATGGAACTACAGTAAGTTCCGTCTTTGGCAATTGACTGAATACAGCAAGATCATCTTCATTGATGCAGACATGCTTATCCTTAGAAACATTGATTTCCTCTTCGAGTTCCCTGAGATATCAGCAATTGGAAACAATGCTACGCTCTTCAACTCCGGTCTAATGGTGGTTGAGCCATCTAATTCAACGTTCCAGTTACTAATGGATAACATCAATGAAGTTGTGTCTTACAACGGAGGAGACCAAGGTTACCTTAACGAGATATTCACATGGTGGCACAGGATTCCGAAACACATGAATTTCTTGAAGCATTTCTGGGAAGGAGACGAACCTGAGATCAAGAAAATGAAGACGAGTCTATTTGGAGCTGATCCTCCGATCCTCTACGTTCTTCATTACCTAGGTTATAACAAACCTTGGTTATGCTTCAGAGACTATGATTGCAACTGGAATGTGGATATATTCCAGGAATTCGCAAGTGACGAAGCACATAAAACCTGGTGGAGAGTGCACGACGCAATGCCTGAGAATTTGCACAAGTTCTGTCTACTAAGATCGAAACAGAAGGCGCAACTTGAGTGGGATCGGAGACAAGCAGAGAAAGGGAATTACAAAGATGGACATTGGAAGATAAAGATCAAAGATGAGAGACTAAAGACTTGTTACGAAGATTTCTGTTTTTGGGAGAGTATGCTTTGGCATTGGGGTGAGACAAACTCTACTGATAATTCTTCCACCACCACCACCACTTCATCACCGCCGCATAAACCTGCTCTCTCTTCCTTGTGAATTCTTTTGGCTTTATTGGGTCTGGTTTGGTACAAAAGTTACTCTCCTTTCACTAACCAAATGTGAGTTGGTTATGTTTTTTTTTTCTTTCAAATTTTTTTAATCAGCTTGAAACCTTGTATATCAAAGATGAATCCCTGAAACGATGTAATCATGAGGAAGGCAGGACAAATGAAGAAATTACAGGAAGAGTTAGCGTCGTATTCAGTTTTTAAAGCAAAGAGTGGTATTGTTGCCATTCACCAGGTTATATAGAACCGGGTCTGTTGAACCGTAACCGACTAACCGAACCGTCAAAATTGATTTGTGACAAGAATGTTTTCGAGTTGTTTCGAATAAATTATGTATTATACAACACTTGGGAGCCTATTCGAAAATAATAAGGAAAGAATATTAATAAACATATCAATAGAAGGACATTGGAAAAGAAAAAAAGGAAATTAGCTAAACCGACAATGTAATCTATAAAAGAAGGCTCTCTCACTTTTTTTTCACATCATCACATCTTTCCTTATTTCTATTTTTCTTCTTAAGTTCCTCTCTCTCTCTCTGTACAACGGTCACTCCGACTCCGAGCGTACGGTGGTGGTCGGTCACATTCTTCTTAACTCGTCTCTGTTTCTTTTTCTTTCTAATCGATCATTGGATTTTCACCTTTGTTTTTTTTTTCTAGGGTTTGGTGGTTTCTAGCATAGCTTGTACAGTCTCTCCGAGCGTTACGGTGGTGACACTCTTTCTAAAAAGTCTTTGTTTTTTTTTTCTGAACCGATCATTGGATTTCACTCGCTTGTTTATTTTCTAGGGTTTGGTTTTTTAAATATTGCGCATCGGTTGCTTTGATTTATATATGTTCATGTGATTGAATTACTTGTCGTTATGTACTTATTTCAGGTTTTGGATGATGCGTGATTGAAGGGAAACGCTTCTTCTCCGTGCTAACGACGTCTTCAGGGGTTTTGTTCTTCTTCTTCTTCTAAAACTCAGTCTCTGTTTTTTTGTTTTGAACCGATCGATCATTGGATTTTCTAGGGTTTGGTTTCTAAACTGCATAGGTTTGCTTTATATATGTTCATGATATTTACATGTTGTTATGTTGTTTCAGGTTTTGGATGATGATTGATGAGAGTGATCATGGCTTTGACGGACACGCTTCTTCTCTGTGCTACTTCTTCAAAGGGTTTTCTTCTTCCTCTTCACACTCGCCTTTTACTTCTTCTTTTTGTTCATGTTACTTAGTCCTTATGTTTTTCTTCGTTTTTTGCAGGTGTTTTGGAAGCCAGTTATGATATGATCTTGGCATTCTCGCAGGTTCCTTAATCTAAATCCATCTCTATTTGATTATGTATTTGTCTCTTTGGTTCGGTGGTTTTTTCTAATTACATGTTATTAACTTTTCGTTTTTGTTTGGTTTTGTTGGTTTAGGTTTGTGGAGGCTTTGATCGGTGATGGCTTTCACTGATCCTTGTCACTCTAATTCATGATATTCTTCCAGGGTTTTCTTAATTTTCTAAATTGAATCGTTCAATGCTCTTTTTAACTCTTCTTGGGTCTGTTAATATTATAGATTGTGGAGGAAGGAGGATGCTTTGATCGGTTGGTGATGGATTTGATGGATCGTTTTTGCATTCTCTCCGCTACATCTTCAGGTAGTCTTTTTCATCTTTTCATTAACTACTTTATTACAACCATAACTCCACCATTGTTCTGTTTTATGTCTCAGTTTATCGTGAACTTGAAGGATGCCTTTGATCTGTCCTCGTCGTCGGATCCTGTTACCTCTTTGACGGTCTCCCTTTTCCCTTTTATTTTATTTTAGTGTTTCTAGATCAGCTAATGTCTCTCTTTGATGCAGATCATGACGAACCAGAAATCCTAAACAGAGAACCAACATTCAGATAAGAGATCGATGATCCACTTAAACTTTCTTAAACTTTGTCCTTTTAAAACTATTTTTTGGTATTCAATATGTCATTTTAACGAGAATGTATTTCTCTTTGATGCAGATCGTGAAGGCACTGGGAGGACTGATATGGTAAATCTAAGCCTCTGGTCTGTCATCTCTTTAAGGTTTCTTCTGTGCTACATCTTTTAATTATCATCCGTCTTCTTCACAACCACAAGTTAACCTCTGTTCTGTTATGTCTCAGTTTATCTTGAAGGAGGATGCCTTTGACCTGTCGTTGCTCCCTGTTGCCTCTTTGAAAGTCTCCTCTTTCCCTTTGTTATATTCTTACTGTTCACACAGATCAGCTAATGTTCTTCTTTACTTGTGTTAGATCGTGGAGGTTGTTAAAGACCTTGTTGGAGGGAAGGATCGATGGTTTGAGAGTATGTAACTTCGAGTTTCTGGTTACTTCACATCTATACTAATGGCTATTGTTGGTGAGGTATATATGTTCATCTATTCTAATGTTTCTCTAGGGTCTGGTTTTTTAATATTGCATAGGTTGCTTGCTTTATAGTATATATATGTTCATGTGATTTTCATTGTCGTTTTGTACTTATTTCAGGTTTTGGATCGGATGATTGGGAAACGCTTCTTCTCCGTGACGTCTTCAGGGGTTTGTTCTTACTCATGAAGTCTTAACACTGGGCTCTGTTTAAGAATTCTGAGAATTGGGCTCTGGTGTTAATTGGCCCACCATAATTCTTTATTTCTTCTTTTATGGTCCACTAGTTGATGAGACGTTGTCGTTTTGCAGCATCGTCTCCTTCCATTTCCTAGTCTGAAAACAAAACGGAACGGAGGAGTGAGGAGTGAGGACTGATCTGAGCTTTTGGTATTGATTAGAGGTAACTAACTCCTTGTTCCTTCTTCTTCTACTTCTTCTAAATCTATATGTTTCGCTTTAATTATAGTTTTGGTTCTGTGAAACAGGTGGGCGTTGATTGATTTATTTGACTCTCTCTCTCTCTCGTTGATGATTCAGAACACAATCGTCGCCAACGTGCTTGCTTAAGGTAACAACATAAACTGGTTCTACTGATTTTATTCATGAATTTTTTTTTGAAGTACTTTAGTTGTTGTTGGTTTTCTTTGTTTGGTTACAAATACAATCTTAAGGTTTAATTAATTTGTGAATCAGAGCAAGGAGATCATCATCATTCAAGGAAGGTAGAGACCATGTACAACTAATTCCATTGAATGACACCATTCCATGAGCCAACGTCCAACAACAAGAAGAAGAACACCTCCAGGTTCTGTTTAATATCATCCTTCACTTATGTCTGATTTTTTGTCTTATTATTTGTTCCTTGCGTTGCTTTTAGATTTCTTAATGATCAGTGTTTCTCTTCATATTGAATTTGAAAACAATTTGCAATCTGCTTAACTTGGAAATTTATTGTTGTAGGAACCTGAGACGAAGTGGAATAAATAATGGTGTCACCACATTCCTATAGGTATGTCTGAGTTAGCCTTATTTATGATGTCACACTATTTTTTTTATGTGAAATCATTATCTTCATAAAGGTGGTCCACAGGCTGACATCCTTGTTTGTGGTTTTGCTGGTTTGCCTTGAAGGTCTTAGACCAAGTCTTCCCAAAGGTACACTCTCTTCTTATTGACACTCTTGTAGTCATTCCATCACTGATCAGGGTTTGTTCTCAGACCTCTATTTTATTGGCAAATCCTCTTCTCTTCTCCATTGACTATCACCTGATGATTTTGTTTGCACTCTCTCTCATAGGTTCCGAGCCAACGCTGCAGTCAAGCAATGGCCAAGGAGATGGCCTTGTTAGCCTTCAATCGGGCTCTTAACCAGAGGTTTGCCTTTTTACATCTTCGCATATAATTTGGTCTCATTCCTCACTTCACCACCATCGTTGTTGTTTCATGTTCGATTGGTCTAACTTTTTTTTTATCTGGTGTTTCAGTATATCCGGTTCTTGGTGTTGGGTTTCTACGGCATCTTTGGCAACTTCTCGTCCAAAGCGTGGAAATCACAGGTTACGCAACTTTTCCTTTGACGTTTGATTGAGCTTAATTCAGGTTATGCAACTGAATTCTATCTTTTTTCTTCTTGATGAATTCAGATATGGTGCAAATGAGGATGGGAGGACCTTGTTGTTTCCATGGCGTATTTCTCTTTAACTACTCTCATCTTTTTACTTATTTGACTGATTCTAGATGGTTTTTTTTTTTAATTTCATGTGTTGCATTGATTGTCTCACTAATTGCAGGGAAACGAGTGTCACAAACATAGCTGCTAGCTAGCTCTACCAATCCATGAATGGGACCATGAGAAACATCTAAGAAGAAGTAGAAGAAGAACCCCTCAAGGTTTTGTTTCAAATCATCCATCATTATTGACTAAACTTTTTTTAACCATTTTTATTTTCATGTGTTGATTGTCTCACTGACTGCAGGAAGATCATTATTCAAGACTAGAGACCATGTTCAACTTCCATGAATGGGACCATGTGCAAACGTCCAAGAAGAAGAAGAAGAACCCTCAAGGTTTTGTTTCAAATCATCCATCACTATTGTTTAAGTTCAACTACTTCTTTTAACCATTCTTGTTATTGCAGGATAAAGTGCCGTGTTAGAACCAGTAGCTACAACACAAATCAAGCCTCAGGAGATAACAAGTTAATCCTACCGAAGCAAGCACAGAGGTAAACAAACTTCTGCTTTGCTTAGCCTTAGAGTTGATGATGACCCAAACTTCTTCTTCTTCTTTAATTCTTATCTGAATTGATCGAGCAAGTAAAGGTATAACAATTCTAGGGTTTTTATTAAGGGGTTTTCTCTTTGGCTCTTTCTATTAGAATTACAAGTTAGCATCTGATGGTTCTTCTTCTTATTCTCTATTTGCAGATCGCGGAGATGCTTTCAAGAACGAAAACTGATTCTATTGGATTGATGGTGTTTGACCAAGTACAGGTTTACAGACCATAGCAAGTTTCGTCAAGAACCATCCGTGGCCTAACGTTGATCGTTATCACTTAAGCCTGACTAATCACATGCCTTGTTTTGTTGAATCTTGGTTATAATTAATAGAGTGACCTTTTCTTTCAGATTTAGATACTAATACACCGTGATTTTTGGCTGTCTCAAGGAATCTCGTCATCTGGTCACAGGTACATACACTGAGTGACATACTTTCGCGCTATTGACAATTCTCTTTGAATAAACCCTCACTCATCTTTCTGATGCTATTTTCTCTCTCTTTTCAGCTGATATGGGACTGCCGCTAGAGCGGCCAAAGAGTGTAAACATGTCATCCCAAAGGTGAAACTTTGCAACTTCGTGTCGCGCTTAAGCTCAGAGTGGTCTGTCCCAGCTCTTGAAAAATATTGGCCTTGGGAGTTCCAACTCAACAAATTTGAGAGATAAGAGACAGAGAGAGATCGTTCTAATGGTGACAAGAGAGCAACATGATGATGGTTCGAATCTACTACTCAACCGGTCCATGAATTGTGAGTCGAATTTGCTTTCTAAACAAGTCAGACAGAGAGGTATCTATCTTTTTTTTTTGTGTGTTCTTTTTATAAATCTATAAGGTTTTGACAGTGTTAGTGTGTGAATATAATTTTGTTCTGTGAAACAGGTGGGCGTTGATTGATTTATTTGACTCTCTCTCTCTCTCGTTGATGATTCATAACACAATCGTCGCCAACGTGCTTGCTTAAGGTAACAACATAAACTGGTTCTGCGGATTTGATCGATGAATTTGCTTTTCTATTTTATTTTTGGTTACAGTTACAATTTAAAGGTTTAATTATTTTGTGAATCAGGTCAAGGAGATCATCATTGAAAGAGGTAGAGAGCATGTACAACGTATTCCATTAATGACACCATTCTTTGAGCCAACGTCCAAGAACAGAAGAAGAAGAACACCTCCAGGTTTTATTTCATATCATCCTTCACTTATGTATGATTTTGTGTTATTATTTGTTCCTTGTGTTGCTTTGAAATTTGTTAATGATCAGTGTTTCTCTTCATATTAAATTTTGAAAACAATCTGCTTAACGGGGAATTTTATTGTTGTAGGGACCTGAGACAAGTGGAATTGATAATGATGCTGGTTGTTCCTGTTCTCGTAGTGTCACCACATTCCTATAGGTATGTCTGATTTTAGCCTTATTTTATGATGTCAAACTACTTTTCTATGTGAATTCATTATCTTCATAAATCTGGTACCTTGATGTGTGTGTTTTAATTGCATATCCACAGGCTGACATCCTTGTTCGTGGTTTTGCTGGTTTGCCTTGAAGGTCTTAGACCATGTCTTCCCAAAGGTACAGTGGTATACTCTTCTTATTGATTGGTGATTGTTTAATTTGATGGATCTTTTTTGGTCTTCTCTTGGCTACATCTTCAGGTAGTAGTATTCTTCCTCTTAACCGATTTTTTTTTTTGTTCTTTCTATATAAGTGAAAAAATATCTCTGTCTCTCTTTGTTGCAGATCATGAGGAACCCGGGTTACTGTGTGGGAGGTTCGAAGAGAAAGAAAAATCATTGTGGGAGTGCGTTTGATTTCTGAGTTCAACTTTCAGGTTACCTCACATTTATACACCTTTTAGCATATCAGTTGTTTTATTTAATATTGACTAGTGTTGGTCCTTTGTTTCTTTTGTTATTTAAATTTTCAGTTAACAGTAATGTCGCTGATCTCCCTAGTGATGCTGGCATGTATGTTTTAACTTTTAAGCCTAAGACCCTATATTTTAGTGGAGGAGGATGTTTTGATCGGCTGGTGATGGTTTTGGGATCGTTTTGTCTTCTCTGCGCTACATCTTCAGGTAGTCTTCTTCCTCTTAACTGATTTTTTTTCTAGGGTTCGGTTTCTACATTGCATCGATTGCTTTATATATGTTCATGCTATTTACGTGTTGTTATGTTGTTTCAGGCTTTTGATGATGCTTTTATTGATGAGAGTGATGGCTTTGATGGACACGCTTATTCTCTGTGCTACTTCTTCAAAGGGTTTTGTTCTTCCTATTCACACACGTCTTTTACTTCTTTTTTGTTTTGTTTGTTCCTTACATTTTTTTCTTCGTTTTTGCAGGTGTTTTGGAAGCTAGTTATGATATGATCATGGCGTATTCTTCTCCATGCTGCCACTTCTTCAGCCACGTTCTCACAGGTTCCTTGATCTATTTGATTCTGTATTGTCACTTTGGTTCGGTGATTTTTTCTAGTTACATGTTATTAACCTTTCGTTTTTTGTTTTGTTGGTTTAGATTCGTGGAGGCTTTGATCGCTGATGGCTTTGACTGATCGTTGTCACTCTAATTCATGTTATTCTTCTAGGGTTTGGTTTCTAAACTGAATCGTTCTAGGCTTTTTATAATTTATTATGTTCATGCGAGTTTTAACTCTTCTTGGCTCTGTTAATTTTAGATTGTGGAGGAAAGAGGATGCTTTGATCGGTTGGTGATGGTTTTGATGGATCGTTTTTGTCTTCTTTGCGGTACATCTTTCAGGTAGTCTTCTTCCTCTTCACCGATTCTTTTTTTTAACTGTTCTATATAAAGTGAAAAAAAAACATCTCTGTTTCTCTTTGATGCAGATCATAAGGCACCAGGTGGGAGGTTCGAAGAGAGGAAAAAAAACATTGTGGGGAGTGCGTATGATCAGGTTACCTAACAATTTAACATCTACATTGCATCGGTTGCGTTATATATGTTCATGTTATTTACTTGTTGTTATGTTGTTTCAGGTTTTGGATGATACTTTTATCAATGAGAGTGATGGCGTTGATGGACACGCTTCTTCTCTGTGCTACGCCTTTAAGTCTTTTACTTCTTCTTTTTTTTTTTTTTTTTTTGTTCCTTACGGTTCTTTCTTCGTTTTGCAGGTCTTTTGGAAGCAAACCATGATCCAATCATCAGTATTCTAATCCATGTAATTGTCTTCAGGCGTCCTCATGGGTTCCTTGCTCCAATCATCACTCTCTTACTCATGTTGCTCTTCTAGAGTTCGGTTTCTAAATTGATTATTCAAGGTTTTTTTTATTATGTTCATGCGACTTTTAACTCAACTTGGCTCTGTTAATTTTAGATTGTGGAGGAGGATGCTTTGATCGGTTGGTGACAGTTTCGATGGCTTGTATTTGTCCTCTCTGCGTCGCCTACGTGCTTAAAAAGGTATCAAATCATAAACTGGTTCAAATAAAAATTGGATAAATGAATTTGCATTTTTTTTGGTTACTATTACAATTTAAAGTTTAATTATCTATATGTGATTGCTTTGTGCTTATAGAGTAAAGTTGGTTCTTCTCATTGAGGGAGACACTGGTTCGGGTAAGACTATACAATTATCACAAACAATATCTCCATGGAGCTGGTTTGAGAGGTACGACCTACTACTTTCCCTAACTTGCAGCACGTAGTACTAAAACGCACATATTTCTTACAAATTGGTGTGTGTGTGTGTGTGTGTTATTCCTTAACCGAGAACTGTTAGCTTGTTGAGAACATACTTTGTCTTTTCTTATTTTCCTGTGAAAGTTGTCCTTTGTTTCTTCAAAAGCGATTTTTTATTAAAGGTGTACTTCCATGTAGGAAAGAGGAAAGAGCAAGTTGAGGCGCTGTGAAAAAGAGTTGTCTCATCGTGCGGCTGTGCCAGGTTCGTAGTTCATGTCTCTGCTTTGTGTTTTTGTGACCTCTAGTTTCATGAATCAACATTGCAGGATGTACAAGGATGGTAGCATCATTCCATTAGATGATTCTTTGGGTTTTGCTGCAAATTTTTGACTCATGCTGGGATATGGTAGTCCCCAGATGAAAGAGCTCATGAGGTTTTATCTCACCATGCCGTTGAGTATGTTGGTTGTGGAGAGAGAGAGAGAGATGAAATGGCTGAGGTATATCTCTTTCATTCTGAATCTGCATATTGTTCATACATTTGATCTGATGGGGTCTTCACTATTATTTAAGTTCAACTACTTATTTAACTGTTCTTATTATTGCAGGATAGAGAGCTATTAGAACCAGTAGCTACAACACAAAGCAAGCCGCAGGAAATATCAAGTTACTCTTACCGAAGCAAGCACATGCATTGTGAGTCGAATTTGTCTTTTAAAAGTTGTTGTTTTTTGCTTCTTGTTTACAATTTAGATGGAGACTGAGATTTTTGTTTTATGATGTTTCTCTTCTAGGTATGGAGAATTAGGGTTCCTGGAGCTTCGAACTCAAAACCATGTCTATCTATGGTCCAATTTACTCGCTCAGGGTTTGTTCTCAGACCTCTAGTTTATTGGCAAACCCTCTTCTCTCTCATATGGACTAATCCTTTAAAGCATTTCTAATGTTACTCAGATTGATAGAATTGCTCGTGTTGTCTTGGAGACTGCTCAGAAACGCGCAAGCTGTGTTCTGCTGATAAAGCTGATCTCTATGGTTGATAATTACGATTTCTTTTACTTGTTTTCATCTCTCTTGTTTCATGTGCAACACATATAACACTGATGCTAATGCTATTTGTTCTCTGCAGGCCTCAATTTTATGGAAGAAACGAGTAAGAGAGCCTCTGAATATCCTGATGCTGAGCTGTAACATATGTATGTTGACAATGCTGCGATGACCCGCCAACAGGTAAATTCTTTGGCCAAACTATAGTCAGCCTTGATGATTCTTTTGAAAATTGTGTAAATAATTACTATGGGTTGATTGTTTCATATATATGCAGTTTGAGACCATTACTGTTGATATATTTTCTGGTTAAGCTTCAATGATCACAGGAAGCATTGGAATGCTGGCATGCCGTCCATTGCTCAAGTATTTCTAATTGGCCAGATTCTCCTTGTCCAGTAAGGTTTTTTTTTAGCATTTTCATGTTGTTTAGATCTTGTGTCAGTTTTCTTCACGTATCTTTATGGGGTGGTTGTTTTGTTGTCAGGTGTGTCGATACTGCCAACAGCGACCTGAAAATTTAGTACGTTGTGTTCGCCAAACAACGGAAAATTTCTGGATGTGTGTTATATATGTCAAATGATTACTTACACAATCTCATCAAGCACCGCTTGGGAGATCTTTCCTAATGCTAAGTGTAAGGAAACCACTTGTTTCCCCTCAGTTTATCTTTGGATTTGTTACATAGCGCTCTAATTAAACGGAATATGGAAATTGCAGGTCTCAGAAGTTCGAAGACCCAGCAGAAGGGGAGGATACACTGGTGGCAAAAATTCAAGAAATTATACGACCATCTCAGTACTGGATTTCGTGCCTTGGTGGATGGAACTCGGTAAGCTGTGTCCGTCTCCACCGCAAGTCTAAAAAGCATCCCAATTGGGTTGTTTTTGGAGAAATAAATTTCAATAATGTTTGCTCTCTCCCTCTCTCTCTCAGGTTACGAGCCAATACTGCACCCAAGCAATGGCCAAGGAGATGGCCTTGTTAGCCTTCAATCGGGCTCTTACTTAAGCTGTCTAACTTCCTTTATTTGGTGTTTTAGAATATCTGGTTCTTGGTGTTGGTTTTATGGGATCTTTGCCAACTTCTCGTCCAAAGCGTGGGGATCACAGGTGGTTCTGCAACTTTTGACTTCTTCTTTTTTTGGTTACAGTTACAATTAAGGTTTAGTTATCTATATATGTGATTGTTTTGTGCTTATAGGGCCAAGGTTGGTTCTTGTCATTGTGGGAGACACTGGTTCGGGAAAGACTACACAATATCTCCATGAAGCTGGTTGAAAGGTACGACCTACTACTTGCCCCAACTACCCAATATTTCTTTTGCAGGTTTCTGGGAAGCCTGGGATCACAGGTGTTTCAGCTCGCTAGGTCTCACAGCTTTATGTAGTGGTGCCTCCTATTCTACCTGAGCTGGGAAAGTTACTATTTACATTATCATTCATGTGCTACCAGATTTCTGATTTTCTTTGGTTTTATAAATCTTGAAATCGCTGTTACAGGTCCGGAACCTGTGGCCTACGTCGATTCTCATAGCGGAGTGCTGCTGAGTTAGATTTTGTACCGAGACCTACTCTTCAATTTTTTGACGTCTGGTTATTGTAGGAGTTGCTCAATAGCATTTTTGTTTCTGATTATGCTTAAGTTGATCACATGGCTCATGTTGCATTTGAGATTGCTACGCAAAGGTGCGGTAAATTTTGTTCTGTTGAAAAGGGCCACAAGCCTACTATTTTGGAGGTAAATCCTTGGAGGTGCGGTAAACTTTGTTCTGTTTTTTTTTTTTTTGTGTTTGTTGATTGCCTCATTACAGGGAAACGAGTGTGAAAAACATAGCTAGCACTACCAAACTGATTATGGAAAGTCAAGCCATCGAAAGGCAAAAGCTAGATGATGCAAACTCAAGACAGGTCAGCCAAATTGTTAGAATATCAGATTGATTCACTCCATATCTCACTGCATGACTGAAATTAGCTCCTCCTCATCACTGATTTATGTCGATTCTTAATCCAGAACCAGCAACGCAGCTGGTCTACAGGAAATAATGCTGTTGGTGTCTGGCAACGTAACACATAAACTTATTCTTGGATCAGTTGGGACCGTCCAAGACAACAAAGTTGCACATAGATTAAGGAAATGTTGAACTTTTTGTTAAACAATGGAAACTCCTTGTCCTGTGTTGCCTAGTTTTACGTAACAAACTTCCAGGTAATCTTTCACATCTTGATCCTTTTATGGATGCATCCAAAGCATACACTATCAAATGCTATTTGACACTATCAGATGCTATTTGATGCGTTATTCAACTTGTGAAACAGGGAGTTGATGAAACATTCGGGAGAGTGACTACCGAAACAATGGCTTATGGTCTTCCCTTGAGAAACACAAACAATAGATAAGTTGTAAGGAACTTTATTGGGACTCAAATCGTTTGGATAAGTAGGTAGCAATGAACATACCTTGAAAGCTTGTTCCACAGCTTGTTCTTTCCAGCACAGTTCTTCCGAAGTTGGCGAAGTCTATCCCTTGCTTTGAAGCCCAAACCTTCAAGTTGAACATAAAATCCAACTCTATTTATTCTACCGAACCGAACCGAACCGAACCGAACATCTGAAATTGATTGTAGCGATGAACCGGAGTTTTTTTAACCGCAAAAAAATGGCCTCACCAATCGAGAAACCAGTCTCTTCTTCAGTTCTTCACTTGCCGGAGAAGATGGATTCGATTTGTTGTTTCCGACCGAATCAATCCTGTCCTAGAATTTCAGTTTTGCCTGCTTTCTGCATAAGTAGTTTTTCCGCCGTCAATCGTTTCCGTTCAACGACGAGTCTTCGATTTCCGGCGGCGCCGTTTCGTCGGATTCCAAACTCGTCCTTCGTGACTCACGCGAAGAAGAGTAAGAGGAAAACGAGTATCGTTGAACCTAATCCGAGTATCGTTGAACCTAATCCGAACAAAGTCGAAGAATCTCTCTTTCAA
Organism: Camelina sativa; assembly: GCF_030686135.1. Taxonomy (NCBI): domain Eukaryota; kingdom Viridiplantae; phylum Streptophyta; class Magnoliopsida; order Brassicales; family Brassicaceae; genus Camelina; species Camelina sativa. The sequence continues at coordinate 23,874,502 of NC_141895.1, read as the reverse complement.
GATGAAGAAGAAGAAGAAGATGAGCTAGTTCTTCCCGAAGAGATTCAAGACGGTGCGTTTTGGTTCCCGTTTTGGTGTTCGAATTCAACCATTTTATAATCAAACACTTTACTGGTGACATTCTTGATTGTACAGAGTTACTAACGGATGGTGAATACGACGAAGACGACGATGACTTTGAATTCGATGAGAGCGAGGAGGAAGAACTCTATGTAAGTCTACTTACGCCTGAATTTAAGAAAATATAAATCCTTTATGCATCTCTTTATCTAAGGATTTGATCTCTTGAAGGCTGGAGATGGAGGTGGTGGAGGAGGCATTAAACTTGCTGGAACGTTATGGGACAAAGAAGCATTGGCATTAGCTGAGAGAGTATGCGAGTCTTTTGAAGGGGAGTTAGGCATTTATGCCTTCAAGACTCTGCCTAATTCAACCATACAAGTGAGAATCGAGCGGCTCACTAGCAAGTTTGGTTCCCCAACGATGGAAGATATTGAAGCATATTCAACAATATACAGAGCAAAATTGGCTGAAGCCGAACTCGCCAAGTCTATACCGGACAATATCTCTCTAGAGGTTACTTGATTAGTTAGCCTTTTGATTTCCTTTTCACATCAGTTTTGTCTCATGGAGTTTGGTTCATTGACTCAACAAAGGTTTGAACCTTTTTGCACAGGTTTCATCTCCTGGTGTCGAAAGGGTGGTAAGAGTTCCGCAGGATCTTGATCGGTATAAGGACAGGCCAATGTATGTGAGGTACACTAACGAGGACAGTGAGACTGAAGGTGATGGTATTTTCAGGTTGGTTTCTTTCGATGTGGAAACCAAAAGCTGTATTTGGGGGATAGCTGACATTCGAGTAAACCGAGAAAAGGCAGGCAAAGGCAGACCTTTGAGCAAGAAGCAAAGAGAATGGCGACTCGATACGGCTTTCGAGTCACTAAGGTTAGTCCGTTTGCATTCTGAATGTTGAGAGAACACAGTCATAAGGAATTGTCTTTTAGTTTATATTAAAATCTCAATAGAAAGTCTATTACAACGATACGTAATAGATTAGACACGACAATGACTAACTTGAGGAGACAGAGAAATAAAGAGAAGTAGTAGGAGATGTATATCTTTTATTGCTCTAAGTGCATAAAGGCAAACTAAAACACAAGTAGACATCAGCATTGGCTAGAGAATGGCTTCAAGCACCCATCGTGATGATGCAACGGATACTCTCTCCCTTCAACATGTAATCAAAGGCCTTGTTGATCTCTGAGAATGGTACTGTGTGAGTGATGAATTTCTCAATCTCCAGCTCCTAATTTCGTAAATAAAACAATCATCAGAACATTGGTATATATAATCAAAGTTGGCACTAAAAGATCCGGTCTTCACATTACCTTGTTCATGTACTTTTCGACAACCCCGGGAATGTCAGTTTTGGGTTTGTAGTTCCCAAAGAAAGTACCCTTTAGAGTCCTCTCATTCAAGAAATTCATGGGATGAGACTTGAAGGCATCGTCTTTGCTTGGCACACCGACTAGCACCGCAACACCCCAGCCCTGAAACAACATCATATGTATAAATTCATATATGCACAATGTAAGATATGATAGGTTTGGTCCAAATCAATGTGAAGGGGAAGCTTACATCATGAACACATTCAAATGCTTGAATCATGGCCTGAACGCTTCCTGTACACTCCACACTCCTGTCCACCCCACCATTGGTCATTTCAGCGATCACCTGTTGAACTGGTTTGTCATGGTCCTTTGGGTTCACAAACTCGGTCACACCGAATTTCTTAGCTGCAACAACAAACATATCAAGCTCAATGTAAGCGAGACTGGAGAATCGAGAACAACACAGTCCTAAGATCAACACCAATGATCCTACCTTGATCAAATCTGCTGGGGTTAAGATCAACACCAATGATCCTAGAAGCACCAGCGATTCTAGCACCTTCAGCAGCGGCTAAACCAACAGCACCGAGTCCGAAGATAGCGACACTTTGACCTTTTTTGGGTTTAGCCACATTCAAAGTAGCTCCTAACCCAGTGGATAAACCACAACTGACGATACAGACTTTGTCTAGAGGAGCATCCGGATTGATCTTAGCGACCTGACCAGAGTGAACCACAGTGTACTCACTAAACGTGGATGTCCCGAGGAAATGATGAATCGGTTTGCCCTTAATGGAGAATCTTGATTCACCGTCGTGAATCATCCCGCCTCGCTCAGTGTTGATCCTGAGAAGATCACACATGTTGGACTCCTCAGAGTGACAGTGAGGACAATCTCCACACTCTCCGGTGAAGATGGGTAAAACATGATCTCCTGGTTGAAGATCAGTCACTCCTTCTCCAACACTCTCAACAATCCTAAACAACCAAGCAAGAACCAAACATCAAAATCTCTGTATAAAACTCTACAACCTCATAATGAAGAAGACTCTGGTTTTAAGTTAATACCCTCCAGCTTCATGACCGAAGATACGAGGAAACAACGGTGTTTGTCCCTGCGGAATAGAAAAAAAAAAAAAAGAAAGAAAAAAAAAGAGTTCTTGAAACTTCTGTGATGAAAAAAAAATTAGAACTTGATTATGAATTTGGAGTGATTAATTAATTAAATTAAAACCTTAGCTTCCCAGAAGTAAACATCGGTGTGACAGAGGGAAGTGAAGAGAATCTTGATACGAACTTCGTGTTTCTGCGGTGGAGCAACCTCTACTTCCTCCATCACCAGTGGCTTTCCGGCTTCCCATGCCACAGCAGCTGCGCATTCGCAACAAAAACGATACCGTTTTTTGTTATTTCAACATAAAAAAAAATCTGTGGATTCATGATCATAAGTTCATAACAATATCATTAACAACAAAAAAATAAAAATAAAAAACCTTTGCATCGAATGATCTGTCCGGTGGTGGTTGACATTATCAACAGTGAAGAACTTGGATCTTTTTTTTTTGAAGTAGTTCTGTGTGATTTGTGAATTGTGTGATGATGTGAAGAGAGAAGCAGAGAAGATATTTTATATACAGATGATGGTAAATGGGATTAAAAGTACATATTACAGAAACGCCACTGGAATATTAATTAGTGTTTATAATTAAAATTAAATTGTAATTTTCTTTGTCGACAAGTGTAAGAAACTAGGGGCGTCTTTGGTTTTGCTTTGTTCTCTCGAACGCTCTTCCACTTGTCGTCACCAATATTCGTCCACGTGGCTTTCTTAATTAAAGCTGGTCTTTAGTCCTTGATGGTCACGCCGTGGTGTTTAAAAGCAGTAATCTTTTGCACCCATCGTATGGTTTTGTTTCGGGCGGTTTCACCTTAATTGGGATCTTTTAATAGAGTACTATTCTTGGTCATCAAGTGTTGGGATATTTTTTCTTTGTAATAATACTTCACAAATTTGAAAGATCATATCGTTGGCTCTTAATTATAATCTTGGCCATCACTCTCAAGTCATCAATTATACTTTTGCCTCATTTATATATTTTTCTCTCCTTTTGAATTATATTCAAACCCGACTAATTGAGGAATTCGGGGTTTTAGTTAGTTTTAATATCATAGATTTATACGTAACTTTTTTTTTAGGAGTTAAAGAAAATATCATACGAACTATAAGTAGAATGACAGTATTATAACAAAAATTGTCTGATTTTAAACGGTGTAATAATATAGGTAAAGGCCGACTTCTAATACACATGCATGTATATGATATTGACTCATAACTACACAAATCATAGACCATTGTCCTACTTTTTTAGTTGTATATATATATATGTGTATATGCTAAATTTGGTGTGATATATAGTGTTGTCCATGACAAGAATCTCTATGATGATTCCTATCCTATATGAATCATATGCGTTCACTATACATCACAAAATCATACAGTTCGCAGGAATCAACGTGGAAATAATATTCACGATCGATTCCCTAACTTAAGCCTCTGCTACATCGCTACTTACGTTACTCTCCATGTGATCAATGTTTAATATCAATTATCTAGTACATAACGAGAAAATATTCTCCTAACCATCTACGAGTACTTTGATTCAACAATTTAACAGTTAATCTTTTCACAAGCTCTTGATCAAGAACAAGAGCTCACGACTCTCTCTCTATTTCCGCTCCTCTCTTTTTATTCATGGATCATATCTTCGATGTCAATGTGTTGTGTGAATCATAGGCCCAAGAGCACGTAGTAGAGAATAGTTACCGGTAAAGATACTATCATACCAAAGATAACCCTGAAAACAAAATCACCAATAACTCACAATTAAATTTCACATTAATCAAATTCCCACAGTTTAAAACCATTTAAACCGTTACTGTAAAAAAGCTGGAACCAAAATATAAAAATAAAAAAGCAAGAAAACTCACAATGTACTGAGCAAGTCTGGATGCAAACCGTACTCCCTCGCAAACACAAACGGTACTATCCCTTGCGGTAGAGCCGCCTACAAAAAAAAAAAAAAAAAAAAAAAAAAAAATCATATATACCGGCCTCATCATTAATTTAATTTTTTAATAAACAACGAGACATTTATAGCCTTTGGACGAAGCCCCAAACTTAATCCAAATTCTAGAGTTTCTCTAAAGACATCCAAAAATATCATTACTGCGAAATAATATCTGAATCTTAACAAATATCTAGATACTTTTGTAACATATAAAAAACTAGATATTGGTAGAAAGGTTTAAATTTATAATTAAAGTATGTTAGATATTTGTAGTGTTGGAAGCTATATAACCTTCTGTCTTTTTGTGACCATCTCCTTACCCTTACGAAAATTCTAATTCTTTTCCAAGTTGTTAAACACTCTCTCTCCATCAACATGTATTTTTCTTCCAACAATATTATGGTACTATATATATATCTCTAAATTAAAGTTGGCAAACTCTCTAAAGATAAAACATATTTGGGTATAACCAAACTTTTACCTGTACGATGGCAGCGTGTAACCTAGAACCTCTCAATCCGACAAGAAGGGAAGCAGCAGCCATGAAAAGAGGACCTGAGATGAACCTGATCAACATCCCTATTATCGCTTTCTTTGTCCCACAAGCGATCATCTTTGGCTGCAGCGCCATGAACAGACCTGTAATTTTGAAAATTTGTTGAATATCAATATTGTATACTTCTTTTTTTTTTAAGAAATAATAAAATTTGGTGCAGATTATTTTCTATATGTTTAATAAGGACATGGTCATACCTAAACTAAACATAGCCATCCCAAGACCTGCATCTGAGATGATCTTTATCGAGAATGCCACTATACTTGGCATCGCTATATTCCATCTGCTCATTATTTATATAGAGAATACGATAAAAGTTATAAACAATCAATTCAATAATTATAGATCAGAGATTTAAGTAATTGTTTACTCACTTGAAGGATATAAGTGACCAGATTAGTCCTAAGAGGCTGGAATAGGTGTTAGGGTTTCTTGAAAGCTTGCGTCCCACGACTGTTAATATGAGTCGCACCATAACAGCGGCACTTGGCATTTCTTGCTTGCCTATATCAGCCGCCGGAGTTGTGTCTTTTTCAGCGGCTCCTTCTTCCATGGAAGCAGTACAACCGGCTGCCGCAGTATGTGGTGCAGCCTTAAGTGCGTCTCTGAAGCTGATCTCCTTCTCTGGCACTGATTTATTAATCATATAATGTATACTCGTCAGCAAATACAGACACTAAGTAATTAGGAAAAAACTTAATATATATTTTTCAAAGCAACTAATGATAAGTCGTCTTGTTAATGATGGTTACGGAATTTAGTAATGAAAGTATGAAACAAACAAAAGCTATAAGAAAAGAATTATAAAACCATGCGTCGGTTTCGCTGATGATTACACACGTGCTGGGAGAAAATGATAGCATTGAGAAAATTGGAAAAATCATGGGAAACAAAAAGTCAACATTATGTTGACCATTTTGGTGATTTTATTGATTATAGTAAGGTTGGGGGTGGTATGATAGGTCCGGTTTGTTTACATGCTTCATCATGTTGTTTTATTAGAATCTTAAGCTCAAAAAACACGAAATGAATAAATCAAACCTAGCAAAATTCGAAAGTATGCACACAAAATATAAAATCTATAAAAATAATTAATTGGGATTTAGTGATTTTGTTAAGTAACATTTTTCTAATGTAAAATTAGGTTGAATTTTAATTAGTCTACTCCTAGGGATTTGGTTTAATAAAAGACAAAAGCTAAGTTTATATCTGAAAAAGCTGCATTTTATGTAGTCTCTCAATGTTTTTCTATTCATCAAAATATTTGGAAAGAACCAATATGATACAATAAAGTTGACGGAAAATGACCAAACGGCGTCGTGTCAGTGCTTACGAAAAACGAAAACGACACATCTTTGTAAAGAAAAACGTACCATTGATATGATCCTTAGCTACATGTCTCTGACCAGACTCCCACATCATCTTCGGCGAAGATTGCCGGTATATTCTCCCGGCGACGGGAGATTTCATCCAAACCGGTGTACCGTTTCCGTTAACGTCAAGCTCGTTAAAGTTGGAGGCACGTGGCGTTGGCTGCAACGAGTAAGCATCCGAGGAAGCGTAACCAGAGAGTCTCCTAGGACTTGCACCGTATCCGGGTCGAGTAAACCCGAACGCGCCTAGATCTCCGTTACAAAACATGATCTCATTATTACCGTTATAAAACTGAAGCGTACCGCTTCCTCCTCCGCCGCTAAAGAAACGGTTATTAGGAGTGTTGACGGAGAAAATCTCGGCGTTGGAAAGGTTAGAGGCTCGAGGGGTTAGACATAAGGAGGAGGACATAACAGAATCCGGTACGGATGATATGGACCGTCGGATCCTTAGCCTGATCCGACCGTTGACATCGGTTTCTGTTTCTGTACGGAGCGGATCCATGCCGTCCAAGGAGATGACGTCATCGTCGACTTGGATCTTGGCGATTGACCCGGCTGCTTCACCCGGAAACTCGGCTCGGATGAGCAACCTAGCTGCCCGGAGTTCGAAGAGGAAGAGTAGTAGGGTATACCTATATATACATATATAAACATAGTTAAATAATTCAACTAGCAAAATAAAATAAAACTATTCTATAAGCTCGGATTAGTAAAAGTATTTGATTGAAATAGAAATAATCCTAGACTATAAGCTCAGATTAGTAAAAGTATTTGATTGAAATAGAAATAATCCTAGAGTAACTCATTTGATTTTGGTTACAAAATGAGTAGTTAAATGATATGAAACCACAAACTTACCATTATGCGGGTTTTGCTAACCAGTCAGAAGGTTAATGAATAAATAGCGGATATAAGTTTGAAAACGTACCAAATGATGCATTGAAGAACAACGAGTTGGACCATGAGGTTTTGAGTGTAATCTCCATACATGGCTTGAAGCAAAGGGATGCCCATGACAAGAGTGTTAGGGAGAGTGGCGATTGAGAAGAGAGTGATAAGCCAGTCAAGACCACCGGATTTGAAGAAAAAGGCCCATAGAGAGAGCAAAACGAAGACGAAGATTTTGGACAAAGTGTCAGAGAGGATGAACATAGTGTCCATTTTGTAAGGGTTATTTTGTGAGATGAAGTGGAAAGAGAGGATCGGTACGGCGAAAACCGAGACAAAACGGTTGATTCCGGAACATTGCGTCGCCGTGAAGATCTTCCACCACTTCACCGATCCATAAGCCACGAACATGGCGAAGTAGAGTGGTGCCATGGCACACATCACCGCGTAAAATTCGTTTCCCGTGATCATCTTTTGCTTTGCCTTCTAATTCTTCTTGGTTAATTAAGGTGTATAGGTTAAGTTATGTGCCAGATGTGTATGTTTTGTTATATAGGGACTTGTTGACGAGATTACCCCTTACTTAGTTCGATATTTGCATTGGGGAGGGACTAGTGATTATCATAGACATTGGTGATTTGCGGTTATACAAGTCATTGTGATTCCTAGTGGAGATTAGAATTAAGTTTAATTAATTAAAGGTTTTAAAGACATACTACTATATAGTTTGAAAATCTATCTAATGAAACACTTTATTTTTTTCCGTATCTCCATTAAATTAACCTCTAAAATTCTGACAATTTTAAAATTAATTAGTTGATTTGTTACTTTTTTGTCAACTTAACAATTAAAATTAATGAAAACAAAATTTTGATTGGTAATCCAAACCAGGTTCTTATAAACACTTTATCCAAACAAAAATTTGATTGGATAAAGAGTTTATAAGAATAATTAGAATAACTTGTTTATAATATTTATGCTCTGCAGTATATATTGCTTCTCTTTAGTGTATTACTCCCTCTATTCCTAATTAATTAAAATTTAGAATTTTTTTTTAAAGAGAATACACTTTCAAAGTTTTTATGTTTTTTTATTAACTATTAATGATGAATTGTAAAAAAATAAAAAAAATAATTGAATATTATTGGTTTAGAGTTAAAAAAATTGTTAATCACAGAAATAACATGTATAACTATATATATATATATATATATATTCATATATATTCATATATATTCATTTTCATTATTTTTTTAATATACGTTAAACCCTTAAAAGTAGATTAAATGATTAATTAGGAACGCTAGTATTTAGCTAATACGTAAACAACAACGAATAGCAAATTAAATAACATCAGGGGAAACATCGAATTAATAATTAAGTAGCTGTCAAACGAAATTTTCACCTAACAAGTATGTCGTCCACACACACACACGTTAGGATTGTGTGCATGTAATCAGTTCTAAGCTTAAGTAGCTTTTGACACATGCCGTTGAATTTAAATATAGTAACGTACTTCTTTTTGGAATGTAGCAATGATTTACTGGTACCAAAAATATAAGTAACACGAGGAAAAAAATAAAATAAAGATGAAAAAAAAAGTTACAGTGGTTAATAAAACAATATGTCTATTGTTATTGTTAACATCGAGAATGCTGTTATGACATATTCGTAGTACTTTCAACTTTGCATAGAATATTGTCAACATTTTTTTTTCCCCATTTCAATTTTTTAGACAGACGCATAAATCTTCCTTCGAAAACTCTATAATAAAATAAAAAATTGGCAACCTAATAAATTAAAATATATCCATTTTGTTTACCCAAAAATACTATGTATATGGTTTGCTGCCTAAGTGAGCTTTTTTCACCCTTTCTATCTATCTAACTCCTTTTCTCTCTCTTACTTATGGTTAAGTTTGTTGCATTTGGTGTATTTTACAATGAGAAACTAAATTAAGGGCTATATATAGCTATTTATCGTAATCCGAGTAGAATATACCAAATCCACATATCTTCTTTATTACTACAAAAACCAGTGCCTTACAATCTATTTTTCGTCGCTACGAAACTTAAAAATGTTGACATTAAATAGGAAATAGAACGGATATATATATATGATTGGTGGGAGTCCATAGGTTTACAGTATTTTTTTTTCACTTTTTGCATCACCCAACTAAAAATTAATTTGCAGCAAACTCGGGCAACATAGTAATTATAAAAACAACATTTGCTTATCCAAAACTCGTACACTAAGTGCTTTGTCGAAATAGGCTTTCACCCAAATTATTTCCCTAACTCTTTTGTTTTCTTCCTTGCTTACGCTTAAAAGTCTTGTTTCTGGTAGGATTTTTTTTTTGTGTGTGTGTGTGATGAATCTCATACAACTTGTTTGGTGTATATCTTTGGACCATTTTGTCCAAAAAAAAAATTCTTCGACCATAAAATCTCGATACTCAAGAACAATATCATGATTCATCTTTAAGAAAAAGACATATATATATATCAGCTTCCAAAAAAAAAAAAAAAGGAAACAGATATCAATAGTTCATACAAAATCAAACTATTAATAATGAAGTTTACTCACTTTTACTCATCTAACTTAAATAACGGCAACATATCTGAAATTATAAATTATTTGGAACTTCTAATAAACACTAGCTATAGGAAACGTACGTAATGAAATACTAGTAACACTAGCTACATACATGTCAATTTAGATTATAGGAAAAGGGTCCACATATGGACAATGATTATCTTGTTCTAAGTTTATTCACATATAGATATACATAAATTGTATATATACACATATAGAAAGCGAAGGAGATCTCATAGAATCTAAGATCAATGATATATTAGCGCAATGGGTGGAGCCGTACAGTGTTAGCCTTTTGCTTTCAAGCTTAAAAGCCTTTAGCCTTTTGGCAATTGCAAGAACTAAGTCATACGTAACCTTTTTTCTTATAAAAGAAACAAATTATTTTGTCAACGAAAGGCTACAAAAAAGTTGGGATATTTTATTCTGTCCTATATATCTAACCTAAGATAAATATTAACTAATCCTACTGTCTAACCAAAATATCTAGACAAGAGCTCTCTAGGATATTATATAAAATAAGGTATAGTTATGATTATTTTTCCCAATGGGTAATTAATGACATTATTTAAAGCCTCTTGTAACCTTATATTGTCTGCATATATAATAAGTACACACATGAATCTGACAAAAGAAATTCAGAATAAGCAAGTTTGTTTCTCTCGAGTGAAGTTGTCTTTATCACTATAAAATTAAATTGTGAGATTATATCACCTCGGCTCTTTTTTACGTTACTACCAAAGTATACACACATATAAACGTATGAAAACACCGTCGAATAAACATTAACGAGGTCTTCATAAATATGTATAAAATCATATTTAAATATATTAAACATACCGAAAAAAAAACTGAGGAAAAAGATAGTAAAAAGAAGGGTATATATATGATGATGAGAAAGAAGACTAAGAGGAAGCGCATGGGATCGAGTAAAGAGGAACATATGAATAGAAGTGGGATTATGGGGTAGGTTAGAAAATCAAATCAAATTCAAGTGCGAAAAATGATGGTTTCATTTCAAAATTCTAAATTACACACTACACAAGTGTTTTTTTCTTTCTTTTTCTTTGAACAACACTCTACAAGTGTTTAGAAATAAAAATATGTACTATAGAAAAGGAAAAAAAAGGAAAGTGAGTGAGAAAATGGTCTGAGAAAAGGGGGCAAGAACTAAAATGTGTCCGGTCTAGTCAGTCATTGGAGAGAGAGAGAGAGAGAGAGAGAGAGAGAGAGGTTGGAGAAGTGTGAATATCAAACGAAAGTGACATAACATAAGTTTTTGCATCTTTCTAACTCTCTTCTCTTTGGCGTGCCATCAATTCATCATTTTGTTCGTTTCTTATTTTTTCTTTAATTGCCTCACATTGCCCTCAACTTTGTTCTGTATTTTTCGTTATAGACATGCATGGTTACATTATTTCGTCTTGTCAATGTATATAAATAGGTATATGATAGATATTTAGATACGTACAGGGTATCAGGTCTTTTTGTTGTTGCAATGCGATTTGTATAAGAATCTCTAAACTTAAACTCATCAAAGTTGTATTGATCCACTTGAGTTAAGCATTATACTTCAGATTAAATTTAAAATTGCATGAAAAAAAAACATTTCTTATATTGATCTATAGACCAATCTTGAGTTCCTACACCCAAGTTTGGTCTTAAGCCCAAATTTTCAAAAATATTTCCATCATTTGTTTTCTTACAAGTAATAATATAACATTTCCGTTATTACAAATATTGTGTTAAAAAGTCTAATTAACCAAGGTGACAAATTCAATGCTAACTGAAAAAATGATGAGGCAATTGCAGTGAAATATCAAAGGTGAGTAATTATTATATCCATATCGTAAAAAATGTAAATTGTCCAAATTCTCCACCAGTTCAGAGACTTGAGACACTTGTGCTATATAATAAAAACTGAAAGCACAATGCAATTAATTGAAAGATTTTTAAGAAACTTCTATAGAATGTATATGTCTATAATTTTCGTTTCTCAAATATGCGTATTCTCAGAGGTTTGAAAACTTCTAACTATATTAACGAATTTAGAAGAGAACCCGTCAACATATCATTAGCCAAATCTCATTTTCTCTCTTTTACAGTCTCTTAGTCGCGCCCCTCTCTGTCTCACTCCTCTCTTTTTTAATAAACTTAAAGAAAGATCATACGATACAGTCATACAGAGAAAAAAAAAAAAGAGATTAGAGTAGAGATATATACCTCCTTTACGGACAAATATACTTACACGTGGTCCTCACGTGACAAAGAGCTAACCTTGTTCTTTAAGATATCATCAATCAGCTAATTGAACCTTTTGTTTAGCTGAAACCTTCCACCTCAGAGAGATTCTTCCACATTCATCGAACGTAACTCCTTAAATTTGCTGTCATTTGGTTGAGTTATTCTGATACTCACTTTGACATTTTGCAGAGAAAACAAAAGACGTTACGATGGATTTCAATATATATCTCTTTTATCTGTTGCCACATGCAATGTGCTTTACTTTAACACTAGCCACGTTACTATAAATTATCCACGACGTGAACCTTTTGAGAAAGGCCTGTTTTTGAGTTTTTTTTTCTCTTTATAATTTTTATTGATTAATTAGCTTATCGTGTTTTGTTTAAGGGAAAAAGAGAGCCAAAGTTGGAATAAAGTAAAATAAATTGATTTATTATTCTTTGTTTATGGTTTCTGGTGGAACAAGAACTCTGTTGCTTGAAGTTGCATTGTGTTTTTTATGATACAAAGAATCCTTTTCACAAAATTTTATAAAAATGATTGTCACCTTTCTGATGGTTTTACGCTGTAACAGCTATATGCAATAAATGACATAAGGTCAAAACAATGTGTATAGCCTATACACTGAATCTCTGATTCTCCTCTATGCATATATATAGACGGAGCAAATATAATTTTTTTTTGCAAGTTATCTTAAACGATCATCAAAAATGTGCCGTAGAATACGAGAAGATATATCGATTCCTTTGTTTGGTCCGAAAATGATCACTGTTGCATTATTACTAGTCTCGTTTTCTTTTTATGGTCAATTAGGTTATTCGGAGGCACAACTAGAGTTTGGATTCTATTCAGAAACATGTCCAAGAGCAGAATCAATCATACGCGATGTTGTTCAGCAGGCGGTGACCAACGACCCCGGAAAGGCTGCTGTCTTACTCCGTCTCCAGTTCCACGATTGCTTCGTTGAGGTCCAATGCTAAAAAAAGAAAAGAAAAAGAAAACTAGTTAATTAATCATATTTTATATACTAGCTAGTGATCATGACATATATAAATTGCTGTGGTTTATATGTTGTTGTAGGGTTGTGATGGGTCGATACTAATCAAGCACGATGGGAAAGATGACGAAAGGTTTGCCGCAGGTAATGCGGGTGTGGCTGGTTTCGATGTTATTGACAAAGCCAAATCAGAGCTTGAACGTCTTTGTCCGGGCGTTGTGTCTTGCGCGGACATCGTTGCTCTTGCTGCTAGAGATGCTATCGTTGAGGTTACACTCTTATTATATTTCTTTATGAAAAAAAAATGAATACAATATAATATATTGGGTTAAATATGCTTTGATATTAAATAATGTTATCTTTTAGACAAAAGGACCATTTTATGAGGTTCCAACCGGTAGGAGAGACGGTCGGATTGCAAGTGATGGTCATGCTACGAACTTACCAGATGTTCAAGATTCTATAAACTCCTTGAAATCAAAATTTAGAGAAAAAGGGCTTTCAGATCAAGATCTTGTACTTCTTAGTGCTGGTATGTTATCATAGTCTCAATAATTCGATATAATAAAAAACTATATCTTGCTTACTCGAATCTTATTTATTTGTTTAAGGTGCACATACTATCGGTACAACAGCATGCTTCTTTGTCATACAACGTCTAGATGCTCAAGATCCTACGATAGATCCAGAATTCTTTCAAATCTTGAGATCAAAATGTCCCCGTGGTGGTGATGTTAATGTCAGGATTCCTTTGGATTGGGATAGCCAGTTTGTGTTTGATGACCAAATCTTGCGAAACATTAAAAATGGTCGAGGTGTCATTTTATCGGACTCTGTCTTGTACCAAGACAATAATATGAAGGCAGTCATTGATTCGTACCTAGAAACTAATCAAAGTTCAGTTAAAGCTAATTTTGCTGCGGATTTCACAAAAGCCATGGTAAAGATGGGTGCTATTGGAGTGAAAATCGGTGTTGAAGGAGAGATTAGACGTTTATGCAATGCTACAAACTAGTTTCGAAGAACTCATGTATAGTTAAAGTATAAAATCCGAGTATGTTGTTGGAATAATAAAATAAACAAATTTGCATTATTAAAAAAAAAGAGAAATCTGAAATACCCTAAACTAACACTATTATAGGTTTTTCTTCCAAAATTAGCACAACTCAAGTTTTCCAAAACTAGCATTTTTCTAAAATTAATTAATGACAAAAAGAGAAAAAAATAATAATAATCAGAGTTTTACAAGAAGCTTAGGGTCGTACTAAATCGACAAAATCTCCGACGAATCCACAAGTTCTGATTTTGAGAAAAGAGCATGTGTTTGGAGCTTGGGTTTTCACAACGAAAGCTAGATTTGGAGGGAAGAACCGATAGATTTCGATTTGATTGTGGTGTTGATGAAGACGATGAGCTCCATTTTTTGCATACAACAAATCCAGCGCCACCGTCGTTTCAGTCCCGCGAGTTCCCACGGCCACGAAAACGGACTCAGCGACGGCAAGCTTCAGTGAGAGAATCTTGTTTGCTGTTGTCGAATCTGTTAATTGAGATAAGAATTGAAGTAAGGATTGAGTTTTTGGAATTTTCATTATCAGATGTTGAAAATTTTCTTTGTAAATTCTGACTTGTTGTTGTGTGTAGGGATGTTAAAAGTGCAAATGAGGAACATGAGAGAGAGTTACCAATGATGAATGGGATCAAATAAGATATCAAATCAATTGGAGTTTTGGACTTTGGGATTTGTTCATAAGCTCTCTTTAGTCTTGCTTCTCGTTTCAAATCATTGCAAGTCAGTTAACTAACAAAAAACACCAATCTTTAAACTTTTTTTTGTATGTTATTGTAATATTTGAGTGAGCTTTTTGTTTGTCAAAAACAGATGATGTGTAGTGCACATTTTTCAGAAATGGGGAAAGAGAAGCATAAGAAACTGATAAATCAAGGCTTTGAAGCTTCTATATGTATGTTATAGTGAAGCTTGTAAGGAGATGGAGATTAAAAAGACTGATTTGAATTGGTAGGTATCTAGCTTGCTATGAGTTTTTGAATTGTTTTGCTAATGGCATAGATCAACTTGGTAGTGTTTCTTGGGGTTTTAAGGTTAATCAATCTGGTAGTGTTGCAGAACTAGTTTAAATGTGGGGTGGTGATATATAAGATATCTCTTGAAGTAATGTTAAAACAAAAATTGAATTTATGGACTGATCATGTTGTTGAATAAGGTTTTCAGCTCTAACTCAAGTGATTGATGATATACATGATGACAAATATTTCAAGAACAAAGCAGAGAGTTGATGATGAAGATGGGAAAATGGGCACTTGAGTGGAAGTTTGAGTTCGTCATTATGGAAGGTCTTCCTAAAATTCAAGAACACCTTCCTAAAAGCTATGGAATCCTTCCTAAATTTTTTAAAAATGTGTTTTTAAATCTCTTTATATGTGTTTTGCTTTATTGTATCACATGTTACTTCATTAGTGATGTATAATGATTTGATTATGTGCACATATTGATGTTTTACAATAAAGGTAACAAATAGAAATATCCAGCATGATGTTTTAGGAAGATCTTCCTAAACATCAATGACGTCTTCCTAAATTGCAAGGATTTCTTCCTAAACGTCAATGACTCCTTCCTAATGCTCTTTTTTTCTTTTCATGACGGTCTATGAGAATCCTTCTTGAATGTTACATTCAAATCCTTCTTATATGTTTACCGGTGAAAACATAGCTATCTACCAAAATATCGAGATAATTAATACAAAATCTTCCTGAATATGTTTTAAAACAAGTCTTGTGATAAAAACCATCCAAACTATCTTTCATAACCAAAATCATAATGTTAAAACAAAGACCATGCGAATACAAAGAATCAAACTGTAAATACTTCAATCTCATATGGCAACTGAAGCCTTCAATCTTGTATGAGCACCGTTCGTCTTTGATTCTGAGTGTTATTGCAGCTCCAATTCTTCCTAAACTTTTTATGAAAGTCATCCTGAAGTTCAAGGAAACTTTTCTGAATTTCGTTCAATCCTTCCTGACTTTTCATAAGATGGAAGTAAGAACCTATATATCTTAGAGCATACGTGAAAACTAAAAAAGAGCAGAACATATTAACAAACAATAGTATGTGCAAGACCATCCCAAAAAAAAAGCATAAGATAATAACAAAGAGATCAAGAATCTAAGAAAACATAAGATTAGGGTACAAAAAAAGAGAGACAATATAATAAGAAAGGATTGATTTTCCAGTGCCAAGTAAGCATCAAAGCACAAGGAACAACACAAGTCCTCAAGCAACCAATTGCAGCCTCATGTGTTTCTTTTCTCAGCAATTCAATAAATTTCTTCACAAGAAAAAACAAAACAGAACAAGAGTTACATGGTTTAGAATAGATCCTAAACATTTAGCTATGGCCAAACATATAAAAAAATGATAACTTTTAAGTCATTTCATACATTTGCTAGTAACATTTTACAAATTGTGGCTTAAACATTTCAAAAAATTGTATCTAAAGACAATAGACCTTACGTACCCATCTCTTCAAGAACCAAACCCATCAAACTGTCTAGTCTTTGCTACAATACTCATCATGTAATTTCTATGCAGCCCAAAAGATAATACAACATAAAAATTGCAGGTTCTTGAATCATGAGCTAACCCTGGTTTCTTTGCAGCCCAACAAAAGAAAATAATTGCAGGTTTCCGAGTATGTCAAAACTGTTCTAAAACCACATGAGGCTGATAACATCAATAACATCATTATAATCTTCAGATTCAATTTCACCATCACTAATATCAGAAATAGCACTAGAGAAAGCTCTAAAACCAAGACTCACATCAGAACTAACACTAGAGAAAGCTCTAAAACCAAGACTCACATCAAACAAAAATGTAGAGGATTGTGGCAATGGAGGGTTATAAATAGAAGAATGAAACAAACAATAGAAAGGAAAAGACCTAGCACCGAAAAACCAAACTTGCTCTTCTCCTCTCCCATCGATTATGCAACTTTTACAGGAATTAAATCCATCCAAATTGAATATTATCGATGTTTGGGCTCCTCTGCGGTGTCTCAATCACTGACTTCAATTTTATGAATCACCTTCGATTCAGATCCGATTGGGTTCATCGGTGGAACACCATCATCGGTTAGGTTTGGAATCAGAGAGAATGAAGAGTGAGAGAGAATAGGCGGTGGTTGCAATGTCACGATCTGGAATTCGACACTGTTTTAGTTTTATTAATATTATTTTAATAAGATATAATTTCATGCTAGTTTTGGAACATTTGAAAACATGTGCTAATTGTGGAAGAAAAACTTAAAATTGTGCTATTTTGTCAATTGCCCAAAAAAAAAATAGTGATACCAATTATTTGTAGCGTCTATTAATCTATAATTTGAATATATGATGGAAAAAGCAATAAGCCATTTACATTTCCTTAAGTACAAAATTATTTCTCTTATACGTGATTTTAATGTCTTTGAATATAATTTTGTTGTTGTTTAGACATAAAAATGAATGGTTGGATACAATTTTGAAGTTTGATCAATACAATGATGATTTGTACTAACTTATGTTGCTTTGTGCTAGACATGTCAAAAATTATGCATTTTTTATACATAACATATGCAAAAGTTATGCAAATTTATGTTCTCGATACGAGACTTTCCACAAATTGTTTCTTTCAGCGTATTTTTAATTGCTTAATGTTCAAATGCATTGTTTTTTAGCAAGATTCGGTGGGTCTTTTTCCACTAATTAAATATGATATCAATATAAACATCTACATGAGTTTTCAATTGATTTTAGATCTTAAGAACATAACTATCCCAATTGGAGCGCATACCATCCGGTTGACGACATGCTTTTTTGTCACACCGTGTTTGGAGGCTGGAGATCCAACAATTAGTGGTAACTTTTTCCAAGTCCTTAGGTCGAAATGTCCCGAGGCAGTGACGGACAATCACATATTCCGTAACATAAAAAACGGGCGAGGAGTCATCGCTTCCGACTCAAATTTGTACCACAACAATACAACCAAAGAAATCATTGATGCATACCTCGTCAATAACAGTACTTTGAAGGGTGATTTCGCAAGATCAATGATAAAAATGGGCGCCATTAGGGTGAAACGAGTATCAATGGAGAGATCAGGCATATCTAATGCCACAAACTAATGTACCAAGTAGCTAAATAAAAAAACACATATGTATTGCTTCTAAAGACATACAAATGTTTAACAAAATTCTAATCTGTTGTGTTTAAATATGGTGATATATTAAAGTTTTCCCTTTAATAATAAAATAACGTCATTGTTCACTTCGTAACATCTTGAAATTAATAGTGGATTCAAACCCACCCAATTAAAAAAAAGAGAGATAAAAGCCCATTAAAGCCCAAGTAACGCAAAACCATTAAACGATAAAAGAGACGTCGTGTGTTGTGTGTGTCTATAAACGTGTAATTTCTAATTGGACCTATTAAAGCCCAAGTGAAGCAAAACCATTAAACGACAAAAGGGACGTCGTGTGTTGTGTGTGTCTATAAAAATGTAATTTCTGATTGGAAAACTAAATTTTACCTTTTTGTTAAAGACTCTGCTCAGAGTAATTGGAAAACTGGATTTTACCTTTTTGTTTTGTTATTACCAAAGTTTATGAATTATATGAGTCTGAAAATCGCAGAATCTTAATTATGATGAAATTTGTATATCCGTCCATACCGTACCACGAGAGTCTTGAAATCTGAATTTTTTTGGCCAATCGTAAAATACAACAAAAAATGTTTCTATAAAATATCCAATACAAGGGTTCGAACTCAGCATTTTAAAAAAAGGGACTGTGAGAGGCATGCGTATAGTTAGTTAATGCCTAAAGCCTTGCTTCATGGGCTTTAGCTCAGGGCCGGCTCACAAGAGGGTAATCTGAAAAAAAAATTATTCGATCCTGATCCTAGTACGTGTGATTTCACATTGACACGTGTGAGGCTAGAAAAAGTTTTTGGTATCATCATCAATGACCAAAGAAGTGAGACTATGAGAGGCATGCGTATCAGCCACAAATCTGTTGATCAACCCATTCTCGAATTCGCCGGAGAAAAAGATGGAAACAGCTCTGCTCCGGTACTGCTGCGTCAGTTTTTCCATTCATCCCTACCACAAGAAAATCTCCGCTCACCGCAGAGTCGATGGTGGTGAGACTCAGAGTAAGAGAGACGAGAGGTGCGCTACTACGGCTTTGAGTAGAAGATCGTTAATGGCGTCTGGTTTCTCTTTAGCCTCTTCTACGGCTTTAGCGTTTCCAGGGGAAGGATTGGCTGTCGTGAAACAGGGTCTTCTTGCCGGCAGGGTTCCTGGTCTTTCCGAACCTGGTGATCAAGGTTCGTTTCACTCTGTTCTCTCTTCTTCTTGAGGATGTTACGATTTGGATCATAGATTCATAAACCTTTAGGCTTTTAATACACACTAGTAGTTGAAGATTTTGTTGGTGTAATGTAATTTGTAATGATCAGACAGGTTGGAGAACATACCGTAGACCAGACGAGAAGTCAGGAGGACATGGTGTTGGCTGGAGTCCTATTATCCCTTACGCCTTTACGGTTCCTCAAGATTGGAATGAGGTTTGGTCCCTTGGCTCTTTGTTTATGGTTTGTTGCAGTGTTAGTCATATTTTGAGATTCTTTTCTCATTGTTATATCAATTTAGGTACCTGTATCGATCGCTGATCTTGGTGGCACAGAGATTGACTTGAGATTTGCTAACCCTAAAGAAGGCCGCGTGTCTGTTATCGTAGCCCCTGTTCTAAGATTTGCAGATAGTAAGTTGTCTCTCTGCCATTGAAGATGATTCATCAACAAATTGAAGTTATAGGCAATGCTATCTTGTCTAGTTGTAATCGTAGATTAATTCTTTTTGTGTTCGACTGATTACATATATTGTTTGACAGACCTCGGGGACGATGTTAAGATTGAGAATATTGGACCTCCAGCGAAGGTGATTAACGCGTTTGGACCAGAAGTGATCGGAGAAAACGTAGAAGGGAAAGTGTTGAGTTCAAATGTAGCAGAACACGAAGGTAGACTCTATTACCAATTCGAGCTAGAGCCGCCTCATGTACTGATCACTGCAACAGCTGCCGGAAACCGCCTTTACTTGTTTAGTGTCACCGGAAACGGTAAAAGCAAAATATATCTTTCAGTCAGAGCTTCTATGACACATATTGGTTATTTTTACACATAAGATTTGATAGCTTTTATGTTTTGATGCTACAGGGCTTCAATGGAAGAGATACTACAAGGATCTGAAGAGGATAGCTACTTCGTTCCGTGTTGTTTAGAGGGATTTAGTCGAAAGAGTTTTTGATACATCGGATCTTCAACAGAGTTACACAAGAGCTTATCAAAGACTGACTAAGAACACAAAGAGCGCGGTACATAAATGTATTTGTAAAAAGTTGAGGATCGTGTAATATTATTAGAGTAAACCAAAATACGACTAGTGTAACAAGTTTGGCATACGGTCTTATTATATCATCAGAAAACCAAACCATGAAACAGAATTCAATATTCGGTATGTTAAAGCGAACCGTACCGAACCGAATTCTGTGTCGGTTTTATTTCCAGGTGGCTTTAGTTGATTTCTTACTAATTTATTAGGAGGTTCCACAAAAAACAAAATATCGGATATGGATTTAAATCAAATTAAAAGAGATTCAACTAAACTTTGCTACGTACATCCTCGGTAAATAATAATAAAGGGAAAACAAAGACTTCACGCCGAAGAAAGCAGAACCATAAATCCATCCGTCCTTTCAGACACAAACACACGAACTCTGATGTTTGTCTCCGAAGGTAGGATAATGATCGATACACTTGATCTTAATATTACAATTGTTGTTTATAGAGAAAAAGCTTCGTGGTTTTTTTGTTCTACCTTAATTTCCACATTAGAGGAAGATAAAAAAGGTTTGAGATTATGCAGCTTTTTAATAATTTACAAATTTGTTTTTATAAATCTGAATCAGACTTTAAATTTGAAGTGAACACTCTGCCGTTGATGATGGTGGTTATTACTTGAGCAGCGGGAGAGTCTCCGGTGTTTGGTTTCCGGAGCTATTTTCCGATGACGTTCCTGGATCATCCTCGGTTTCCATAAACGTGTTCTTCCCCATCTGTAAGAAACTTTCTTACATTTCTTTTTTTCTATAAACATTTCACATATATTAATCCTTTTTCTTTTGGGCGAAAAAAAAACTAATCTATATTGTTAAAAACAGAAAAAAAAAAAAAAAAAAAAAAAATCTACTGAGATATTGTCCAACAATTCTTTCTCTACAGCTCCTACTAACATGAATTTTAAAATGAATTAATAACAGCTAATTAATAACTTTATACCCTAACATGAATTTTAAAATCTTTTTTTTCTCTTTTTCACATACATAAGATATTAGGGTTCCACTAAATTTGTAGCATCCATCAAAGTCCTTCAACGTTAATATTTTTATGTAAGGTATGTGTATCTCTCTATAGTGAAGGTGTATAAAGTTATTAATTAGCATATAGAAAACATAAGAGATTCTGTTTACCTGGCTAGCCAGAACGTGGTTCTCTTCTCTCAGCAACATCTCCTGTTTGGACAAGATCATAAGGTCATTAGTTCGTATATATTGAAGCTATCTCCAGAAAGGTTTCTTTCTCGAAACATAAACTGTCCTCAACAAATTTCGTTGATTCATGAGGGAAAAGGTCGAATTTGATCAAGAGTTTAAAACTGCTATTTCTAAATGAAGCCCAGCATAACCTACAACATGGTCTTGATAGCAATTATAAAAACCAAAGCAGTAACCTTTTCTTGAAGGGACTTCACAGAGGCTATCATCAGTTCTGTCTACAGTACAAGACATTAAGGATTATGTCAAAAAACTGTTATTGGAAAACTAACTAAACAGAAGATTTTATGGATTAATTGGTTCAATCACTTGGTAGCTAGCAGCAGATATACCTTCCGAGCCCTACTTATGGACAGAGCAGTCGCGAGCTGTTCCTCCAGAGAAATTAGAAAATCTACACTTACATTATCCACATTTGGTTCTACAAGCTTGCTGTATCCATAAGTCGAGAAAAGGAAAAAAAGTAGTTTTTATCAGAAAAAAGAGGAGAGAAAAGGCAGTCTAATTCTAACCTTTGGACCATTTCTAGCAACTCCTTGTGTGGAAGATAATTCCGAGTTTTTTCCGCAAGATCCTGCACACGGAGAAAATGATGGGAAAGGTTGTAAAGATTGTGAAGTTCGTGTATCTTCCAACAGACACAATTACTGTAACTCTAGAGAATTAAGTTCGGTGTGACAAGTTCAAAACATTAGTTATATATATGTCCGACTCGATCAGCGCTTCTATCCCTTCATACCATCAGAAAACCCAACCAGAAAGACTATTTGAATGTGTTTCTTAGCTAACTTACTAAGGCTTTAAGTTCATCAGCATGTTGTATGTCATAGCGCTCGATGATCTGGGACATGCTAGTAAAATCAAGGACAAAACAAAAATGCATTAGAACAATAATTTATGCAAAACAATTTTCAAAACTACGAATAAGATATATAGCATCAACAAAGGCTATTATAGAGAGAATGAACCAGAGGAAAAAAAATGCTTATATTCAGATGTTACATAATGCAACAATTTGTGTTAGTAACTAACAGTTTATTGTCAGGATACTCCAACAAAAAAAAAGATAAGCCACAGAAGTTGTTTAGCAAAAGTTGCAGAGAAAAGGACATGACTTCAATCCTAATATGTGTTATCCATGATCTATTAATGCAAAATTATGAATATAGCCTGGCTTAAAATTCACTCAAGTTATTTACACGTTCTTACTACTTCGTAACATCTTAAGTTGTGAAATTACTATTTCACACTAAATTACTATTTAGTAAGATGCATAAGACTACGTACGTACTAATCTCAACTCAAAACACTTTGTCAGGGTATAAAAGGAACAACCAAATAAATTAGTTACAACAAGAGCTTGACCATTGTAAAATGAAGGCAAAAAGAAAAGGTCCTAATACTTTTATTTGTGCAATGTTAGTTACAAATTCAACATGTTTTTCTTTCAGATCAAGCATTTATGGATATAACAGAGGGAAATGAGAAGGAGCTATATAAACGCATAGTGACAAGGGTTACATTTCCATATTTCTACAGGCTCCATATAAAAACACACTTCTAATATCGATGCCAATGTAAACGCATTCAAAGTGTAGAAGAAGACTATTAATAGAAATATCCACAAAATATAAGATAAGATTTCTTATAGATAAAAAATAATGGTCAACAGTTCATGGAGATAGAAATATCACAACTGAGAAGACTATTAAATTCATTGAACAGTTTGAGTTAATAAACTTAATAAACCCACTAAGGCCACCGTGGTAGTAGTGGACTTAGTTACAGTTTGAGTTTCTTTAGCAAAGAAACCAAAACTAAATTCATTGCAACATCTTGAAGAGCAACAAAGAGTTGCTCATCAAGACATATATATTTTTTATGGTTTCATATGCATGCAACGATTATGATTAAAAGGGAAGTAAAAGGGTGAAAACCGATATTCAATTAGATAAGTAAGGCCTCATGTGTGGCAAGTATCAATGTAAAATGTATCCAAGCACTACAGATAACCATAAAAAACAACTATAAACCCTTTGGACTTGGTACTTAATCAACAAATCCATCAAAGAAAAGAAAAAAACATCTCGGATCAATAAATTGCACAATGTAGCTAGGATTCCAATTGAAACCAAAGACACTCGATTAATGTTACCATTAACCCCAATTAATCTCTCAACAAATCTATCGGACGTGCATTGCAATATTGGATATAAACCAAATCTCAAAATCTAACAATATACATATTGGTCTTACATTTGAAAAAAAAAAAAACGAATCTTGAAAGTGAAACAACATATAAACTATCGATAATCGATACAAAGACTACTTAAACAACATCGAGAACGAATCACCACGTGTAGGAAAGTTTCTTGAATCTCATGCAATATTAAACTTCGTAAAAGGTGAAAGGTAAAATAAAAATAAAAATTCCTATTTGGAAATGAAAAAAAAAAAAAAAAAACACCAAGAACATATGTTAACCATCACAATGATTAATCTTAAATTAGGTTAAAGCTCACGGATCTGCTATAGTCATACATAAAACAAATAGAAAATCTCAGTTGATTTGAAGGAAACAAAAAAACCCTAGATTTGAAGTTTCTATATAGGGAAAACAATTAAAGAAAGAGAATAAGCACAAGACTCGAGTAAGAAAGACCCAAAAGAGGTAAGTAGCTTACTCTTCACCGGAGGAAGAGTTGTAGGGTTTTCCAGAGGCGGAGACGACGACGACAGCGATGGAAGATTCACAGAGAATTGAAAGCTGTCGAGCTTTGTCGATGAGACCACTGCGTCGCTTGGAGAAAGTGACTTGTCGACTGCTTTTGTTCTCGATCCGCTTGATCTCGATTTTTCTTCTTCCCATGGCTTATCTGTCTCCGGTGAGGGTTATGCCCTAATTTGAGCCTAATGTCTGGAGACGCTCAGTGCTTTTTACTTCTTTTTATTCTTTTTTCTTCGTTTTTTCTCACTTTTTTTTTTCTTCTTTCCTATCACTAATAAGTCAGATTGTTTTTGTTTTTGTTTAACGAGAGAGAGAAAATAATAGTAATAAGTAAAACGGTGCGTTTTAACGTGACGAAGAGACCATATTTCGATTCTTGTAGAAATTATTCCTTGCACAGTCTGTTAGACCGGTCCGAGTCCGATCATCATCCCCACAGAAACGATAAAACCACCGAAGAAACCAAAACAAATAGTAATAAACAAGTTCTTCTATCTCATTGGTTTTGAAATTATGAAATTAGGGCTGACCATTTCGGTTAACTTATGGAATTTCAACTATTATTGCCTTTTTTTTTTGACAGAGGACTGGATAATTAAACTTACTATTCAAAGCTTCACTTAAATGGATACGGATTATATTTGAGTTCTAATATCTATATGACTATATCTATAATTTTAAGAGCGTATTACAATTATATGGATCATGTTTGGATAAATTTCAATACAATAATCTACCAAATTAAACGACTCCTTCTGTGGATTCAGTACGGAAGAAACAAAATCATTGGTCGCTACAAGAAAACATCGTTGATTCCGACCAAATCTCTGACTAATTTATTGGTCAGTAATTTTTTCCGACCAATTTCCAACCATTAATTAAAAATTCGGTTGAATTTCCAACCAAACTTTCCGACAAAATTTGGTTAAAAATCGGTCGGTCATTTCCAACATTTTTAAATAATTGGAAATTAGTCAGTCAAATTTTTTAAACAATTGTAACTGACGAACATTCAGACTAATATATCTATAAGTATTTACCAACTGTTTTGCAACCAACATTCCGGCTAAAAATTTTCCAACGAACGTTCCGACTAAAACTTTGTACAGAAAAGGAGGAAGATAAGTCTCGCAGAGCCAAGCCAGCTTAGGTTATTTTTTCTTACATCATGGATGTTTGATTTTTTAGATTTGTTGAATTGATTTCAAAAGAACACCAGCTTAATTAGGGTTTTCATGAGTTTGATGTTCTACTCAAAGAATCCAAATTAGAAACTTTGATTTTAAAATCCAAATTAGAAACTTTGATTTTAAAATCCAAATTAGGGTTTCAAAACGAATCGGTTTTATTTTTTCCAGATCTCTGGTTTAATTTTTTTTGTTCTTAGAATAAAGAATTAGATTTTTGGTTCGTGTACTCTCTTATATGATTTCAAGTGTTCTTTCTCTTTTATGCAGATTTGGTCATAAAGCCAAAACATGGATATTCAAAGTAGAGACCATGTGTGCAACTCCATTGAAGAAGAAGGAAACGAGTAAAATGGATCGAAGAAGATGTTTATCCAAAAGATGATGATGATAAAACTTAAGAGTAGATTAATGTTTTAATTCAATTAAGTGTATTATATTAATTTCTTTTGTTGAGATTTCAAAGCCATTTTTATGGTACTTTTAATTGACGATTTGACTTATTTCTTTAGCCTTTCCAATTTTAATTTCTGTACAATTTTCTTTATTTTATTTAAATTTGATATAATTTTTTTAAATATGAATTATTAGCACCCATTCATTTTAATACTTTTGGTCGAAAAACATTTCAGTTGGAAAACCGTCAGTAATTTTGTTCCAACCACTTTTAAATCGTCGGAAATTAGTTAAATATTTCTGACAAATTTCCGACCGTTTATTACTAACGAATTTCCAACCACCTTTTCGGTTGGAAAATTCCTACCGATTTCCAACCAAACAAATTTCTGACAAATTTACTGTCGTCGGTTAATGGTTGGAAATGCTTCTTTATGACTGTCTCTCAACTGATTTGACAGTCGGAAACTGCTAGTGGGTAGGACATGTATATACAAGTCAAAAAAATGTTGCGAAAGACCGGCGTGTAGACAATTTTAACCGCATATGTATAAGATAGTTAGTATTGATAACACTATATATAACATCCATCAAAGTCCTTCAAACGAGATATATACACGTTTATATGTTTTTATGTAAGTGCATATGTGTGTATCTCTCTATAGTGGAGGTGCATAAAGTAGATAATTAGCATATAGAAGCATAAGAGATTCTGGTATTGGTTACCTGGCTAGCCAGAACCTGGTTCTCTTCTCTCAGCAACTTATCCTGTTTGGACAAGATCATATGGTCATTAGTTTCTAACAAGTATATATTGAAGCGATCTGCAGTCAGGTTTCCTTTTCGAAACAAACCAACCTTATCCAATTTCGATGATTCATGAGGGAAAGGTCGGATTTGATCAAGAGATGGCTATTTCTAAATGAAGCCAAGAATAAATCAGAAACTAAGACAAAGACCAAAGTATACACCTGGAGCTAATTAACTAGATTTAGTGCGTGGTCTTGATAGCAAATAAAAACCAAATCATTAACCTTTTCTTGAAGGGACTTCACACACGCCATCATCAGTTCTGTCTACAACAACGACAAGGCATTAAGGATTATGTCAAAACAGTGTTCTTGGAAAACTAACTAAACAGAAGATTTTATGGAATAAATTGGTTCAATGTTCATAGTAGCAGAAGATATACCTTCCTAGCTACTTACGGACAGAGCAGCCCCGAGCTGTTCCTCCAGAGAAATTAGAAAATCAACAATTATATTATCGTCATTTGGTTCTTCAAGCTTTCTCTATTCATTAATTGAGAAAAGAAAAAAAGTAATTTATATCAGAAAAAGAGGGAGAGAAAAGGCGGTCTGATAACTCCTTGTGTGCAAGATAATTCCAAGTTTTTTCCGCAAGATCCTGCACATGGAGAAAATGATGGGAAAGGTTGTGAAGTTCGTGTATCTTCCAACAGAATTAAATTCGGTCTGAGATATAAAACATTAATTATATATGTCCGACTCGATCAGCGCTTTTAATCCCTTCACAACATCAGAAAACCCATCCAGAAAAATAGTTGACTGTATTTTTCAGCTAACTTACCAAGCCTTTAAGTTCATCAGCATGTTGTATGTCTTGGACATGCTAGAGATATCAAGAACAAACAAAAATGCATCTATAATTTATGCAAAACCATTTTCAAAACTACGAATAAGATATAGCATCAACAAAGGTTATTATAGAGAGAACGAACTAGAGGGAAAGAAGGCTCATATTCAAATGTTACATATTGCAACTATTTGTGTTAGTATCCAACTTTATACTCCAAAAAAAGGATAAGCCACGAATGTTGTTTAGCATTTCAGAGAAGATCACGACTTTAATCCTAATTTGTGTTGTCCATGATCTAATTAATGCAATTATATGAACATAGGCTGGCTTTAAATTCACTTCAGTTACATATTTATACGATCTTATTAGTTCGTAGCATCTTAGGGTGTGAATTAGTAATTTCACATTAACCACAAAGAAAAGAAGAAAGGAACAATTACTAAGATGCATACGACTACTAATCTCAACTCAGAACACTTTGTATAGTGCCACTTTGTCAATGTGTAAAACGAACCACCAAAGAAATTAGTTACAACTAGAGCTTTACTATTGTATAATGAAGGCAAATAGATAAGGTCCTTTTATTTATAGTCTGTGCATTGTTAGTTACAAAGTTCAACATATTTTCTTAATTTCATGATCAAGCATTTATGGATTTAACATCAAGGAAATGAGAATAAGTTGTGTATAAACATAGTGACAAGGGTAACATTTACATTTCGACAAGCTCTATATAAAAGCATTCAAAATATTACTCTCAAAAAGTTCAGTGTTAATATCAATATAATCGTTTTCAAAATATAATTCTACAGGAGAAGTGGATGAGATTTCTTATTGATAGAAAAATGTCAAAAGTTCAAGGAATTAGAAATATCCACAACAAATAACACAAGTGAGAAGACTATTAAATTCATTGAACAATCTCTATATTCGTCAATCGATTTCCACTTTAGCAAAGAAACCCAAACTAAATTCATTGCAACATCATGACGAGCAACAAAGAGTTGTTTACGATTAAAAGGAAGTAAATGGGTGAAAAGCGATATCCGATTAGATAAGTAATATAATGAAGTATGTGTGGTAAGTACCAATGTAAAAAGTATCCAATTAATCACTAAAATTACCATCAAAATCAACTATAAAAACTCTTGGACTTGGTACTTAATCAACAAATCCATCAAAGGGAAACTACAAAATAAACATTTCGGATCAATATATTGTACTATGTGGGATTCCAATTGAAACCAAAGACACTCGATTAATGTTACTATTAACCCCAATTAATCTCTCAACGAATCAATCGGAAGTGCATTGCAATATGTAAAAAACAAATCTCAAAATTTAACAATGTACATATTGTTTTTATATATAAAAAGAATCTTGAAAATGAAACTATGGATACAAAGACTACTTAAAAGTCTTAAACAACATCATCGAGAACGAATCACCACGTGTAGGAAAGTTTCTTGAATCACATGCAATATTAAATTTCGTAAAAGGTGAAAGGTAATATAGAAAATAAAAATTCCTATTTGAAAATGAAAAAAAAAAAAAAAAAAAAAAAACATTAAGATCATATGTTAACCAGAATGAGCACAAGACTCGAGTAAGAGAGATCCAGAAGTGGAAAGTAGCTTACTCGTAACCGGAGGAAGAGTTGTAGAGTTTTCCGGAGGCAGAGACGACGACAACGGCGACGGAAGATTCATACTGAGAATCGAAAGCTGTCGAGCTTTGCCGATGAGACCATTGCGTCGTTTGGAGAAAGTGACTTGTCGACTGCTTTTGTTCTCGATTCGCCTAATCTCGATTTTTCTTCTTCCCATAGGTTCTCTGCCTCCGGTAAGGGTTATGCCCTAATTTGAGCCTAATGCCCGGAGACACTCAATGCTTTTTTTGCTTCTTTTTGTTCTTTTTTTCTTCGTTTTTCTAACCTTTTTTTTTTTCTATCCCTGTTTTTTTTTTTTGGAAAAAATATTTTTTCTTTCCTTTTTTTTTTTTTAACGAATTTTTTTTTTCTTTCTTTTTTTTTTTTTTTTTTTTTTGAATAACCAAAATGAATATTTCTTATGGGACTATTTATTGGCAAAATCCAAGTCAGATTGTTTTTGTTTTCTTAAACGAGAATGAGAAAATAATACTAGTAAGTTGAAACGGCTGCGTTTTGAAGAGTCGGTTGGACCGCTCCGAGTGGTCTGATGATCATCCCCACCCCACCGAGTATATACTTTTTTTTTTTTGGTTTCGTCGGTGGTTTTAATTTATTTTATTTCATTTGGTTTTTATATTATGAAATGCTGACCAGTGACCATTTCGGATAAAATGACCGGAATGTAGTGCTTATGGATCGGGTACGGTTACAGTAGGAGAACAAAAAAATAAAATAAAAAGAACAGTACGGAATGAAATAATGAAATAAACTGTTTTTGAAGAATGAAAGGAAAATCTGCATGAAATGAACAAAATAGTAAATAGTAACCAAATAATAAAAATGTTTTTAAAATATATTAAATATTAAATAAATTTAATTTCAATTGTAATACTAATATTATTCTAATGTATATATAATAAATTTTTCAAATAGAGCCTTAAGATTAGTTTAGCATAAAATTCCTATCAAAAATATTTTTTTTGTCAATACATTGTGAAAATATGAAAGTTTTTATATTACAAAATTGAAATTTTATTAATAAACATATTTTTTATTTATTTTAAAATAAAAAACGAATTTGAATATTTGTTCTTTTTTTTGTTCCATTTGTTCCTCATCAATTTTGGGGAGGAATATTTTTGTTCTATTGTTCCTTATTTTTTGAAGAATGTAGATGAATGTAAGGGAAAAAATATTACTTTCAAATGGTAAAAAATTGTGGAATAGAGAGGAATGCGATATTCCTCCTCATTCTTTTTCTAAATTTTGGTCACCAATTAAAGCCAAAGTATTATTGACGTATTTTTTATTTAACAAAGGAGTAGATAATATAACTTCCTCTTTTCAAACCTTCACCAAAATAGTAAAATGGATAACGATTAGATTTGGGTTCAAATATCTATAATTTTAAGTGTCATTTCAATTGTAGATTATGTTTGGATCAATTAATATATCAAACGACTTTTAGAGTAATTCTATAATAGATCATTGTTTTTTTCCAATGTATTACTCTATTTTCAACTCTAAAATAGAGTTAGTGTAAAAAATAGAGGTGAGAATAGAGTTGCTCTATATATAGAGTAATCCTATAATTTTCTCTATTTTAGAGTAAAATATAGAATATGATTAGGATAAATGTTGCTCTATAATAGAATTTTGACTCTAAAATAGAATAGGGTTGGAGATGCCAGATGAAATTGATAGGCCTAATATGTTGAGAAGGTAAAGCCCAAATACTTTTATCTAATGTCGGACTAATAATCGCTAGGCCCATAGGAGTTTACTATCTTACTATTTTACTGCGTTCAAATATATGATATATCATAGTAAAAAGTAAAAGAAATATATTTACTTATTAGTTTCATTTGAATTAATGAAAAAAATGCATTTTGACCGTTTCTTTTCTGATTGTTTACAAACACTTTTTGTTTAACCTGTTTGTTTGAAAAAAAACTATTTTAACCGATCGTACCGTATCATCCCATCCGGCTATATATTCGTTCTATGAAAAAAACTCAAATAAAGTAACTTTCAAGTTTCTTCAACCTTTTGACCGCGTAAATTACTTTCACAATAAATCTGTAAATTATTTATACCGAATACGTAAAAGAAAATACTTCCACAATCAGATAAGATCATGAGACCACGTGCTCGTGCTGTCTATTAAATTTAATCCCAAGGACTTGGTCCCGTCAGTCTAAACGTAACCAAACCTCAATCACACTTTGGTCCAATCAGCGGGATCGATTAGAGTGAAACAAGACTTATCGGGTGCTTCAGAACAATGTCGATGTTCACGGCTGTCAAAACCACTTCGCTCTGTTGCAGCAGCTTAAAACCTTACGGCTTCACCAAGATTCCGACGAAACCCACGTGCGGCGAGATTGGTGAATCCGACGGCGAGAATCCAAACACGTATTCACCGTCTGATTGAGGAACAAGGCATTGTGCTTATGCCTGGATGCTACGACGCCTTATCCGCGGCTATCGTGCAGCAGACCGGGTTCTCCGCCGGTTTTATTTCCGGTTACGCCTTATCCGCTTCTCTCTTTTGGGAAAACCCGACTTCGGTTTGCTAACGTGCGCCGCAACTTTTAATTTTGTTTTGTATCCTCTTTTATTAAGTTTCTTTGTTTGTTTTTGTTTGTATGCTGTCGTTTTAGACCGCCGGAGATGGCTGCGACGGCAAGGTCGGTGTGTGCGTCAGCTCCAAATATACCCATCATTGCAGATGCCGGTAACGTTTTCAAATTTCGATAGTAATATAAGGAAATCACTAAGGATGCAAAGGAACTTAATCAAAAAAAGATTGAAATTTTATTTGTATATTCTTTGATTAGTGAGCATTGCCAAAAACTGAAACAACTATTTAGAGAGCATTGCCAAAGATTGAAATTACCATTCTTATGGTTGCTTTTATTGTTCTATTTATAGCTTTTTGAAAAAATGGGATTTGCTTATTTATAGACTTATATAGTGTATTGTTACTAACTAAGTCACTAGGCTCTTATTATATGTAACGGGATTCATTCTTTGTTCATTTGATCTTGTTTTAAGATACCAGGTGGAGGAAATGCGTTACGTTCAAAGAACTGTCATGGATTTGTCGCAGCAGGTGCTGCTGGTTGCTTTCTTGAGGTAAATTGACTCTGCTTCTTTGATGAGTTTCTCTGTCTCGGAATTGATCAAGACTCATTTACCATTTTGTTGGTCATTTTTTTCGCAGGACCAAGCATGGCCAAAAAAGTGCGGTATGTGTGACATCTTCAAATGTCACTCTATGGACACACTTGACACTTCATAATCTCAAATGTTTTCTTTTGTGTGTGTGTGTTTAGGTCATATGCGTGGTAAACAGGTGATACCTGCTGAAGAACATGCCGCCAAAATAGCATCAGCTCGTGACGCTATTGGAGATTCTGACTTCTTCCTTGTCGCCAGAACAGACGTACGTGCTACTTCTGCAAAATCAGGGCTTGAAGACGCCATTGCGCGTGTTAATCTCTACATGGAGGTAACTAACAAGTTTATTACCAATATAGAAGTAAAAAAACATAACGGTGGTAAACTCTTAACAGTTGTTGTTGTAACTTTGCAGGCGGGAGCTGATGCTTCCTTTGTAGAAGCACCAAGAGACGACGATGAGCTCAAGGAAATTGGGTAACGAACAAAAGGTTATAGAGTTTGCAACATGATCGTATGCATCGACTCGAGCTCTGGTTGATGTTCTCAAGACTCTTAAAGAAAACGGAAGCACTCGAGATCACTTGCAAAAGATGGCTACTTTTGAAGAGTTCAACAGTTTGGTGGATTTAGACTCATGGTTTGAGCTCGAAGCTCGCTACTCAAATCTTAGGAACGCTCTTGGGACAACTAAATCATGACGAGGCTACTACATACATATATACATGCTCTACTTTTTTTTCTTATGTTTGCTATTTTTCAGACGATTATTTTGAGCCGTGGTCTCTTCAATAATGTAATGTAACCTTTGCAGTCATAAAAAAAATGTTGCAAACTGATTGTTGGGCCTTTAAGGCCCAAAAGTAAGTCAAGCCCGTGAAAAGGGTTTCTTGTAATTGTCTCCCTTCGTTAAACCCTAAAACCCAAAGCTAACAAAACTGTGAATCATCACGGCGAAGTCATCTTCTTCGCTTTTAAACCCTAATTTTGGGGGATCCTTTGCAGTGACAAAGTCTGCATTACCATGGTTGAAGGAAATGGTTTCTTGGTGAGTTCAGTGACTGAGCTTCACCGGAAAGAGAAACAGAAGAAGAAAGGCAAATCTGGAGGATTCGAGTCACTAAATCTAGGTCCTAATGTCTTCAATGCAATCAAAAAGAAGGGTTACAAAGTTCCTACACCAATCCAGAGGAAGACGATGCCGCTCATCCTCTCTGGCGTCGATGTTGTTGCCATGGCTCGAACCGGTTCCGGTAAAACCGCAGCTTTTCTAATCCCTATGCTTGAGAAGCTCAAACAACATGTTCCTCAGGGAGGTGTTAGAGCACTCATATTGTCGCCTACTCGTGATTTAGCTGAGCAGACTCTGAAGTTCGCCAAGGAGCTCGGCAAATTTACAGGTTGGTCTAAAAGAATTTAATCTAAAAACTTTCTCTTTTACTATTTGATTTTGCAAAGATTGAATTTTTAAATCTGTGATTTTTCTTTTTGCAGATCTTCGTGTATCCTTACTAGTTGGTGGAGATAGCATGGAAGACCAGTTTGAAGAGTTAACAAAAGGCCCTGATGTGATTATTGCAACTCCTGGGAGACTTATGCATCTTTTGTCTGAGGTTGATGACATGACGCTTAGGACGGTTGAGTATGTGGTTTTCGATGAGGCTGATAGTTTGTTTGGTATGGGTTTTGCTGAACAGCTGCATCAGATTCTCACTCAGTTAAGTGAGAACAGGCAGACTTTGCTTTTTAGTGCTACTTTACCAAGTGCCCTTGCAGAGTTTGCAAAGGCTGGTTTGCGTGAGCCTCAGCTTGTTCGGTTAGATGTTGAGAACAAGATAAGTCCGGATTTGAAACTTTCGTTTTTGACCTTACGACCGGAAGAGAAGTATGCTGCATTGCTGTACTTAGTAAGGGAGCATATAAGTTCAAATGAACAGACCTTGATATTTGTTTCGACAAAGCACCATGTGGAATTTGTCAACTCATTGTTTAAGTTGGAGAATATTGAACCATCTGTGTGTTATGGTGATATGGATCAAGACGCGCGTAAGATTCATGTATCAAGGTTCAGAGCGAGGAAGACTATGTTGTTGATTGTGACAGATATTGCTGCTAGGGGTATTGACATACCATTGCTTGATAATGTTATCAACTGGGATTTCCCTCCGAGACCAAAGATTTTTGTTCATCGTGTGGGAAGAGCTGCCAGGGCTGGTCGTACAGGTTCTGCATATTCCTTTGTTACACCTGAAGATATGCCATATCTGTTAGATCTTCATCTATTCCTCTCAAAACCAGTCAGGCCTGCACCCACAGAAGATGAGGTCTTGAAGAACATGGAAGAAGTAATGAGCAAAACTAGTCAAGCAATTGATAGTGGGGTAACCGTATATGGTCGTTTTCCTCAGAAAACCATTGATCTTATCTTCAACAGAATCCGAGAAATGGTTGATTCATCTGGAGAATTAGATTCTCTTGAAAGAACATCCGCAAAAGCTTTTCGTTTGTATTCAAAAACAAAACCCTCTCCGTCAAAAGAGTCCATTAGGAGAGCAAAGGATTTACCCCGAGAAGGCTTGCATCCCATCTTCAGAAGCATAATTGAAAGTGGGGAACTAGAGGCAATGGCCTTTTTCCAGAAAATTAAAAATTTCAGGTGAGTAGTATAATCTTGATAGCCAGACTTGAAGATGGTATGTTCATATGTAATTTAACACCAACTTGATAATTATATTTATGGTTGATCTATGCTAGACCCAAGCAGACCATACTTGAAGCAGAAGGTGAAGCTGCCAAATCCAAAAATGTGAAGGTTATCCTCGCTTTTCCTGCCCTATTACACTATTTATATGATCAGTTCATCTCTTTCAAAATTCTCTACTTTGCTGGTAGTTTACTTGTGTATTTCTGTGATTTGTTTATAAGTAGTCTAAGCCAAAACGTTTTGGTTCTTGTGCAGGGTCCCCCTGGCCAATGGGTTGATGTGATGAAGAGGAAAAGAGCCATTCATGAGGAGATCATCAATACGAGACATCAGCAGAAACAGAAGAGTTCCAATAATCATTTGGAGATGGTAAATCTTGTGCAGTTTCTAATTAAATTGTGAGACATGCTTGTTACGTTGCCATTAGTTTCACTCACATGAATGTTTTGATATCTAGGAAGCTGAACCTACAACCTCTTTTGGCGAGGGCGCAGTAGAGGGAAGCAAAGGTATCCGTGCTGCTTGCGCTCTTGGTTCTTTAATTCTGTGTGAAAGTCTGCTATCCACTTCTTTGGTTACCTGCCTTCAAATAAACTCTCCATGAATTTCAGTAAGCGGTAAGAAAAGAAAGGCGCAAGAAAGCTTCAAGGACGATGATAACTTTATCAGCTCCATACCAGTAAATCATGTATGTTATTCTCATTAAATAAATGCATTTTCTGTGTCACTACGCTTTAGCAGTCAAAGCTACAATGCTTATGATCGTATTGAGATGATGCAAAGTTTGACTCTTTATTACTCGTATGCACGCAGCATTCAGAGGCGGGGCTATCTTTGAGGGGTAACGAAGGGTTTGCATCAAATAGGTAAATAGTTATTGATGGAGCATTTTGTGATATTCCGTAGAAGGATCCAAGGGGTTGCATTCAGATCTTGCAAACATAAAAATCTTTGTCAGATATTGACGCGTCTTGTGTACTCATTTCGGATTTGTAGGTTGGACGCTGCTGTTCTAGATCTAGTTGCAGATGATGGGCAAGGGATGACGCAGCAAAAACAAAATTTTCATTGGGATAAGGTAATAGTTGTTGAGCTTCCTTCATTACAATTGCCCCAACCCAACTGTAATCTTAATTGTATTAAAAAATTGGATTTGTCTTTGGTAACAGAAAAGTAAGAAGTACATCAAGTTGAACAATGGAGATCGAGTAACAGCCAGTGGAAAGGTAGTAAAAGTGTCCTTTGCTTAAAAACATTCGATGATTTTCTGGGAGGCTTTAAGCTAACTAAGGTTTTTGAAACTAAAATAGATAAAGACAGAGAGTGGAGCTAAAGTGAAAGCAAACAAGACAGGGATATACAAGAAATGGAAAGAGAATACTCACAAGTCAGTATTCAGCAGAGACGGCGGTGATGCAGGCGAAACCTCAAGCATGTCAGGTAAATAATAGTGTACAACATATTTCCACACAAGTTTCAGCGTTTTGCCTTGTTTGAGTCGTTAACATGTCTAAAGAGAACAACTTGGCAGGTAGAGGTGGCCGAGACGTTAAGAGACGTAAAGGATCAGTGCCTAACGCGCATGTGCGTTCAGAGATCAAAGACCTGGAGCAGGTGCGTAAAGAGAGACAGCAAAAGGCGAACAAAGTGTCTTATCTGCAGAGCAAGAGAGGTGGAAGAGGTGGGGCCAGGGGAGGCCGCGGTGGTGGTAGAGGCGGTGGCGGTAGAGATTTTGGCAGTGGTAGCAGCAGGGACTTTGGTGGTGGAGGTGGGAGAGGAAGCGGTAGGGATTTTGGAGGTCGTCGTGGTAGTAGTAGCACTAGTAGTAGAGGGGGCAAGAGAGGAGGAGGACGAGGAGGAAGAGGACGAGGTGCTGGAGGTAAACGTGGGAGAGGAAGATAGTGATGGAGACTCTATCTACGAGAGAAGACTCGTCAAAACTTTTGAGCTTAGACAACTATTATTACTTATCAAAAATGTTATACGACTCACTGAGCTTTCTCTCTACTCAAATTTTGTGCAACACTTCTTTTTAAACCTTGTTTGTATTCTTTTGCGGAATTGCTTTCCTAAAATTAAGTTATCGAAACGTGGAAAAATGTCGACAGTTGGCGACAACAAAACGAAAGCCATTTAGTTAGTTACACTTGTACTCACGATTAGTTTTTGGTATGTCTAAATGATGATGACATCAGGTGTTGTACAACAAGGTTCTATGGTGTAGTGGTTAGCACTCTGGACTTTGAATCCAGCGACCTGGGTTCGACTCCCGGTAGGACCTTTCCTTTTTGTAGAATTCGCCATCATTATTCACTTTTGCGAAATGAAAACAAAAGTTTGATTTTTTTGATCCGTGACTCTTTGTGATTGAATCCGCCTCAAAACTTAAAAGATAGAAATAGAAAGAAGTTAATATCCATCAAACGGGTTTGGTAAAAATATCTAACTGTATTCAATTTATTCATAGCAATACAACTCATTAGCTATATTAACTATCTTGCATCAGTCTCTGGATCTAATTGACATGTCTAATTATTGCCGTATCTTAGAAATGGAGAATAAGCAAAAAGAGACATGAAACTGAATGATAGAAAGCACTGAGTAGACAGTTAAAAAGAGAGAGTGATGTTTTGTTGTCCCGCTCAAAAGCGGCGCAATTCGTAGTATATTAGAAAAAAAAAGTGCATCATAACTGTAAAGCCAATCTCTTTTTTTTCTTTTCTGCTTCTTCAACCAGATCAAGAACCCTTTTGTGTACTTCTTCTTCCCCACATCTTTCCTAAAAGCTTCTTCACACACACCAAACACCAAACCAACCTTTTCTTTTTCTTATCTACCAAATTTATCACATCTTTGTTCTGTCTGAAACTCATTTGACATCTTTTGATCTGATCATGGTGAAAGAAACAGTGTACTATGATGTTCTTGGTGTCACTCCCTCTGCTTCTGAGGAAGAGATTCGCAAGGCTTATTATATCAAGGTTTGTTTTTGTCTCTCTTTATTCTTTTGAAGTTTTCATTAGATCTGTGAGATTTTTCTCTGTTTTGGAGGACTGATTCTTAAATCTTTTAGGCAAGACAAGTTCATCCTGATAAGAATCAAGGTGATCCTCTGGCTGCTGAAAAGTTTCAGGCAAGTTAAGATTCGTTTAATGTCATTTGCTTTTCATGTTTTTATTTATTTGATCAAATCAAGAATTTTCTTTTCTTCTCGAAGACAGGTTCTTGGTGAAGCTTACCAAGTTCTAAGTGATCCTGTTCATCGTGAAGCGTATGATCGGACTGGAAAGTTCTCAGCTCCCAAGTAATGTTTTATTTCTTGTTTGAGTAAAGATTGTATGTGTTTCTCTCTTCCTTCTCTGACAATGTTTAATGGTGTTCTTTGAACAATCAGAGAAACGATCGTTGATCCAACGGCTGTTTTTGCTCTTCTCTTCGGAAGTGAACTACTCGAGGATTATATCGGCCACTTAGCTGTTGCATCAATGGCTTCCACACAGATGGCTTTTGAAATTGAAACCCCTGATCAGTTTCATGACAAATTAAAGGCAAATCAAAAACCATATGCTATAACTAATATATATATCCATCTTCTTGATCTGATCATCTAACATAAAGAAAGATTCTTCTCTTACTCTGTAGGCTGTTCAGAAAGAAAGAGAAGAAAACCTCGCAAGGTTTCTCAAAGATTTTCTAAGTCAATACGTCCATGGAGACAAAGAAGGATTCATAAACCGCGCAGAATCTGAAGCCAAGAGACTCTCAGATGCAGGCATTGTCTTGTCTCCTTACCTTCTCTTTCGTTCACTTTTACAATCTTTGCATACTGAGTTGAATTCTTCTTGTGAATGAAGCTTTTGGAGCGGATATGTTGCATACAATTGGATATGTATACACAAGACAAGCAGCTCAAGAACTTGGGAAGAGAGCTCTTTATTTAGGAGTTCCATTTGTAGCTGAATGGGTTAGGAACAAAGGTCATTCTTGGAAATCACAGATCAGTGCAGCCAAAGGAGCTTTTCAGTTACTGCAGCTTCAAGAAGAGAGTAACCGGAGACTCAAGAAAGATGGGACTAGTTCAGCTAATGATTTGGAGTCTCATATTCAGACCAACAAAGAAACACTCATGGGTTCTCTGTGGAAACTCAATGTGGTCGACATTGAAGTGACCCTGTTACATGTGTGTCAGATGGTGAGTTCTTTGGTTCTTTTTCTGCTTATATTTGGATCTGAGACATAAGATATGATTCTTGAAATAAAAAATTGTTAGGTTCTGCGCGATAACAACTTAAGAAAGGAGGAGCTTAAGTCTAGAGCAATGGCTCTCAAGATTCTTGGGAAGATCTTCCAGGTTTTTAATAACATAAATCAGTTAAATCATATCACATAATCTGTTCTGTGTTTTTTTTTTCTTGTGCTGATTCAAGATTGGTGTGGCTTGTGTAGCAAGAAAAACAATCCATGAACGGTTCAACATCAAAAAGAGAAGATGAAGACAGCGACGACGATGATGACAGTAGCAGCGATGACGATTCTTCACAACCACTTTCATATAGAACTCCTCTGCTCACTCAGGTCAAATATGATTCTGAATTTCAAGTCATTTCTATGTTCAATGATAATGCAATAAGATAAGCTGAGATTAGATTCTTGATTGGACATTATTTTACAGGGGATTGGTAGACTCTTCAGATGTCTCTGCAATCCAGCATTCGATGTAGATGATGATGAAATTGTATACAAAGGCAAATGATCAATACCACACTCACATTGCAATTGATGGGTCTCACATGGTGAATGTGATGCATCCTCTTAAGTTATTAATTCTTTATAAATATCTGTAATGATGATAGTTGATGGATCAAACTTAACAAATTGTTAAAATAAGTTTTTTCTTAAAAAGAAGAAAAAAATCGTGTTTTGTAATCATTACAAGCTTGCTATTTGCTATACTGTTTTGTTGTAAGTTTCCTTCTTTACCCTGTACTCTTGGAGATCTGGCATTCCAACTCAACCACTTCATCTTCAAACTCCAAACCGTGATTTATGATTGAGGTGGTGTAAAGTGAAAGTTTCACGGTGAAATTATGCGTCTCTAGCTCAGCAAAAGAATCAATGGTGCTATGTAGTTTGCTAGTGGAAACGTCTAGTTGTAGATCTTTGATTTCTCTATCAACCTGTAAAAAGTCACCATCACGCTAATGTTCTCTAGCTCAAGTAGCACAGTTCCTCTGTCCCATATCTCAATGTATAGACCATGTAGTGCACAATGCGATCAGACTACTGCAGAAACAGATCAGAAAACAAAGCATACCTATCAAATCACAGCGAAGCAGATAAACGAAATTTTCCAGGATGGATAAAAATATGAAATACCTACGTTCATCAAACTTCAAGTGAAAGTAAGTTTTGTTTATTTCGTTTCAAACTCCTTGTGCATTTCTTCTTACTCAAAACTTGACTTGTCGTTTCGCTTCTCTCGGTGGTATTAACACTCAAACTGAGTATTCAACAATCAGCCCAACTAGAACCTGGATTCTTTGTCACATTCTTCTCTCTCATCAATTTTCTTACAAGCCCCGAGCTTTCCCAATCTCCAGAGGTTGCGAATATGGCGGACAACTGCACATAAGCAACTGAATTCTCAGGTTCAAGCTCTATAATCTTCTCAGCAACTTTCTTTCCCATGGATTTATGTCCATTTGCTACACATCCTCTTAGGACAGATGACCACACGCTTGCATCCGCTTCGAAAGGCATCTCTTCTACAAGATTTAAGGCTTCTTTCACATAACCAGCACGAGCCAAAAGGTCAACCATACATGAAAAATGCTCTTTATCTGGAACAAAACCATGATCCAACTTCATTGCCTCAAAAAATTTCCTTCCTTCTTCCACTAAACCACAGTAATTATACGCTGTTAGAACTACCATAAAGGTGACCCCAGTGGGTTTTATACCAGCAACATTCATTTTCTTGAACAAATCAATCGCTTCAAATCCACGACCATTTGTAGCATAACCTGATATCATTGCGTTCCATGGTACTTCATCTGATTTCACCATAGTGTCAAAAACTCTCCTGCCATGCTCAACGAATCCACACTTGCAGTAGAGATCAACTAGAGAGGATGATACTACTTGATCAGGGTCAAGACCAACAATGGTTGCCCTCGCAAAAACCTGCTCACCGAGTTCGAGAGAAGAAATGCTTGCACAAGCACTAATGACACTGGAGAGGCTAACCTCATCTGTGGGCAAATCCAGCTTGTGCATTCGGCGGAAATACTCCAAAGTTTCACCTGGACAACCATTTTGACTGAATCCGTTGATCATTGAGTTCCAAGAAATCAAACTCTTATTTTCAATTCTCTCAAAAACCCGTTTTGCATCATCAAATCTACCGCAGCTGAAATATACATTGATCATATTATTCAGTAAGATTGTGTCATAGGTTTCAACCTCACTGAAAAGTTTACAAGCTTCCATTGGGCTTCCACACTTGGAGTACATGTCAAGCAAAGTGCTAGCTACAACAACGTCGTTAATCAACCCAAATTTACAAGCATGACAATGCATTTGTTTACCAGTCTCTAGGAATCCCAAACCAATGCAAGCGTTTATCACAGCTGCAAGCGTACGAGAATCTTCCCTGGTTTCATTCCTCATCTCATTGAAAAGAACCAATGCCTCCAATTTCATATTATTGGCAACATAACCTGAAATCATAGAGTTCCACAGAATTACACATCTGTCACTTTTCCTATCGAAAACTCTTCTAGACTCATTCACTCTCCCACAATTTGCATACCCTGAAACTAAAGCAGATAGAGAATGGTCATCAGGTTCCCCAATCTGATCCATCATAACACTCGCCATTCTCCACTCACCACACTTTGCATACAAATTAACTAAAGAACTATTCATCTTCGAGTCAAATTCAACACCGCTTACCATAATCCGAGCATGTATCTGCTTCCCACTTTTCAAAGCTTCCAACATAGCACATGCCTTGAGAACAGTAGTCATTATGATCGCATCACCGCTAAATTTCAATTCTTTAAACAGCCTCAAAGCTTCCTCTGCATAACCGTTTAGAATATATCCATGAAGCAGAGAGTTCAAAGTCACAGCATCTTTCTCCGGCATGGCATTGAATAACCTCCTAGCAACACCTAGCTCCCCAGCCTTTGCAAACCCGGAAACAACCAAGTTCCAAGAGTACCCATCCCTTTCTGGCATCGTGTCAAAAAACCTCAAAGACGTTCCCTTTTCCCCAGAATTGATATACCCTTCAATCATAGTGTTCCAGGAGAAATAGTTTCTCTCAGGCATTTCGTCGAACAAGTTCCGCGCAGTTCCCATATTGCCACTCCGCGAGTATATCTGGAGGAGATGGTTAGCAACGATGACAATTGAACTGATAAAACCTTTCTTCAAGAACAATCCATGGGTTTGTCTCCATAAAGTTTCGCGATTTCTGTTGCTACATGATTGAAGAAGACGGACGTAATAACGCCTACACTCTACTTCCATGGTCCGTAAAGATAGTAAGCGTCTGTTTCATAAAACGATTTAAATAACTAAAAAGTTTAAATCCCTCAAATCAATAATTATTTTCAAAAATTCTTTGTGAGGGAAAAAAAAAAATTAACTATTTCGCGCTATTTATGATTATTATTTTTTTTACAAAAAACACTAAAAAGCTATAAGTGAAGGAACAATATGTAATAGTTAAACCAAGGTTTAGATTCTTGATTATGTATAGTTGTTACTGTCATTACATTTGATGGTCTTACAAATGTGAATGTGTGATGCAACCTCTGTCTTATTTGAAGTTATTCGTTAACGATGATGATTAGGTGTTGGACCAAACTTAACAAATTGTTAGATATAAGTATTTGGCAATCATTACAAGATTTGCTATAATGTACATAATGTTAAAATCTTGAGATTTTGCATCAAAGCGAAGAAGTAAACTCAAAGAAGCTTTTTATTAACGTCATAGGCTTTTTTATATGGACACACATACCAAAGAGAAGACCTTCTGGCTTACACAACGGTTCAGTGAGCCGGGTGAGGGAAAGCGGAGTGGGTTTGGTGAGACTGGAGGATGCATGCACAGTGAACTGATTGTAAATGGAGACAACCGCTCATGACAAGTGAATGCCTGCCTGAACAAGTGTGGAGTGCTGGGAATGTATCGCATACCGCTTGAACCGCTGAAGGTGTGAGGTAAGTGCATTGGCTAATGTTAAGGCTTCTTAGTCCTTCTTCATCGAATTTTCCTTTCTTCACTGCTCGCCACATCTCGTGTTTGTTCTTGACTCCGCTTTGTGCCAAGGAGTACATGGC
This sequence comes from Camelina sativa, assembly GCF_030686135.1. Taxonomy (NCBI): domain Eukaryota; kingdom Viridiplantae; phylum Streptophyta; class Magnoliopsida; order Brassicales; family Brassicaceae; genus Camelina; species Camelina sativa. Next base: position 23,830,909 of record NC_141895.1, on the reverse strand, counting down.
TCTGTCTGTAATGTTTCTGCAGTAGTATAACCCCAATGACCTTAAGTGTACACACCGGTTTGCCAAAGCCACAACACTCTCATCTGCAACAACAACAAAACAAATGTTTATGAGCAGAAAACAAAAACTTTGTGATTCGGGTTTTGTAGAGTTTAAAGGTTTGCCTGTAATTAATACACAGCCACAAAGATCAAGAGTTCTGAGATCAGGACAGCCATAAGCTAAACTCATAACTCCATCATCACTTATATTCTCACACCATCCCAAGTTTAGTGACTGCAACTGATTGCAGTTCTCTCCAATAGCCTGCACAAGGGATGAAGAATTGTTCGATGATCGATACAAATTGGAATAGAATGGTGATGACATTAAAGAGTTGAATGTTAAAAAAGGCACCTGCAATGCAAAGTCAGATACAGCTTCCACACAACCACAAAGATTCAGAATTTTAAGCTTCCGACAAAACCTTGTCAAATGCGCGAGAACATTGTCGCTGAACGAAGTGCATCCGCTAAGGTTGAGTTTAGTGAGGCTAGTGCAACCACGAGCAAGAGAGTAGAGGGAACGGTCAGTAAGTTTCAAGCTTTTGCTCAAGTCCAAATCTTGTAGCTCGTGACAGTGATTTGCTATGGCTTCCACCGCGTTGTCCTCAAGCTGCGGTTTGTCCTGTCTCAGTACTAAAGTCTGAAGCTTCACGAATTTGGGAGCAAGAGAAAGAACCAAACTGTTCATATTCTTCTTGCACCTGTATAACAAACAACAAATACACACAAAAATCAAAAAACCCTCCTCCTAGTAGTATCTGATACAAATTGGAACCAATCATCAAACTGAAACTATACTCATAACAAAAATCTGATCAAATCAAAAAAAGTTTGACTCTTTCAATCACCACCCCCATGACCCTTATCATCCTGAATTGACGAAGATAGCCAAAAAGGTTCAACCTTTATATTAACTCCAAAACAGAATTAATCACACGTAAACAGAATCAAGCAAACAGTCAAACAAAGACAGAAGAAGAAGGCTAGAGACATACCAAGAGAGAGAGAGACGAGTAAGGGCAAGGGAAACAGCATCTCTCCAGCCACTACAAAGACCAGAAGCAATGATCACAGTACGATCATCATCAACAAGGCTAAGGATCCTCATAAGAAGCTCCACGGGGATATCTTTCCACTCAGAGATCACATACCCTTCCATCTTCATCTTCTCGAAGCATCTGCCAAGTTCTTTTCTTGTTTCTCCTTCGCTCACCATCTTTTTATATTAAGCGGTTTCTTTGATTCTCTAATTAATTCACCACAAAGATCAGAGAATTAAGAGAGATAGAGAAAGAGGATAAATAAATAAATATCTCAAAAGAATTAAGACAAATGGCGGAAAATAAGAATTGAAGATTAGGACAAAAAGGGTCTTTAACTCTAAACTAAACTAAAACGCAGCAAACATTAATGTCTTCGTATGTAACTCTTTTATTTATTTTTGACATCATTAATAAGCAAAAGCCATAATTAAAGCTAAATTTGAATCAATTAAACCAATAAAAAGATCGAAACTTTATAACTTATGTCATACCTCAAAATTAGTTTAGTGTTCTTCGTGCCTCTTTTATGGGTTTCTTCTCCTCCGTCGAATTATTATGACTACTAATCCGTTATCTTTTTGAAAAGCTCTTTTAGGTAGTCAAAACTCAAAAGAGATAAGGAGACAATAACATAAAAAGACTTTTTTTTTTCTGTATATAAAAGAGAAAGAGGCAAAGAGTTAACGTACGGGTAATGACTATATGACACGTGAATTGCCACGTGTCTATAATTGACAGGGAGATATAGATACATTACAACAATTTGATGCTCTAATTCGATTTCCAAAATTCGACTCTTCTTCTTCTATGTTTATTTCATAATTAATCATAGTTGTAATATCAGAAAATTTAAGTAATCGAATAGGAAATGGTTAATCTAATTATGTACGTAAACTGATTCTTGAAAAGTCGAGAACTTTCAAGTATTTGATTTAAAAAATTGAAGCCGAAGTCGCATATAATAATAATGTAAGTAATAAACTCCACTTCTTTTTTTTTAAGGGGACCGTTAGCGAGTCAAGGGATACAGATATATCACATCCTTAGTTTAGATTAAGGAAAAAGTATGAAGATGATAGATAAATAAACCTTTTTTCTAGCATCCTACCTACGTTGCTCGTTTCGTATATAATAGGAAGATGCCAAGCCCTAAGCATATTATAAAATAGATTTTTTTATTATCATATGATTGTTCCGACGTGTCCAATATGTGATGTTTGTGATGGAGATTTTATTGTAGGACTTTAAGGGATTTTTGTCGGAGTGCAAAATCTAGAACGTTGCATAAACCAGGAAATATAATGCACCTTGACATATAAAGTTATGGAGATATCTATCTCAAAGAACAGAACGCTACTTGTATTAACACCTTTGGAGATAATGAGGCCTTTGGGTTGGTGGCCACGTTTTTTTGCTCTAAAGGGATAACTTCCCACCAAATCTTCACTCCTCCACCTCCCGTAACCCCATGAATTGACTAACATCTAATTAGTTCTATGATAATGACTACGAGAGTGATGATGATAAGTTATTGTTTTTATTTTTTAACCAAGTTTTAGCCATATCATGATAATCTAGTACGTATTGTTAGTTATTTTGATTAGTAAGGATTTTTTTTTTCTTTTTTTCTTGTCGTCTTTTAGTTAGGATTGTTAGAAATCTCATATAGTATAACTATAAACAAAAGAACTCACTATTGCTAATTGATTTTGAATTATAAGCTTTTAAAGTTTACGAATGGATATTTTGATGAATCTATCCTACATTTGATTGTTTCGACATGTCAACAACAGAAAATAAATTTATCTAAATTTGTTAAATCACCCATAAAAGAAAATTTTTAACATCAATTCGACGGTGCGTTTTCTTAAAAGATTATAAATTAGAGCACAAAGCCACTAAGTACTAACATTATTATATTTACTATATTAATTTATACACAATTTGATCTAAAATAAGCAATACGCAAATTGTATATTTTAAAAACATATGTTGTATTGATTGTTTGTGCGACAACGAGTTTATTCTTCTATTTTTTTTTGTAAGATCACGCAACTAATTAATCTATACTAATATTTTTGCAGTAATTTTTGCTCAAAAATATTTTTTGGAAAGTTTATACATTAAATACTATTTAATGATTATATTCATCTCAAACAAATTTAATTAACTTTATCTACTATTATTATAACCAAACACAATTAAAATATTTTAAATATCCATATATATAATGTTCTATAATTAATATAGATTTAGAAGATTTATTCCAGATTAAAAAAAATTATTCTCCTATCATCTCTTTTTGCTTTTAAAATATAAACATAGTGAATCATCATATAATACATAAAATTAATAAAAAAATATATTTTTTTCCTGCATATATTGTGATTTGAAATTTTTTAAACAAACATATATTACTCAATTAATATAAAAAGTGTATGTTCAACATACATATATAGTAAATTTATTGTATATAGTAAATTATAAAATTTAAGAAGTTTCTAATTTATAACTAATATGTCTAAACTTGATAAAAAGTTTAAAATTATAAATATTTAAACATATTAAATTTTCAAAATTACACAAACGAGTTATATTACACGACGGGTTATATGACATTACACGATTGAATTAATAATACTAAAAAATAAACTATTAGTAATATGATATTTCAATACGGGTTAAATCCTCATTTTAATGTTTTAACAACACCAATATAAAATATGTTGAATGAAACTGATTTAGTTAAGATTGTAGTAAAGAAAAATTATTGTGCGGTATACCACGGTTTATATATTAAATCACTAAAATTAATAAAAAAGTATTTTAGCAAAATTAGTATCAAAATAGTATATTAACAAAAAAATTAAAAAAAACTTACTTCGCGGTATACCGTGGGTTTCATAATCTAGTTTAGTTTAATATTTAAGTATTGCTTAAACACATGAAATAATATCATTCGAATGACATGGAAACATCAAGCCGTTTACTTTTTTCTTAGTGTCCTGCATATGTAGAGAGAGCTAGCTGTTGTTAGCCTTACCCGAGGCCGCACTCCATGCCGTTTTCTTTTATTGCTTTTCGACTTTTTCACATCTACTTTGCATTGGCCCTCTCCCTAATTCAAGGAACTATTTTGGCCAAATTCAAGTCTATTTTATTGATTTATTAAACTTTATTTCAGTTTTGAACTAAGTCAAATTGATAAAAGATTACAACATACAACTATACAAGGTCTCTAAAAATAACTATTATATATGTATCCACATTCCACTATAATCAAAGAAGTCAAACAAAATTCTTAACAAGAAGGATATTTAACATTGGCCAAAGATAATAAGATAACAAGAAGGATTGATATTACATAGACAAAAAGCAAGCCTTCCAAAAGGAAAAGTTGCATATTATTCTTTTTATAGACATGTTCATTTCCCGGTCATAGTATGACTAAAGTAACCGAAAACCGGTTTTGGTTCGGTTTGATTTTGGGTAAACCACCAAAATCTCTGACCAAGTAAAACACCAAACTAAGGCCATCTAGATCACATAATACACATTTTACAGTACATTTATCCACACAATGTAATTGATTTTGTAAGTAACCTTTCATCTCACGGCAGTATCTTCTCCAGCAAATTCCCAAAGAAGAAACTGGTTTTGGCCCATCCTCCTCCTGTTCCAGCTTGACCTTCTTCTTTCCATTTTCTGCTCGGAACTTTATTCTTGACGTCAATCATCATACTGTGTCCGATCTCTCCCCTCAACGCCTCAATCGTCTTCACGTCCACTGGATTCCCTGAAGCATCTCTCACATAGAAAACGTTGACCGCTTGTTCTCCTACTGTTGTCACACCAGCTCTCGACACTGATAGCCCGTGCTCTCTCAGAATCCTTGTCACTTCCGACAGTAATCCAACTCTGTCCTTTGCACAGAGCTCCAAACTCCAACCCTAGAATTGTATTTTAGACGATAACTTAAGAAATCGTTGCTTCTAATGCAAGAAACATGCATCATGAATATGTGTTTATTTACCTCGCTGACTCTTCTATGGATTGCGGCTTCTAGACATTTGACAACTCTTTCTTTTTCTCCTTCTGATTCAAGAGTGCAACCATCTTTGTGTCTGATGAAATACTCCTGAGAAGCATGAGATCCCCTCGATGAAATCGTGGCGTGAAACACAATGTATTGCATATCCGTAAGCGTGCATACAATATCAAACATGAGCTTAGGTCGATCCTCGCAGCTCACATTTATCACAGAGTAACCTTTCTCTTCGCAATGCTCAACCGTTATTTTGCGCTCAAGTTCAGGAGAAGCGGAATCATCAAGCTTGGTCACTGCTTCATAGTCTTTATCAGCAAAAAGCATCTGATGGAGCCTACGGTCAACGTGAGTCGACCCAATGGAGAGACTCGTCCGAGCAAATTTCTCATCTTCTTGTTCACACCCACGCAGCACGTTGTTGAGCAGTTCTTCCATAGCAGACAGTCTTTCTGGATCATCGACCGCTGTAGATGTTGCATTATCATTCACATAGAGGACACACGCGATCCTACGGTTGTGAGTCCATGCTTCAGCCGCCACCACGTTGAAGTTGAGGTCTGCTAGTACGGCTGAGACCTCAGACAAGAGACCAGGACGATCACGAGCAATAATCTCTATCGATGTGTGGTCGCCTAATGAGTGGACACCGACTCTTTTACCAGGCCAAGTGTTTTGTGAAGCCGAAGCATGACCCTTTGGTCCTAACACCTTTTCAAAGAAAAGAAAAAAAAAACAAAAATCAGATATACAAGGTAATAGCAAACCATTTGCATTACATTATACAAACTAAACATAGCTTTAGTGCTTTTATGTATATTACCTTCTCGATGTAATCAATGGTTTTGCTATCAGTAACCTTGTTTCCTTGTTGATTAGTGACATGGAATACTATAAGATGTGAAAATGAAACCAATTAGAAGTTTTATTAGAAGAGAAAAAAAAAAAGTTGTGAATGTAGAAATGTGCAAAACATTATTACCGTCCATGAACCATCCACCATCAGAAGAGATATAAGCTTTAGTGATTGTAAGATCAAGATCAGTTAGGACTTGCACAACTTCAAGTAGTATTCCAGGTTTGTTCATACTGTCAACCTATCAAATAATAGTCTCACATGCATCAAAATCTTAGTTAAAATCATCAAATCAATTAAAAATCCGAGAAAGAAGATAGATGCTTACCTTGACAAGAGTGCATTCTTTGCAGCTAGTGTTATCTATAGAAACACTGCAACAACATAGAAAAGTAGTATGAGCTTCTTGGAGACAGCATCAATGGCTCTTTTAAGTGTGAAATGTAATCATTGTTACCTTGGAGGATTGATTCTGGTGCTCAAGTTCTCGTATTCAGGATCAAAATATGGCCAATAAACTTTAGCCATTTAGTAAAGCAAGATCTTCTGGATACTCAAAGCTCTTCACACGTTCTGTGGTTTAACCAAAAAAGAACTAATTTATATATCACTGAGACAAAGAACAGGAAAAGGGATAAGAAGAGGCAACAAATAAACTCAAAGTAGAGCGTTTAAGTCTGTCAACAAGTTGCAAGAAGAAGATAAGATATTCGAAGATTTTGCTTGTAGAGTCAAATAAGTGAATCTTGGCCACTAAGTAAACAACTCGAGAGAAGAAGCAGAATCTAAAGAAGATAGAGATAAAAGATTTTCATAAAGAGAGACCACAAACAGAGATTCTCTGAAAAAACAAAACAAGAGACTTGTCTCTGGTCCTCCTTCTCAACCAAAGAGAAAAAAAAAACAGAGGAATAGATTCCAAAAAGATCTCCTAGTAATGAAAAAAAAAAAAAAAAACTCAAAAGATCGTTTCTAAGACATGACATTAGATTCTCTCTATATTTGCATAAACGAATTGATGCTTAAAACGAACTTACAAGTAGCTGTCAAAGTTATAAAAAACAAAAACAAAAATAGTTAAAAAAAAACAGTAGTAGTAGTAGTGTAGTAGTAATAAACAAAAACTTTATGGAGGAAAATATCGTATTTATTGGTCAAAGACGGAATCTAAAAGGTTACAAATCCAAACACTATTCTATACGAATACAATAAAATAAAAATATAAAATAATATTTAATGGATCAGAGTCATCAGACAATAAGGCAACTTGCAACAAGATTGATTACACTACTCTAAGCAGCAGCCACCACATCATCGACAACAACAACAACAACAACCACTTGAAGAAGTTAAGACAAAACTTTGTTAATCGATTCTTCACACACACACACACACAAGATTCTGTTACTATCAAATTTTTTAATTTTTATAATAAATAAGTGCGTCGACATCAATTTTTTAAGTTTTTAACCATACAAATCGTTCTCAAACTCGGTCGAATCGCCAAATATTAATTAAAATATTACCCAACTGAGCTAAATCTTACAACTTTTCTGGTTTTTTTTTCTCCAGACAAAGCCCAGAGAATTCGAAAGGAGGAAAATTAAAATCAGAATCGAATTATAAAAAACTATAAGAGGGAGAGTAGTGAGAATCGTTACCTCAAGAACTTCAAAAGAAAAAAACTTAAATTTTGTGTAGTCGGCGAGAGAGAGAGAGAGAGAGAGAGAGAGAGAGAGAGAGCGAGAGAGAGAGAGAGAGAGAGAGAGAGAGAGAGAGAGAGAGAGGAGAAATCCTTACATCTTCAAGAAAAAAAAAAAGACAGAGAGAGATTTAACAGAGAGAGAGACAGAGACAGAGACAGAGGAAGTAGTGTATCAAGACAGAAACAAAAGAAAGATGTCTTACTCTTTCTGCCTCTTTTCTCTCTCTCTCTTTAAATGAGATTGGAACCCCTCTTTCTGCGTCAGAGGTTTTAATAGGAATCTAGTGGAGAGGGGAATAGTACGACAAACCCTTTTTTTTAATTTTATTTAAATTTAACTGAAATACAATAAAAAATAAAATAATGTTTTAATTAAATGAGTATTAGTCAGATATGACGAAGCGAACATTATAAATTAGTGGTGGTGTTTTAATACGACGAACTATTCGCTAACTCCCCCCCCCCCACACACACACGCTCGCTACACCGCGTGTCCTCTACTCTCCAATTTGCATTGTGGTTGGTTTACAATTACAAACATCGGTTTGCGTCCATGTTTTGGAGTTTTGGACTTTGGAACGAGCAAACCAGACCGATTTGGTTAACTAATTTAGTTGGTTTTGTACTATACACATACACAGTGAATGTATAAGCAGCCATTTAAATACTTGTTTACGTCACAATTTCACAATGTAAAGTGAATATTGAAATAATGCAACAAAGGCGCGTGAGAGAAGTAGTGTTTGGATCTCACGGGCTAGTACGGGCGGTCCTTTTTGTCGCTTAGTTGCTTCATAATTTACACCAAGCCACGAGGCTATTTCTTACTATTTTAAAGTTCGAAACACGTATAAGCTCGATTGGTTGTCGTCAAAAGTTTCTACAACGGGGTTAAAACAGTTTAGACAAGTAACGGTCAAAAATAGCAAGTCCCATTTCGTGATCAGCTAATCAATAATATATACTAGTACATTTCCTAAGAACATAACAAATTCACATAGTTCTACATGCTAATGATGAGTCTATCATTTATCATCTCAAATTATACTAGATTACATACTATTTAAAATAAATGTTAGCAAGTTTCTTCCATTAGATATCATTGATTAAAGTCATAAGGTGTAAATCCCACAAAAAACTGACATTTCATGTCGATATCATTGACAAAACTTCATGTTTGATAGATCCTGAAACTACACGAAAGTAATACAAAATAACAAAATTATTTTGTAAATGTATTGTAACGTGCATGTTTCTCGTGTATACTTTGACTTACCCCAGCACGTTTGTTTTAGTAACGTATTTAGACTTTAGAATAACTAACTGTTCTAAACTTATGATTATGAGTCATGTGATTAAAGTACTTCAACACGAGAAAAGTTTATTTATATTTTAAATAATTAAATATTGGTGACAACACAAAAAAAATTGCATTAAGTTCAAGGTAATTTCAACAAATGTATTTTCATATCAGTTATAACTTAAACCATCGTAATGTACAATATTGCTTGAAATTATTTCCCTAAGATGTAGTATGAATTTTCGTGGGTGTGAAAAATAATTGGACCGGCCAAGTCGCAAAACACGAGAAGATTCGGTATATTTTCCATTTAATCTTTTTCCCTTCCCCACCACATTCTTCTTACGACGTCACTCTCTTATTTCATTTCTCCAAAATTATCCCAGCCAATGGTCCATTAATTTCTTTAGTTTGCTAAGCTACACCATCATTTTGTCTTATGTAAACATATATACATACATCACAAACAGTTCACATATGTTGTTGTCAACCACAAACAGTACCACATATAACCTGCCAAAAATTCAATAATACACTGCCCCTACAAAGATTCTTATGAAATTGATTAAGAACTGGATCTTCGAATGATAACTTTTTGTAATTATAAGTCTAACAAGTCCAAGGCTTTCTTGTTATGGGTTTTAAAGCATCTAGAACTAGATGTTATTAATCTTCTGAGATACATATAGAATTAAAATATCCCTTTTCTCTTGTTATTACACTGATAAGATAAACTCCGGTTCAAACCTATTAATAAAAAATAGTCTTATTGTCGTCGTCACACTAAGATAAATTCATAATTTCCACTAGAGATGTGAAAACTCCATATGGCTTCTCCTCGAATTTGAGTGGCTGATAAAACTCCATAAGGCTTGCTTTAGATACCTATATTTAAATTTTCTTATAAAGATTATTGAAAGTGATGACGAAAGAAGCCTAGAGATTTCTTAAAAAGAGTTAGCTTTATAAATTGATGTGATAAATGGAGATATACAAAAAGCTTAATAATAATGTATCCCACATTTTGTGTTCGTCGTTAATTCCATTATTATCCTCTACTTTCTTCTATTTTCATTACAACGCCAAATCAAACGAAAATAAAGTGATGCCAAAGTGCTTTTCCTACAAAGGACATTGCTTAGTGGAACATGTGATGGCCTCAACCTCTCCCACCTTAAATGTTGAACACCTAAAGAATATCTTCAAACACTGTTTTTGAAACAACCCTTATGCTCAATTCTCACCAAGACAAACAAAAATAAAATTGTTTCATAATGCTTACCACTTTGATCCACTAATAAAGATTGGTGGTTTCTGTTGAATTGAGAGCTTATTTTCACATGATGCATTGGGTTTTGAAAGTCAACAGCTACTATTTTTTCTTAGACAAGAAAACCAGAACTGTACGTCCAGAAGGAGAAGGATAGAGGTCTTGGGGCTATGTCTTGGACTAAATCGATTATTGAAGTTTGCAGCACGACCAGAAAACTGTTAAACCTTTCATTTTTCGGTCACAATTCTATGATGGGTAAGTAACAAAGCTATTCATGTTCCATATCTACTACCCACCATTATAGTATGTAGCTCTACAAATGCATGGATATGTTTTATTATATCATCTGCCTCATTCTCCAATGTGTAGAACTGTAGATAATGTATTCTTCTTGAACCGGGATAATAAACGTTGTCGTGTGAGGGCCAAAAGTTGCTAGAGAACAAGATCAATCCATGGAGAACCATAAAGCCTTTATTAGACATGCATGTTTATAATTTTGAATTTCGGATTTCTATTTAAATGTTAAGGTTATAAGGTTTTGCAAATAAGATATAAAATAAATTGTTGTATTTAGTTTTATTTTCAATAAAATTCAACTGTAAATTTTTTTAAATTTGTGAAAGAAACTAGTATTACACTTGACATCTCGTCAACATACTTTCTTTGGTCTTCAATTAAGACTGATCAAAGTTATACATGTTTTATATCGATATTACATAAATTTAACACTTAGTCTCATTTTAATGTAAAAAATATTTTTAAAATTTTGATATTTAGATTTCTGTTTAGATATTTACTTAAGGTGTTTATCAGATAATATTTTAAACAAACTGTTAGATTTCTGTTACTGATTATGTTGCTTAAATTAATATATTAATCGCATGTGACCCTTAATTAGCAAGATGAAAAGTGTTGTAGACGAAAATGTTTAAACTAGTAGCTAGGTGCAAGTTTACAACCTTATCATTATCGTATGTGTTTCATAAAAATACAAAGTGTTCATTTTTTTCGATACAAAAACATCAGTATAGTGAAATAATAATACATGCATCTGAACTCTGAAGTTAACCAAGACAATAATAATCGTTATCTCACCAAGTAACCACCGCCATAAAAAAAAAAAAAAGAAAAAAGAATAGTGTACGTAAAAGATTTTAGTTTTGGATTTGAGTGTGAAGAGAGTCGGACCGCAACGCCCAAAAATTGTTGATGTTATCTAGTTGGGCCGGCCCTGCAACGAGAAAAGGAAATAGCAAAGAAATTAAAATAATAGTTAATAACAAAAGAAAAAGGAAAATACAAGAGTCATTTATTTTTTATCTGGACCGTTGCTTCTATATATTAGTGTTATTCACAATCATATTTAGTTATTCAACATTAATCATTCCAACTAAAACCTCTTTTACATGCTTCTCTCTCAACATTTTTCTTTTTTGCTTAATTTACAAAATGAAAGAAATCGATAATTGACAAAAGATTTAAAAGATAGGGAATCATTATTTAAGTTTTAGGGAAAAAAAAAAGTTTTAATTAGGAGAGTAAAGAAGTTAGAAATGATTATGATATACTTATGGAAGATTCTCCGTCAAGTAAACCTCTAGAAGGAAAACAAATTGGGTGAAAAAAGCACCAAAACCCCTGAAAGCTGCAAAATGTTTGGTGACATATTGGGACACACTACTCATTACCCAATGGCCCAATGGTACGTAGTTCTTTCAAGTCTTCGCAATTTGGATTCACATTCTTTTACGTAACGTCCACAAAATAAGCAAATAAGAAAAGTATAGGGTTGCATAATTTCTTCATTTTATGACTTATAAGATTAGTGTTTTTTTTCTTTCTTAATCTTCTTATATGATCAAATTCAACGGTGAGGATAAGAAAATCGAATATAAACTAAACGGATGTTAAAAAAAAAAAAGAAATATGAATAAATATATGTGGAATGAATACGTAAGAGGATGCGTAATGTCTTAATCTTGTCTTATTAAGAAGAAGAAAAATGAATCATCGAGATAATGAAGGCTACCTAGCACCACGAAGACAAAAAGTCAAAAACACGTCTGACATTGTAAAAAAAAAAAAAATTAAGGGACGTTATGGAAATTTGTAATCAATGTTATACGTGATTGTCAATCGAAATATTCAATAGCGACTTCAATTTATACTACGATCCTCCTAACTCATAACCACCATTTTTAACAAATTATGACCTTATTGTATAAAAATTGAAAGCAACTAATAAAATAAAATAAATGTGCATCCGTCTTCGACTCTTCTTCGATCGTAGTCTTCGTACGTTGGAGAGAATAAGGAAGGACAAAAGACCTTATTCTACACGCTTAATTATGCTTTTAGTTTACCACATCAGAAAGACTCTCATAGTCATAGTCATATGTATTTGGCGTATCCAAACGCATTCTATTTTACCATTCCTCATATTGTAAAAGTTACGGCAGATTTGAGTACCATTCCATATATTATCTCAAGAAACACAAAAATTTGCCATCCTCCTTTAATTAGTTCCATGCTATCTACGTATCTTTTCTTTAATTTTTAAATTCCCCATTACGGCCAGGATTGTAATCGAATCTAGCAACTAGCAAAATTAAGGATTTTAAATTTCCGGTTATATATAAAAAATGATCTTGTTTAATTTTGCTTTCCACCACTATACGTTTCTCGAGACGGCTGAGTGCATTTAAAAAGCTCCATCGTGTTATATTAGTGGTAAACAAGTTGGGACGAGTAATATAAATGATACTAAACGACCATGAGAATGATACTGAATCTAAATTAGGCTTAAATGCTTTCATGTAATATAGAGGTAGAGGAAGGATATCTTATTTTAGTAGTAGTATTAAATTTTAGAAAAATAAATCTAAGGCTTAGATTATCTCCGTCCCACGCTTTCCTTTGTAAATTAGTTACTAATAAAGTATTATTATAAACTAATCATCATATAAATAACAAAATGACGATAGTACCCTTAAACCGAAAATTATTTACAGACAGTAGTATTTTTAGTTCTAGAATATCCAGTTTAATTGTTTTTAGTCTTTGAATAAACAAATTGTAGAAATAATAAAATGTTGATGCGAAGGGCGTGTTTAACGGGACTTGTTGTGTGAGAACAAAGAAGAAGAAAGACTCAAACTTCTCTCAACTCATAAGAAAAAAAAAAAAAAAACTCGATTTTTATTTTTTGGTGTTGTGATCTTTTCCGAAGTAGAATTGATCAAAACAGCCATGGCAAGGTTTGATCTTTCGTCGAAATCGTTCAATACTACCACCACCCATTTGAATTTTCCAAGAGCTTTCGAAGATCATCCAGATTCCGGCGTCTGTTCGCCTCCTCTGTGGAGAACAAGAACAACAACAAGTCCACCACCCAACCACCGGCACGACGACGATGATTACGAGAGCCTCTCGCCACCAGGTGTTTCCAAGGCTCAAGTCATCGCTCGTGGTCAACGTGAGCTTATGGATATGGTTAGTAAGATGCCCGAGTCGTGTTACGAGCTTTCGTTGAAGGATCTCGTTGAGGTTGTTAACACGGAGACGGAGGAAGAAGACAAGGACGGGAAGGTTGTTTTCGATGAATTGCCTCAGAGAATACAAAAAAGGCCGAGTAAAGTCGTGAGGAAGACCAAGAGTGATAGATGGGTCGATCCGATTCGAAACGGGGATGTAAATAACAGTGGGTTTCTTCTGAAATTGGTGTTCCCTGTTAGCTTGGGTTCTAAGAAAAAGACGAAGAAGAAAGATGATGATGATGATGATGATTCTTCTGTCACAAGCAAAGGCTCTAGGTTTTTTACAAGACCAGAGGATAAAGATTGGTGGAAGAATGGATTGTCTGAATCGCGTAGGAGTACTCAAACTGGTCTTGTCTCAAGGATCAACAGTGGGAGCTCAAAGAGCAGTGGTACTGGTAGTAGCAGTAGAAGCAACAGTCTAAGGTACGCATGAACTCTGGCCTCTGTGAAATTAAAAGGTTTTTGGATTTGCTTTTTGTGAGCTTTGGTCTTCTTGATGATTTCCTAGTGTCTGAACTGTTTTGTGAATACTCTTCTCTCTCAATCTATCATGTGAAATTGGGTAGGTTTGAAGTTAATGGTCATGGAAAGGGTCAATTTAGTTGCGTTGGTTGTACGTGGTTTTGACCCCAAAATGTTGGACTTGTTTTTTTTTTCTAACATTATGTCTGAGAATGCTTATGCTCTATAGCTAGATTCATACATAACTCTCTCTCTCTCTCTCTCTCTCTCTCTCTCTCTCTCTCTATCTTTGTTTCCTAATTCCGTAATGATTGAATTGTGGGGTTTCGTAATACAGAGATGAAAACAGGGGATGCTTATCTTGCCTCTGGAATGTACATCAACGAGATTTGTAATGAAAAGTTCTGTAATGGTTATACACTTGTTTGGCTAACCAGTTCATATTAACTCGAGCCACATTTAGTGGAGTCTACAAATCCCTGGACGAATGAATCCGGGAATGATGAAAAGATGAAGCCAGAGGAGGACATGAACATCTTCTTCAATGTACCGCATAAAGATGCTATCCTTTTCTTCTACTTGTAGTTATCCTCTTTTTTTTTTTGTTTGTTTGTTTGTAAGTCTATGCAATGTATGTATAGAGTTTTTGATAAAAGTTATGTAGATAGATACTTGAGCTATTGCTAACATAAACCATCAAAAGTGTACCAATGTTCTCATCACTAAATATATCAAAATTTGATGTTTTTGAATCTTATTATTATTGATTCACTACTTTAGTAATCTTTTCCTTCACGTCAAGTTCAAGAAGAGTGAGTCTCTCTTCTATGATGTATCTCTGTTCTTATTTTTTTTTCTGGTGAGGTTGATGATAGACTTTGGTCTTCATTGTAGACTGTAAAATTCTCTTCTTTTTGAAGTCATCTTCTGCGTTTTCTTTTGCGTTTACAAAATTATAAGCCGACAAGTCGACCACGAAACCTGTAGGGGAAAGCGACGCCGTTTTTCGTCTCGTCACCACAAATGATTTTGCCGTGATAGACCTTGTCCGGTGCGTATAAAGTTTTATTTTTATTGTATCCTTCCCTAATGATGGTTTAATTACGACACAAATAATATTTTAGTAGTCGACGATGGCTTAGTCTTTCAAATAACATTAACAAAAAGTGCAACAAAACCCAAAACACAAGTTTGCAACTTTTTTATTACAGAAAAGTCGCAGTTGATTCTATCTAGTAGGACGGCGAAAGGCTGACTTGACCCGACCGTGTTTGATAGTTTTCCGAAACCCCTAAATTGTTTAGTCTTCTTTTTAAAATCTTCTTGAGACTATACATAAATCCCTGGCTTGCTCTTATTTTGGTACCTCTTGACAAAGGTAAAAAAGGTCTTTGCTTTTTGGTTCGAACTTCTCTCTCAAGTTTCTTATTCAGTTGTCTACTTGTCTTGACTCTTCGAATTTTCTTTCTTGCTATTAGCTGTTTTGCTTTTTTCAGTTGTCTCTCTGTTCATTTCTGGCTTTTAATTCTGTGATTGAGTTGTGGAAAAAATTGCAACATATTTCTTACTTTGTCTCTCTTTGTTGGCAATCGCCAGTGTGATATATTAATTTCTACTGACGTGCTATGCTAACAAGGCTTTGAAAAGCCTAAGAAATTTTGCTTATTATTGTGGTGTGGTGTCTTCCCTTTTGTGCTTATAGGATAATATTTCCAACTGTGGGATTTGATTGATACAGAGTTGTTAAGATGGCAAATGATGCGGCTTCGTTCGTGTGCGTGTCGAAAGAGCTACAATTACAAATGATATGATGATTGGGCTATTAAGTTTGAATTGTGTGATATTCTTATATATCAACATGATGGATCTTCCTAGGTAAAAAATTCCTTAATTTTGTGATAAGAAAACTCTCTCTCTCTCAGATCGATCGTTTCCCTATAGTTTCAGTTTTTCTTTGGCGCTGGAAATTAAATAAGTTGTTGACATTTGTTTTTTGATTCCTTATTAGTCAAGCAAAAGAGGCTGTGAAGGTGCTCAAGAAACGGTTAGGAAGCAAAAAACTCTAAGTCCAGAATCTTGCACTTTATGTGAGTTTTTTTTTGGGGTGTTTCTCTCCATTCTTGGATTTTCAACAATGCTTTTGGTTTTTGCTGACCTCATTTCGGATGATGATGCTTCGGGGTTTTTGGGTGCAGGCATTGGAAACTTTTGAGTAAGAATTTGTGGCGAAAACGTGTACCAGCTTATCATTTAATCGTGATATTTTGATTGACATGGTCAAAATCGTGAAGAAGAAGAAGGTTTTGTAATATTTCACCTCACCTGCCTTTTTTAATATCTCAATTTCTCTCCATTGGCTTGTCTAAATTTCCGAACATAATAATAATTTCGCAGCCGGACAGGAATCTAAGAGAAAAGATACTAAGTACAGTAAAATCTCTATAAATTAATAATTACTATAAATTAATAAATTTTGCTGGTTCCAAGTCGGGCCAGTGTAAAAATTAACAATATTCGATAAGATAATAAGATAATAATTTTTTTGAAATCTCAATGTAAAATATGGTCCCAATAATATCATAAATTAATAATCATGTAAATTTATATATATATATATACTGATATAATAGTGTATATTTCTCCTAAAACTCATTTCTATAGAACATTTGTAATGTTGTATTTTCAAACTATAATGATATCTCTAAAATATTTTATAACATGTCATACAAATAATTAAATTTTAAAGTTTTAATTTTTAGATATGCATCATTTACAATTTGATAATTAGACAAATTATTAAAATATGAGAATTAATATTATTATTATTCATAAATTTGAATTTATGTATGTCATGTGTATAAGTCAATTTGTTTATAGTATTTGTAATTTATTGTCAATAATGCTTTATAAATATTACAAGTTCAATTCCTAAACCATAAAATTTATAACATCCGAAAGTTTAATCTTATTTTGCTATAATTGTTCCAATTCATAATTTAAAAAAAATAAACAATTAAAAATATATCTATAAATTAATAATTATTAATTTACAGTGTAAATTAATAATTATTAATTTATAGATAAATTAATATCACTATAAATTAATAAAATGTCTTGGTCCCAACATTATTAATTTATAGAGGTTTTACTGTATGTTAGACACATGGCAAAAAGCTTTTTTGGTTTTGGTGGTCGATACCCTCGAGGCAATGTCTGTTGGTTTAAGCTTGAAGTTAACTTAAGGAGAAAGTTATTCTAATCCTAACTAAAGTATTGTTATTTAGGAGATAAGGACTAAATATATTTGGGAGTTATCTAAATATAAGTAAGTTCTAATAAGATTAGGATTAAGGTTTTATATATAAGGAGATGCTAGAGCTTTGGCATAACTTATGAGTTGTGAGAGATATTTGATAGAGAGAGAGCTTAAGTTTTGAAATATTTTCTTAAGCTAAATAAAGAGAGTCATTCTTTATACCTGTGTTATTATATCTTTAAACTCAATAATTGGTATCAGAGCTTCAAAAGATCAAATCGTTCGAGAATTAGAAAGATAATGGGGGATGTTATTCCTACTATTGCACCTGCAACAGAGAAGACTATGGAGGGAGGCTCCTCATCGATCAAGTGTCTGATGTTAAACTCATCAAACTACACTGTTTGGGCCATGAAGATGAGAATTGTCCTTAAGATACACAAAGTATGGCCTATAATCGAAACACCAACTGATGATGTCGATATGAATGATTTGGCTACAGCTTTGCTGTTCCAATCAATTCCCGAAGCACTTTTCTACAAGTTGGTGAATTAGATACTGCCAAGAAAATTAGGGATGCGATTCAAGCACGACACGTTGGTGCTGCGAGGGTCAAGGAAGCACGTCTGCAAACGTTAATGGCTGAGTTCGTCAGGCTCAAGATGAAGGACACCGAGAAGATAGATGACTTTGCTGGAAGACTATCCGAGATATCCTCTACATCTGTGGCTCTTGGAGAAGATATTAAAGAAGGAAAACTCGTCAAAAAGTTTCTCAAAAGTCTTCATAGGAAAAAGTATATTCACATAGTGGCATCTTTGGAACAAGTCTTAGACCTTAAGACTACTAGTTTTGTGGATATCGTAGAAAGACTTAAAGTCTATGAAGAACGAGTCAAGGAAGAGGAGGAAGAAACTCATGAGGACCAGAGCAAGCTGCTATACTCGAATAATGAAGAAAGATCGAGTTATAGCACACCACAGCAGGGTCGTGATTTTAATAGTGGATATCAAGGTAGAGGTCGCGGTGGAAGATTTGGTTTTAGAGGACGAGGAAGATCTTATGATGCTAGAGATTTATCAGAGATTGTATGTTTTCGTTGTGATAAGCATGGACACTTTGCGTCAAGATGTCCAGATCGTCTTCTAAAACTGCAGGAAACACAAGAAAAGGATAACACTGAAACAGAGAAAGCGGATGAGCTTTTGATGCTATGAAATAGTTTTCCTAAATGAGAAGAAGGTTGTGCCGAGTAAGTATGAGCTGAAAAACGGTGAAACAGACATATGGTATCTAGATAACAGGGCTAGCAACCATATGACTGGGAATTTACGATATTTCTCCAAAGTTGATCATTCAATTACTGGGAAGGTTCGCTTTGGTGATGATTCAAGGATAGATATTAAAGGGAAAGGAACTGTTAAATTCACGGATGAGAATGGCGAACAACGAACACTAAAGGATGTCTACTTTATTCCAGAGTTAACCAGCAATATAATCAGTCTCGGATAGGCTACAGAGTCAGGTTGCGATGTGCGAATGAGAGGAGATTACTTGATTGTACATGACCGTGAAGGAAAACTGCTAGTTAAGACAATGAAGTCAAGAAACCGTCTGTACAAGGTTTGTATGGGGATAAAAGATAACATGTGTCTTCAATCGAAAACTGGAGGTTCGAGTGTGTGGCATTCAAGGATGGGACACATTAATGTTGAAACGATTAAGTCAATGGTTCACAAGGATCTGGTCTTAGGAATTCCACATTTACAGTTTGAGAAAGAAGTGTGCAGCTCATGTTTGATGGGAAAACAAACAAGACAGTCGTTTCCACAAGCTACTGTATATCATGCAGCTAGGCCATTAGAACTTGTTCATGGTTATCTCTGTGGTCCCATAACTCCTAGTACATCAACTGGTAACATGTATATTTTTTTTTATCGACGACTGCACTAGATACATGTGGACGATTCTCTTGAACGAAAAAAGTGATGCGCTTTGTAAGTTCAAGAAATTTAAAACTATGGTGGAACAAGAGACAAATATGAGAATACAAACCTTTAGAACGGATCGAGGAGGAGAGTTCGTTTCACATGAATTTAGTGAGTTTTGCGACGACTCAGGGATAAAAAGGCACCTTACGGCTCTGTATACTCCACAACAAAATGGTGTTGTGGAGAGGCAAAATAGGACATTAATAGAGATGACAAGGAGTGTGATGAAACATATGTCAGTCCCTAACTATCTATGGGGTGAAGTGGTTCGTCATTCCACATATCTTATCAATAGGATGGCTACAAGGGTACTCAATGACACGACTCCGTATGAAGCTTTGCGAGGAAGAAAACCAAATCTCAGTCACCTTCGAGTATTTGGCTGTATTTGATACACAGAGTTTTAAACCCTATTTTCCTACTGCAAGTGCACAGCAAAGAAGTAGTACTTAGGGATCGGATCCCACGAAGACCAAGTTTTACTCTATGGTTCTATTGGTTCAATTTCAAGCTAAGACAATTCAAAGTTGGGTTTGTTTGGTAACAGTAACGCGAATAAAACGGTATAAAAAGGCAATAATGAAAACACTAGATCAGGGGTAATTCTTGGGAATTTCAGAGATAGCAACTAAACAACTATTCAGGGCATAGATTAAGTATCAGTCTAGAACTCAAACATAAATATAAACTGATCCACTGTCGTGGTATCAATAACTCTATCTGATCAATTCTGTGCGGAAACGCGGAGCACGTGCTCAGACATCCGGAGCACATGCTCGGCGGTCCATAAACCCTAAACTGTCGTTTGAGCCCAGAATCGCAGACAAGCATTAAAGAACAGGAATGATAAGCTCACAAATCACCTACACATCAACTTTCGCAGGTCTAGGATAATTTGCCCACTAATGTCTTTTCTAGCAACCTATTACACTCTTGATGAATAGATAAACCTAGAATCATAGATTGGGTGATCAAATCAACCTAAGCATTAAGTCTAACAATAGTGAAGACAATCGATTATATAAAGCCCTATTTGTATTCTGTTGCTAACCCATGAAACCCCTTTGAAACCCCTAATCTAGCAAAGAAAACTACTCAGACATAGAGAAGTGAGTAGCCAACATAGATGAGAAATTCAATAGCATAAAAATATAAAAATCACAAGGATTCAGAATATGCTTCACAAGGTAGCCGCTCTTCCTCTCCCTCACAAAACGTCGCTCAAAAACCAAAAAGAAAAAGTATATTTTCTCTCCTAAAAATCCTAGGTTAAATAGCATACAAGTAGAGAAAAATAAGGAAAGAATCTAAATTCAAATCTTCCTATTAAAAACGATCTCAGCCCTCTTTCTCTCACAAAGGATCGCCTAAAATAAGGGGAATTAGGCAGGGAATCGGCGCCTAGATGCTTGCCACGTGTCGTCATGAAACCGTAGAGTTGGGAGCATGTGCTCGGAAATCGGGAGCATGTGCTCCTGGGTATAAAATTAGCTTTTCTGCTCCAATTCAACTCCTTTCTGCTCCGATTGCTCCTGCTGTTCCAATCCTTGCTTTTAGCTTCCTAACCTCTTATTATAACCTGAAAAGGACTCAAACAACTACAAAACTATCAAATAAACGGGGTCAAAGTGAGTCAAAACCGTAACATATCAGTATTGGGTATGCTAAAGTCGATAAACCTCACTTAAAGAAGCTTGATGACAGATCGCGCAAGTTAGTTCATTTAGGGACAGAGCCATGATCGAAGGCGTATCGGTTGCTTGATCCACATACTCGAAGGATTGTTGTAAGTCGTGACGTGGTCTTCGATGAGACAAAGGAATGGAACTGGAACAAGACAAGAACAGGGCAAGAAAAATCAGGAGAGTTTAGGATCAGTCATGAAATCTTTGGTAATCATGGTATTCAAGAAAACAGAACATAGCTCGAAACAGAGCGTGATCATAGAGTCACCGAGGAGATCGAAGCGCGCGATGATAATGATAGAGGGGAAGAGAATGAAGAAGAAGAAGATGAGAGTGATCATCAAACTCAAGATGAAACTCTAGAGTCTAGGAGGACTACGAGGCAGAGGAGCTTATCTCCAAGATTATGTCTTGCCAAAAGAACTTTATTCTTATGCTCTGCTTGCAAGCGAAGAAGGGGAACAACTGCTGATATGTCTTAATAATGAGCCTAGAGATTTCTATGAAGCAGAAGGATCAGAAAACTGGATGTTAGCCTGCAAAGATGAAATTCATTCGATTGAGAAAAATCACACATGGCGTTTAGTTGATCTGCCTCAGGGAGCAAAGCCGATAGGAGTAAAGTGGGTGTTCAAGCTGAAGAGAAACTCAGATGGTAGCATAAACAAATACAAAGCCAGGCTTGTGGCAAAATGATATGTGCAGAGATATGAAATTGACTTTGAGGAAGTGTTTGCTCCTGTAGCAAGATTGGAGACAATTCGACTTCTCATTAGTCTTGCTGCAACAAATGGATGGGAGATACATCATCTAGATGTAAAGACTGCGTTTCTCCATGGAGAATTGAAAGAGACTGTTTATGTTGCACAACCAGAGGGATTCTTGGTTAAAGGAGCAGAAGAGAAGGTCTACAAGCTCAATAAAGCCTTATATGGCTTGAAACAGGCGCCAAGAGCGTGGAATGATAAGTTAAACCAGTTTCTTAAATATCTTCAGTTCAAAAGATATTCTAAGGAGCCTTCGGTCTATCGTAAACATGTGAGACAAGGTTACATTGTTATTGCAGTATATGTTGACGATTTATTCGTCACAGGAACAAATACAAAGATCATTGAAGGTTTCAAAAGGGAGATGTCGTCCAAGTTCGAAATGAGCGATCTAGGAAGACTCACTTATTATCTTGGTATAGAGGTTATTCAATGTTCTAATGGAATCATATGCCATGAAAACATATTTTTAAAAGTTATATACAAAGTTTCATGAACAGTTTTAGTGGTATGTCGCTATAATGGGGTTGTCCAAGTACATCATCTGTGCCATAATAGAATTTTTGACCAAGTCAAGAATTTCTTAATGGAGAAACGTTAAACCCGATAATGGATATCCGTTCATGAATCCAAGTTCAATATTTTTTAAAAACCTCATATGAAATTTGCAGATGTTAATTTTAAATATGTTATTTTTGCCAATATTTTTTGTTAAAATCATTTGTTAAAATTGATGAAGTCTCGAGCTTGTTATATATATATATATCATGGTATAAAATTGTTGCTCCAATTAATAATAGAAAATTTGCTAGAAATGCCGTTTTTGAAATACCTTTTTCAAAAACATCATTTATACAAAACACAAATGAAAATCCAAAAATTTATGAATTTATAAAAGAATTTTGAGAACAAATAAACATTCCACAGTCTAACATAATCTATAATCATTAATAAGATTGAAACTCAGAAATAATTTTTATACATAATTTATAATCCGTTTTTGCCATGAATCAAAATAAACTATAATCAGTTTTTTTTTTTCTAGGATGAAAATACAAACTGATAATGGTAGCTTTAGATCAGAAAGGATCTACAACTGGTTCTTATTGAAGAATGGAAAAAGGAAATGTTAAGAGTTGTTTTGTTTGTTTTATGGACCTCTAATTACTTAGGTCCAAAGTATAAATGAATTTAATTAATTAGGTCTAAACAACAAAAGTTCAACTGTGTTTTATACTATATAATTTTACAGCTCCGTACGCATCAGTAGTATTAATATGATTAGGGTTTCAGGTTCCTCGTACGAAACTAATCCGGTTTACTCTCCTGTACCTGCGAATTGTTTTAATCCACCTTATTGCCATCCATGAAAGTTTCAATTTGGTCACATATGAACTAAAATCAAATAAATATAATAAGGTGATGTATGGGTGAAGCTTCATATATTGAGAATAAAAAGCTTGTGCGATCCATGTTATAATATATGCAGTTTGTAATGTATACGGATATTGCTGGATCTGTTCTTCTTCTTTTTTTATGGCTGTCATCATAATCATTGGGATATCGACAAGATCGACAGAAACCAAATCGAAATCGACCAAAAACATATCATCATCAAATGAAACTACGAAATTGAGATCTAAATTCGGCAACTGAAATATTTTATATTTGTCAATATTTTAGATGACCCGCCACAACATAACAATCGACAACTCAATGAATAAATATATACTAGATTTAAAAAATAATAATAACATTTTTTTAATATATATTTAGTTTATTTTGTTTAATTAAATAATAATTTTGTTTGGATTGTCAATTATTAGAACAATATTAGGAGACATAAATAAATAAATATGTAATTTATAAGCTATTGTCGGATTAAGTCACACAATTTTACCAATGATTTAATTGTTTTACAAAATTTTAGTTAAATTATCCTGATTTAATATGTCTAATATTCTTATATTAGTGGTATTGACCAAATAATTAAAGGAATATTTAACCCGTGTTTCAAAATCGAATTAATAATATTTTATATTTATATTAATGTTAATTCAAACCGTCATGTTAATAACATGTCCCGCTATATAACAACAAACCGTCATATTAGTGGTTTAACCCGTGTTTCAAAACTGTCATATTAGTGGTTTTGGTTGTGTGTTGTCTTTCGTTTGTGAAGTTGATATTTATACATGGAAAATGCTTGATGAGTAAGGAGTTTACGATCCGTAGTAATAAAAGAGAGATTTTAATGTTTTCCTATTTGAGTTGATAATATTATCGCAGAATAATATTTAGTTTCTTAACACAATATATATTATATTAAATGTTTTTCTTGATGCTAAAGTTAAATATACCTGATTACTGAGTTTCTAAAATTGGGTTCTCGTTTTTATGAACTTTATTAACGTTATAATAATTATTGTGATTGTAATCATTTGCTACTCAAACTCGGCTGTGTCATTTAAATTTAATAGATTATATAGTCTCTAAAGATCTATTATGTTTGGAGATTTTTATGGGATTAAAAATTTAATGCGTAGAATTGTTTTTGGTAAAATCGAAATGTATAGATGTTGTCAAGCTATTTATGGCAAAAAATGTATCAAATTAGGTCGATTTAAATAGTTCCATTAAATGAGTTTCCAGGAATTGTTATTTTAGGAAAATAGTTAGGGGTTCATGTTGTAAATAAAACAAATTAAATAACCAAAACTTCAAGAGCATAACACAAAATATACTTCAAAAATAATAATATAGATTTGACCAATAGCAAAAAGGTTACTAGTCAAACTCAAAATTTCAAAAACTTGATGCCCAGACAGCCATACTACAAAAACTAATTCAGATTAGCAAAACAAAAAAAAACCTACTTTGTCCTAATTAATATATTCTTCTTAGGACAACGCCGTGTGGAGTGGTAAAGAAAGTTAAGCGGAGGAAAGCAGAGGGTTTGATGAAGAGTCTAACTAAGAAGAGATGATGGATTGGAAACAATAAGCAGAGGGTTTGATGGCTACCTAGTAGGGAGTGACAAAACATTTTTGTGTGATATTTATAACAATTAACTTAAAATTAAATTATTGTAGAAAAAATAATAATTAGAATATATTCAAATTTGTTGCTCCACATATTTGTGCAGTAGAGAGGTTCGATAGTAGCAGTGTTGATTAGTCACTACAGTCTTGTCCATGTTGATTAGTCACTACAGTTTTGAAATGTGGTTCCAAATAAATCTTCTAAAATGATCGATAGGCCAATACAAGAAGAAGAACCCTTTAGGCCTTTAAAATACAAAATTTATTTGCACAACAAAATTAATCCTTTAAAATAGTTAGATATGAAATTTATAAATTAAAAAAGCCTGGATGCGTTGTTGACATTTCGTAAGCCCAAAAAACTTCCAGGCCCATCTGTCGATGTACTCCCGAAGAGGAAGTCAACTTAAAAAGAGGATTTCACCTACTCTTTTCTACTAAAAACAGTAATATCCAACGGTCTTATCCGCTTAATGGTTTTAACCGCTAGATATCAGCCGTTCACCAGAACTAAATTTTCACCAGAGCATGTGGAATATACCATGCTGCACCTCTCTTTCTTGGCATCTTCGAGAGTAAACCATATCTACGGTATATTTTCCTCTCCCTCTACTTACTAAATTTCTCTACCCTACTTCAAACTGTGTAACCTTGCTGGAAACTTTGTAGCCCTATGAAACCTTGGAACCCCTACTCTAAACCCTGTTTCCCTGTTTTGTGACCACCATCATCCTCCAAACTCCTAAATCCCATATCATGTCGAAAAGAATTTCATATGCTTTGAAGGGTAAAGAAGTTGACACTTGCTTCTCCCCCCCCTCGGAGAAGAATCCGAGCTTCAGAACTTGACACATCCGCCTTGATAGAAGCAAATACCCTCACCTACATGGATCGCCTGACAAACCCAAACCGCTCAGAGACTCTGGTCTCTCTTCCCCTTTCTCGAAAACCGTTGGAACCTCAAAGGCAAAGCAACAAGATCAGATCTTGGTCGATGATGTTTCCAGTTCAGATTTAACTTCGAGGAAGACATGTAAAAAGTTCTCGATAACCGGCCTTACCAATTTGACCAATGGATGGTCATCCTCCAGAAATGGGAACCCATTATATCCGAAATTTACCCTTCCTTATTGCCCTTCTAGATCGAACTACAAGGTCTTCCCAAACACTACTGGCAAGAGGAGATGCTCCAAACCATTGGAGAAGAGTTAGGAAAACTTGAAGAAATGGAAATTACCAATGAGTCTGCTAAAGTAAAAGTGTATGTTGATGGCCTCCAACCTCTCTTAAAGGACACTATCGTGGAGTTCCCGGATGGCAGTGAAGCCCTAGTAACCTTTGAGTACAAGAATCTCAAGAACCACTATTCCTTTTGCTTCCGGCTTACTCACGAGCGAAAGAATTTTTCGGGACTGCAACCTACAAAACACGAGCCCCTGGTTAACCCAACACAACAAAACTCAACATCAAAGTCAATAACCAAAAACTATTACACCCCGTGGGACAATTTCAGATCCCCACGAGACACTATTGGTCACTCAGAAAACCGATGATTCTCACCCACTCTCTCTCAACCCCACAGGAGCCGAGACTCTGAAGTTAACAGAAGGGGCTCTAAAAGGACCCATTCTTCCGAAGGACGATCTTTAATTCGGGAACTCTACCCACGCAATCACCAAGGAAGGGATTCCTCAGGACGTCCTAAACAAAATCTCCAATTGAGGGAGAAAGCCCACTCATCTGCGGAACCTCACTATGAAAGATCAGATCTTCCCGACCTCGTCGTCCGCCTCTTGAGAGGGAACCAGTGAATCAAGACCCGAATACTCCTCTCCCACTTTCACTAATACTATGGGATAAGACTCTGGAGCCACTGGAGAGGAACCTGCCACATACCATACCGTCAAAAGAACATGTAATGAGTGAACTCCGAGAAGTTCAAGTTCAATACATAACGTGTGCAGACCTTACCAAGAGTGCGGCTAGAAAACAACGTGTTATCCAGGGTGAAGCAAAAAATCTAATGTCTACCACTGCAAACAAAATAATTCAAGCAGCCACCTCTTCAGCTCCTGCCCAAGCTCCACTCTCCTTAGAACCTCCTGTATCCTATGACATACCATCGTTGAGTGACCATAACCCCCTTCCAGTTGAAGAAACTGGAAACAAATCAAAGAGGGTAGAGGCAGACCTCCTACAAAGCAAACAATGAAGTTAGCGGGTGCTAAAAGTCAAAAAGGAATCTGGCTAATGGTTCCCCAAAGAAGATCCCTCACCAGCGTGACTCCACCTCGCGAAATGCATGCTCAGGAGGTCCAACCACTCACAGAGCTGCGAAACCAAAGGATCCCCAAAACAACGCTACTCATCAAGGGGGAACCCCAAAAGCAATCCTAATACCTGCCATGGCAAAGAAGAAGGTGGATTTTCACAATCCACCAAGTCCTCTTCCTTAAAGCTTTTGAGCTGGAATTGTTGTGGGTTGGGGAATCCTATAACAAGCCAGCGTTTACGTGAGATGCATTCCACTATCTCACCCGACATCCTATTCCTCATGGAAACAAAAAATTCATATGAGTTTGTGAAAAAAAACCTTACACTGGATGAATCTTCCATCACATCTACTAGTCCCTCCTCATAGCTCAGGAGGCGGAGGTCTGACTTTATACTAGAAGAACGATGTTGAGCTTACAATCCTATCTACCTGCCAGAACTTTATTGACACACAGATAACAACCGCAGGAAAAAAGTTTTTTGCTACTTTTCTCTATGGTGAACCAGAGAGATCAAAAAGGAAAGCAATTTGGGACAAACTTACCCTCTTGGGATCCACGCGGGAAGACCCTTGGTTCCTCACGAGTGACTTCAACGACATAATTGATTCATCTGAGAAGCAAGGAGGCCCATTGAGACATGAAGGCACCTTCATTGACATCCGCTGCTTCATGTCTGAGTGCGACCTTGATGACTTACGTCATTCAGGCAATTTTCTGTCCTGGAGGGGACAGAGACATGACCATATAATACACTGCATATTAGACAGTGCTATGTCAAGCAGTGCATGGGCAGAGGCTTATCCCTTCAGTCATAGTGAATACTTGCGGTTCGAGGGATCTGACCACCGACCGCTACTCACCTGCCTCGACCTGTCAAAAAAGAAGAAAAAAAGGATTTTCAGGTATGACAGAAGACTAAAAGGAAATCAGGACATTCACTCCCTGATCCAAGCTTCATGGTCACAAGACTGTTTCGAAACTATCTAGGAAACGATAAACAGATGTCGCAAAGATATTATCTCCTGGACAAAGAAAAACCATCAAGATAGCAAGAAACTAATAGAGGAATACAGAAAACAGTTGGAGAAGCTAATGACATACCAGGATTCAGACCCCATATGTATATCCAACATAAACCTTGCCCTGTTGAAAGCCTACAAAGCAGAGGTGGAATTTTGGAAACAAAGGAGTAGAAACCTCTGGTTAGCCCTTGGAGATCAAAACTCTGGTTACTTTCATGCAGTAACTAGAGGGAGAGCAGCAATTCATAAATTTTTGGTAGTAGAGGATGACGATGGCATACCTCACTATGAAGAAGAAAAGATCCTCAATGTAATCACTGAATACTTTCAAAGGCTATTCACATCCCAGGAAGGGGATCACTATTCCCTCACCTAATAGGCTCTCCAACCCTGAATTTCAACAGAAACAAATGAGATGTTAACAAAAATCCCAACTTTTGAGGAAGTTAAAAAAGTTTGCTTTGCAATTGATGCTGATAAAGCACCTGGCCCGGATGGGTTCTCTGCCAGCTTCTTCCAGTCCCACTGGGATACCATTGGCTCACAAATAGTCTCTAAGGTCCAAGCTTTCTTTTCCTCTGATGTTTCAATCACAAGCATCAATCATACGCATATCAGATTGATCCCGAAAGTCCAAAGTCCAAAGCTAATGGTGGATTACAGACCTATCGCTCTTTGTTCCGTCTTCTATAAAATAATCTCCAAACTCCTAGCAAGACGACTCCAACCTGTGCTACATGCGATAATATCAGAAAATCAATCAGCATTTGTACTACAAAGAGCTATCACTTACAATGTGCTTATTACACATGAAACCTTACACTACTTAAAAACCTCCGGAGCAAAAGAACGATGCTACATGGCCGTTAAAACGGATATGAGCAAAGCCTATGATAGGCTAGAATGAGAGTTTATTAAGTCTGTTATGAAAAGGATAGGCTTTCATCCGAAATGGATGAAGTGGATTATCCAATGCATATCTACGGTATCTTATTCTTTCTTACTCAATGGAGCAGCACAAGGACAAGTTAATCCTTCAAGAGGAATCAGACAAGGGGATCCTCTTTCCCCTTATCTTTTTATCCTATGCAGCGAAGTCCTTTCAGGCTTGTGTCGAAAAGCTCAACAACAAGGAACCTTACCGGGCATTAGAGTGACATTAGGGAGTCCAAGAGTGAACCACCTCCTATTCGCAGATGACACGATGCTTTTTTGCCGGTCAGACCAAGAGAGCTGCAGAACACTAATGAGCATTATCCACAAATATGAATCTGCCTCGAGCCAACTGATAAATAAAAATAAGTCGACTATTACCTTCTTTAAAAAAAATCCATAAGCAGTAAAGGAGAAAGCTCAGCAAATCCTAGGGATTCAAAAAGTATGAGATTAGGAAAATATTTGGGGCTACCAGAATTCTTTGGAAAGAAAAAGAAAGACATGTTCAACCTGATCACTGATCGAATCTGCCAAAGATCAATAAGCTGGTCCTCAAGACCACTGTCTACTGCTGGGAAAGCTACAATGCTGAAATCGGTGTTCTCTGCTATGCCAACATATACCATGTCCTGCTTTAAGATCCCAGGATCCCTGTCTAAGACAATTCAATCAATACTCACGAGGTTCTGGTGGGACTCCTCTGAAGAAAACAAAAAGATTAGCTGGGTGGCATGGTCAAAACTCACAAAAGCAAATGGGAAAGGAGGGTTAGGCTATAGAGATATACCAAACTTTAATGATGCCCTCCTCGTAAAGGTTAGTTGGAGAATTTTGACTAGACCAGAGTGTCTCCTTGCAAGAGTACTACTAGGAAAATATTGCATTACAACCTCCTTCCTAGAGTGCTCAGTACCAAACTCAGCTTCACATGGATGGCGAGGCATCTGTATTAGTCGAGACCTTCTGAAACCCCATCTAGGAAAGGCTATCGGAGATGGAAACGAGACTTTGGTGTGGTACGAACCATGGATATCTCTCTCGCAAAGAATCATTCCCATGGGACCACCTCTAGAGTCTGCAAAGGACTTGCGAGTGAGTAGCCTTTTTTCCCTATCACAAATATCTGGAACCATGAAAAGATTAAGCTATTGTTACCAGCATCTGAAAACGAGATTCTTGCAATTCGACCAAGCAAAAAAGAAGCCAAAGACTGTCACTTATTGCTACTTACCAACTCAGGAACCTACATGGCGAAATCAGACTATATGGCTGCATCCCATCAGGAAGAATCTCTCCCATCACAACGAGTAGTCTCAACCACGTTTAACTAGTACAAAGAAGTGTGGAACCTCGATTGCATCCCAAAGATTAAGTTCTTCATCTGGAAAGTTTTAAACGAAGCACTTCCGGTAGATGAAAACCTGAAGATCCGGGGAGTGAACACAACCGCTGTGTGCCCACACTGTCTCCAAGAGGAGTCAACCCTGCATCTCCTATTCCATGGCCCCTTCGCTGTCCAGGTATGAAAACAAACACCGTACAAGACCGCAATTATACCTAATCGTATCACTTCCCTGCAAAAGGGTCTCGAATTAGTCAACTCAGGAATCAATATGCCTCCTGTGGGCATTGAAAAGGAGCCTCTCTCCTTGGATCCTATGGAATATATGGACTACTCAAAAAAAAAAAAATTATTTGAGCAAAAGCAAACTTTACCTCCGGATGTAATATCCCAGGCTATCACCAGTGATCGAGAATGGATAACAGCCCAAGTACAGCAATCCCCAATTCCTCAATCTCCAAGAGAATCCCAACCGTTAACGTATGGAATGATTACTATCTTCTGCTTTACAGATGCGGCATTGAGAGCGGATTCTCAGGAGACGGGCTTCGGATGGATCTTCATCAATCATTCCTCACCATCGATAGTACATAACAAAGCAACGACTCCAAACGTCGCCCCTCCAATCTTGGCCGAAGCGATTGCAGTATCCTTGGTCAAACAACAAGCCCTAAATCTAAGCTACAAAAAACTTTCTCTGTCTTCAGATTCACAATTGCTGATCAAAATCATCGTTTTGGAGACTCCAACGAGGGAGCTTTACCAGATTTTCCACAACATCCTTGTTTTATCTCCTTCTTTTGATGAAATTTCCTTCTCCTTTGTAAGTCGTAAAAACAATTATGGAGCTGATGAACTAGCAAAATCAGCTCTCATATCGGTTTGTAACTTACCAATTCTGGCTCCGATTTAACTAAAAGCCCTCACTTTTGGGTTTGACAAAAAAAAAAAATTCTCACACTATTACGTGATTGTAAATACTAGACAAAAACACCATACAAAGTCTAAATCGCCATGTGGATAGGGATAACCACCAGGTTGAGAAAATTGAATAGATAACTTATAAATTACAAATTTTTGGTATTCTTTTGAGCTATTTGGAAAAAGGAAGTTGACCCAAAAAAAAAAAGGGTTTAATCATATTTTGTCAGTTTCTCTTGAGTAGACAATGGTCCGGGCCTACGAGGATGACCCTTAAAACTATCGGCAAGAACGGAAGGATGTTATTGTAAATTTACGAAATGTGTTATTAACCAATCATAAACATAATCGGACAGACGTGTTTGACGTAAATCCTTGCTTCTATACATTTGTAGTGCAAGCTGCATATTACAAGTTTTCTAGACGAGAAGATCTTAAAAACCTGCGGAACCTCACACCGTTTCCAGTGTTTAACATAGTGGAGTATCAGTGATTAGACATGTGAGCAAGCTGAGACCAAATCATGCCATCAGAACAGCGATTGCATCAACCGTATATATGGGCATACCTGCAAATGTCAAGAGGGGTTCCAAGGGAATCCACATATCCCAAATGGTTGCCAAGATATGGATGAGTGCAAAATGAGCAATCGTCATTGTGCGAAGCATGAAACCTGTCGCAACACCGGTTGTTCTTTCCATTTCAAAAATCGTAAAGAATGGAAACTAATCATTCTTCTTGGTAAGATATTGTCATGTCGGCTGATTAAGTCGCAATAAGATATCTTCAAGTTCCCTAAATCTCTCATCATTGACGTGTCTAGTAAGTAAGAGAAGAAATAGTCTCAAAGATATAGGGCTGTTGAGATTGTGGGAATATGAATTCATGTCACAAGAAAACACTGACAAGTTCTTGAGTTTTTTTTTTTGTTAAAGACAAGTTCTTGAGTTGTCCGATATCATTTCGAAAGAAGTTCATATGATATAATCTATCACCGAGAAGGTGAAAGACCCATTTAGTTAAGCTCCACATACATATCATTCTCCTGGTTATAATTTTTGGATTTTATTAATTTATCTTTGGCTAGAAAACAGAGCCTTAGCCAAAACAGCGCTTTCAAACCCAAAGAGAGAGAGAGAGAGAGAGAGAAACTACCATGGTCCCTTCTTTATAGGAATCGATTCCCACTTTCCATATATCCACGTTTTGTAGGAACCATTGATTGCAATTTCCTATTCAAAGACCTAAAAAGAAGGCAGAGATCATTTCTACAAATTTAAGCAAATTCATCTTGACCAGCTAAACTAAATCCATTAGACATGGAGATCATTCCATTGATGCTCATTGCCTTCATCATACTCGTGTCTTCATTTCCGGCTCCGATTAAAGTAGCCGGCAAGGGTGGGGGTGGTGGCGTTGCTGGTAGTGCCAGCGGCTCCATTGGTTTAGGCAGGGGTGGGAATATTGGTAGGGGCGGCAGGGGCGGCGACATTGGTGATGAAAGTACTGTTGGAGTCGGTTATAGGGGTGGAACTGCAAAAAACCCCAAACCAGCTGGTGGCGGCGACCCCGGTGCGTCAATTGTGGTCATTCCCAAGCAGCCTGAGGAACCTGCGAAGCTGCCACCAGAATGCAAAAAAGAGGTTCACAATTGCGTCACTGCGCATATACACGGAGGAGGGGGGGGGGGGGGGCCCTAAATACCGTGGACCATGTTGTGTGAAACTTAACACATCTGTAGCATGTGTGTGTAAGTTTCTTAAGTCCCATGATGATAAGCTAAGCAAAGGTGCAAATGATGTACTTCGTGGTTGTAATTTTAATAAAACCAAATGTTCAAAGGTGCCAATGCCTCAAGTATGCACACAAGAAGCCAAACATTGCATCCATTCACATATATACGGAGGCCTAGGGGCACCTCAAGACCGCGGAGCATGTTGTCAGAAATTTAAGTGCTTAAAAAATGTGTTTTTACATTCCTTAAGTCTAAGGATCCTCACCTAAGCAGAAAAGCTAAAGGTGTCATTCAAGGTTGTCGTTTTAATAACGCCAATTGTCTAAATTAAGATCTAGGGACTGATTATGTATAGCATATGAAATGAAAATAATATCAATGTATATATAGTATCTACAAATTATGCTTGGTTTTTTATTTAAGTATATAGTATTATTATTGGACTTACCATTGTTGCCGTCTCAATACCTCGTAGAGGTGGCTGCATGCATCATCCGATGTCGTTCAATCCTCATTTATTTTTCTTTTTGTATTAACTGTTATTTTTTAATTCACAAAGTAACCACTAGAAAAGATTAAGGGTATTATTGGGTTTTACAAAAGGGATACCCACATGTCATGAAAGAATTTAAGTACAACCAACGAAATCAAATACATTTTCTTAGTAATTGGTGTATTTTGTTCAGAAACCTCAATAATTTTGTTTAGAGTAGACAATGGTCCGGGCATCTGAGAATGACCCTTAAAACGATCGGCAAGAACGGAAGGATGTTATTGTAAATTTACAAAATGTATTATTAACCCATATTGTAGACTCTATTATTAGTACCAATCACCCAAGTTCACCTGACGACTCAGTCACTCAGCCCTTTCTAAAGTCTTATAAGAAAAGAAAGAAAAAAAAAAAAAAAAAAGAGAGAGAGAGAGAGAGATATGTCTTTAGTGGCTAAGATGCCAAGTTCATCGAAGCTCCTTGTGATGATGCTTTTCTCATTCTTGGCGCTTTTCATAATCTCCCATGCTAATCAAGTTGTTTTCTCTGGTATGTTTCCGTGCATAAAGACTCTGTGTATCATTATTTTGTATCAATTGAATTATTAAGGGACTTGTGAATTGCAGATACGCCGTCTAATTCGTATGCTCCACCTATTTACTCTCCTGTTCCTGATGAATGTTTCAAGACTCCTCATCGTTGCCGTCCTCCAGGAGAGTCTCAGTTTGATCAAACTTAATTGATTAAGGTGATATTTATGGGTATCTTCATACGTTTTTCATTAATTACTGGGAACTGAAACGTTTATGAGATCCGTAGTATAGTATGTTGCAGTATGTTATGATATCTCTGTTTTCATTTATGTGTGTTTTTATTAATGTTTTTGGAATTGTCACCATTAATCCATTATGATGATATCTCTCTGTTTAATGAACCAAAGTTACCAATCATATAAAAATATTTGAAACTACCGAATGAGTTAAAAGCACAAAAGTAGTGGTTAACAAAAATAATCTTTTAAGAAGGCATAGTCACTACTACATCGTATATATTTACTCTTTTCAGAACGATATATTAGTTTAAGACGTTAGAAGAAAACTTAGCAACGAAAGCCCATTAATATTGTCAAGGCGGGTTATGTGTTGCCTCCTCTCGGAAACAAGTCTACTCTTATTGTTCGTCGGAATTTTTTGAGCAATGTAAAAAGTAAACATGTTTTGAGCGCCAAGAAGAAAACTTCAAAATAACAAGAAGCAAGAAAAGAAAAAGCTTCAAAATAAGCTTCTGTGTTCGTTGGGAGGGATGATTTTGACGTAGAGAGAGATGAACATGTTTTGGTCGAGAATTTCTCAACCCATTTTAACAAGAAGCAAGAAAAGAAAAAGAAAAAAGTTAATGTGGTTAATCAAGTTAACAAAATGCATTACAAAGCACTTGATTTTAGTTGACAAATATAGTTAGTTTGATTATTCTAAAACGTGTTCATATTCGTTTAATTAATTACATCATATAAGCAAATTATTAGTTTAATACCACTGATCTACGTTTTTTTATTACCACTGAAATAAACGTTTTATTCAATTGAGCCAATTAAATACTTTGTTCATGTATTTTTTATTAAAAATCCAAAAGACATCTACGTTTGCAGAAATAACTAAATATTTGGTAATTTGTATGAAATGTTCATTATTAATAATTGTAAAGTGATATAAATATGTCCACATTTATATATACTTGTAAGTGTGTTTTAGACTTTTAGTTTTTGTTTTGGTTGTGAGTAGAGTAGTAGATCTTGTTCTAATATATGTTATGTTGAGAGTGTAAAACAAAGTTTTTGTGAGCAATATTATAATAATGCTTGCCATTTCTCCTTTTTGTGGTAACGGTTTATTTTGGTAACTTTGTAATTTGTGTGTCAAATTTATAAATCCGCATAACATATGCTCAATAATATATCATGCATGATCGCCACAAAAAGAAACGAACAAAACATATAACCAAAGATGAATTACAAATACACATAATTTATATTGTATTTTTGTAACTATCGGAAGAGACCCGAACTTCGTATGCTTGAGATACGAGCAGAAGGCAGAGCTTTGAATCTCCACAGCAATCGTATCTTGCATGTATTTTTTCTTCTTATAAACGCATTTATATCATATGATCTATATATGTCGAAAATTTATAGCATGAGTTGAAAAAAAATACTGTCGGGCTTTTCGTAATTAAATGTTTGTTCCTGTTGATTTGGAAATTTCTAAAGGGCCTACTAGCAACCATATGATATAAATGCGTTTATAAGAAAAGAAAAAATTTGACATTGAATGCGTGACCCAATAAATAAAAGTAGGACTACCTGAATCTATCCAACAATATTTAATACTACATGTCTTTTCATACTGTATTATGTCATCAGCTCTGTCGGCAAACTGAGGTCCACTTTGATCTTTTTTTTGTGTGCCATTTTCTCCTTTTTTTTTTTGTTTTGTTTAGTGAGCTTGATTATAATGGTATGCAACTTTATTTCAATTTGTTTGTATTCAATATGAACGCCAAATCATGTATAATCCCACTTACTTTTATCAGTTGTAAATAAAAATATATGTGAAATAAACATCGATTATATGGAATAAATACTCTATTTCGATAATGTAAAAGCAAGTAGATATGTAGTGTAAGAGTTTTTGTCGGCGAAATTGAGCGTATCTCTTGGTCGCTTATTTAATAGCCGAGTTTTGCGTTAGCCGAAAGGATTGAATCAAGAGTCATGGAACTATCAACTCCGTAGTATGCTGTACATACAAAATTTCCGTAATTAATTAATATCTTTAATCCAAATCATGTTGGTTAAAATTGTTATTTATTATGCCTATGTACTATACGAACGTGAGATGTAGAGATGTCAGATCGTAGAAAAATGGTCTTGCTTTGACTTTTTGACTAATAATTTCCATCAACATTATGCATTTTCCGATATGTAAATATTATTTCAGCAAGATTGGGTTTTTTTTTTTGGTCACCAGATTGGGGGTTTTTATTTATTTATATTTGGATAGTTTAGTGCTTGATTAGTTTGTTTGTTTCTTTTGCAAAAAATTACTCTGTTATACATGGGCTATGCAAACAAAAGAAAGAAAGAACAAAGTGTGTTATACTATTGGTATTGGATATGAAAACAGAAGACAAGACCGAGCCACCGAGGCGGCAGGAGGGCTCACGTAGACGTACGTAGTAGTATTTTTTCATTATGCAAGTTATAATTTTCAAACTTGGAGTGGTACCAACGCCACCGATATTTCCTATTATAGTATTTATTATTTTAATCCACTTTCCCCCTTCTTTATATGTTTCCTCCTTTTTCTTTTTCTTTTTTACTTTATTTCCATGTTCCTCACAACATTTAATGCCAACTGAATTCAGAAATTCATTTTTTAGAAAAATCTAATGATAACATTTACACTTTAAAACTCGGTTGTTTATTAGATAGTGGCAAGAAAACATCTATGCAAATTCCATACATTTGCCAAAAATATATGATAATGTATCGTTAAACGTGGTTGCGTTAATAATCCCTGCCAGTGCCACCATCAACTACAAAAGCAACAAGCTCATAATATTTTACACATATGAACACATTTACTATATGAATCCCCTGATCCCCTAAAGACCCGTTCAAAAGCATAAAACATCCTACCCACTCCCACCTCTAGACAACACAATCTTTCATGCCTTTAATCAAGCAATTCCTCTTTCTAACGTACACCGAATTTATGACATTTATATTGATTAACTAATAATAGTTTATACTAAAAACATAAAAGTCGCCCATTTATGCTTATGCATGCATAATAAATAAACCTTTATATAAAGCATATATAGTTGATAGAAATTTCAATAAGTCTCAATTCATACAAACTATTTGAAAAGTTAAGTTAGTTGGTTTTACTTCTTTGTTTTCCTATAAAAAGAAAAACTAATTTGCTGGAGAGTTTCTATGATACACTTTTCTAGTTTTCAATAAACAACAAAACAGAAAATAGATCATAAGAATCAACCTTATTAGTTTTCTTTCCGTTTTACAAAAAATGTCGTTATAAAATTCAAAAAGATTAACTTCTAATAAAGTATACTTAACTTATATGTTAAAATTAAAAATGTCAAAATAATAACTTTTATATGTACAAGAGAACAGGATTATAAGGTTAGAGGTTATTTCGGTAAGAAAGATCGTAATCAAGACCACTGTATACAAACTTTATATAAATATATATAGTATTATATGATGGTTAGTACAATTGTTTTTTCTTATAACATCAACCAGTCCCCCCAATAACTCACACTCACCTTAAGAAGATCACTCTCAGTTTCTCTATTTCTTCCATCTTTTCCCTATACCTGTTTTCTGAAAGCAAGCTTATACTTGACAATAATGGGCAATAAACGCAGAGCAATGATGATTCTAGTGGTAATTATGATGGTGTTCTCATGGAGGATGTGTGAAGCGGAAGGCTTACGAAGATACTCATCATCAAGACCACAGAGATTTTTCAAGGTGAGAAGACCAAATCCACATCATCATCATCGTAATCAAGGTTTCATTTATGATGACTACCCTCCAGAAAGTTTCTCAGGGTTTTTGCCCAAGACATTACCAATTCCACCTTCTGCTCCTTCCAAGAAACACAACGTCTACGGTTTACAGAGTACTAATTCCCATAGATATCCATGATCTTTATCAACAAGATATATATACTTACACATATATACATATATATATCTACATTAATATGCATGATGCATATATATATATATATATATATATATCTCTTAAAGAAAGTTTTTTTTTTTGGGGTAGGAATTAATTATTGCAATCGCTGATTGCCAAATTCCATCGAGAAACCAACTCAAGGTCGAGCTATTTTTGGACGCACGCCTACTTATTTTAACCCTACTTGTATCATAGTTTGGAGAATATGTACCCTATATATATGATGAACTCATGGTTGAATAATTTGTATTAATGCATCATGTTGATGTACTTCTTTGTTCTCTCTATCACAAAACACTAGTATGTTTTTTTTTTTTTTTTTTTTTTTTTTTTTTTTTTTTTTTTTTTGTTAAATTGAGAAGCCTTTAATGCCTTGATAAGCGGCAGAATATTGATATGTCTATATTTTGTCTCTCCTTAGCCTATTTTTATCATGCATTTAGCTAGGATAACTCATTGGTTTGCATCGTTTTCTAGTTTTTTCTATACACTTTGCACGTCTAGGTAGCTCTTGCATCATCCTTGCATACATTGTGCATTTTGGAGTATTTCAGGTATTTAGGAAACGTTGGAAGCTATTCTCGTCCGAGCCATGGTCACCATCTTCATTCTCGTCCGAGCCATGGTCACCATCTTCATTCTCGTCCGAGCCATGGTCACCATCTTCGTTTCGTCCGAGCCATGGTCACCATCTTCATTCTCGTCCGAGCCATGGTCACCATCTTCGTTTCGTCCGAGCCATGGTCACCATCTTCATTCTCGTCCGAGCCATGGTCACCATCTTCATTCTCGTCCGAGCCATGGTCACCATCTCCGTCTCGTCCGAGCCATTGTCACCATCTCCGTTCCGTCCGAGCTATCCGTCCAAGCCATGCTCCTCAGCCTTCCATCCGAGCTATGATGACATTGGATTCCATTCGACGCACATGGACTTGATCGCACATGTCGGGAAGAAAGACGTTTGGTTTCACATGCTTCAGGAGATTACCGAACCGACGCTTTACCTTGTCGTTTTAAGTTTTAGGGCTTTCCATGTTGGACTACTATATATACATTTTGTTAAGTCTTTGCGGAGACATCTTATCTTTTAATCTCGTTTTCGTTCCCAGAAGGTTTTTAACCTAGCATCCAAAACACGTTCTCAGACTTGTATTCCGATATCGTTGAGATTTATTGAGATTTTCCATTTGATTCCTTCTACAAAGTTGTTAATCTTATTTTTATCTATCTTATTATGCTTGATTCAATGATTTCTGTGTTTGCATCCTTGACTATGATTTTCGGATCTGAGTAGTGTGGTAGTTCCTGAGGATGGGATAGATTAGGTGGAGGATCTTAGGATGTAGAGTGTTTAAGCTTTGATTGTAAAATTCCCTTCTGGACTAGAGTTAGAATTACTTGTTTCTCTCTGATCAATTGGAACTAGGTTCGAGACATTTCCGCACCCAAAAGGTGTTTGATGAAATGTCTGACCAACTAGTGCCAGAGACTTACGTTCCTAGCCTAAGAGATTAGTTGTCTAGGATGTTTGTTGACACGAATGAACTTGTCTGTCATGCCTGCTCGACCACGTTTCTCTAGCGAGAGCTAGGTATGGAAGTGGTTGCGTCTGAGTAGCTTTTGCCAAGAGATTGGATTAGCTAAGTTGTGATGTTCATTGTTTAGGGATACTTTGCTTATGGTATGTTAAACACTCCTTAGACTAGAATACTCCACCGACATCAATTACCCCATCCTTAGGACTTCTTTCTTTCTGATTTTATTACATTCTTGGAACTGTTTCGTTTGTTCATGCTTAGAATCGTTTGCGTTTTTATTCACTTTCGCTTCTTGTCATGCATTCTTGTTTCTTGTTCTGTGACTCATTTCCATTTCGCATTTTGATCATTCTAGGACTCTTAGATAAAAACACTCTTTGAATTGGCTTAACTTGTGATTCCTTGATTGCATCTTGATTGCTAGCAACATCCCATTTGGATTGACACCTTAAATACTACAACACTTAAGGTTAATTGAACCTGCTAGGAGACACAAAAATCTTAGTATCAAATATTCTCACTCGCGTTATTATCAAGTTAATCACCAACAAATATGTTCCATTTATCAGAAAATAACAAAAACAGATAACGTACCAGAATATTTAAGAAAGCAAAAGATTTGTCAGTGTTTAACAAAAGAAAACTAATAAAAATGTTCAAGGGCCATATATGTTTTTTTATAGATCCAAAACAAAGAAATCACATACCCCATCAGTTTCAAAGTTTGTTTTGTCAACAATATTATTTAAATTATATTGAAAAGTTCAAAAATCCAACTTGAATTTGCAATTGCAAACTTACAAAAACAAATCACAAGAATGATTCCAAACACTACGAATCGAGTAAGCAGTTTTAGGGATTAATTTTTTAGGAAATTTTATTTATTTACTTATACTGTACCTTTATTAATTTGTATCATAAATATTTTTCAGGAAAAATTGCAAAGAAACGGGGAAAATATTATATCGATCAATTAATTTGTTTCTTTGGAATACGTACAGACATATTTACATGAGACTTGCAGATCCTATAACTTTCATAAATGAAGTCACAAATTCAATAAAGGAAAATAAAAATTAA
Organism: Camelina sativa; assembly: GCF_030686135.1. NCBI lineage: Eukaryota > Viridiplantae > Streptophyta > Magnoliopsida > Brassicales > Brassicaceae > Camelina > Camelina sativa. Next base: position 23,789,785 of record NC_141895.1, on the reverse strand, counting down.
ATGAAGTCACCATAAAATGATGCATTAATTTCTAATCGTGAGGTCATCAAGTATATTCTTGACATATATACTAATAGTATAACGTACTACTATTACTTTATTTCATACAAGGGGATATATATAACAGTGACAGTAAGTTTCGGTTTGATAATTCAACAAGGACTTTGAAATTTTCTTATGTGAGAAAATATCGCATTTATTAGCAGCAAGCAACCCAACCATAAAACTAGTGATCTTATTTCAACCATATAATTAACAATTTAACATATATACTGCTGACTACATGCGGTTTATGTTTAACTTTGTGTCTTTGAAATGAACCCAAAAATTTGCTGTTGTAAACAAAATATACTTAATTGTAAACGTAAATTCTATAATGAAAATGCAAAAGAGCTCTTTAACCTCATAAAGATTAAATCTAATAATTAAGTCTGGATTTCCAAATAAATAAGATAAAAACTAAACACATATATACACATAATTAATGAGCCAAGTAAATTGAGATTTACACTTACTTTAAAAGGCGGTTAGGTTGAAACTTGAAAGGCGTTTTGGTTGGCGACAAAGCATAGAATAGAAGTCAAGGAAAATATAGGTGACGAAATGTTTAATTTTTATAGATATGAATAAAAAGGTCGAGAGTTGTTATGAAATATTTGTAGGTGTGAATAAGTGATTTTTTACTCAGGTTATTTTGCTTGATAGCCAAATTCTACTCACTCATTTGCAAAACTGATATGGTGGCAAAATCATAAATAAGTAAATATTTGATTTTGCATGTGCTCTAAAAAAATGAATATAATGAATAATTTTATAAAGTAAGATCTTATTTTAACTAAAGTACGTGAGAAAATCATGTTATTAATTTTTAAAAACTTGTTGAAAAAGTACTTATTTATTATCTCTTTTCATCCCTTTTTTTTTGTAAATAATGGGGTTAAAAACTATTTTGTAAATCTACACTTTTAGTTACTGCCTTGCAAAAGAGTCAACAAGAAGTTGGTGGATAATATGTACTCCTTCTATTTCATAAAAAGTGTCATTTTGACACATTTTTCTTGTTACAAAAAGAGTGTCGTTTTATGTTTACAATGCAAATTTTAAGATTATATCTTTTTTTTTTATCCTTATTATTTGAACTTATTAATTAGAAAGAGAAATTATTATAGTGTATTTATAAAAGGTAAACATAAATTTAAACAATTTTTTTAATTTGTGTGCATTATGTCAAAATGACATTCTTTGTGATAGGGAGAGAGTATTAGATTTTGATATACAAATAATTGTAATGTCTAAAATGGTAGTAGAACAAAAAGAATATAAAATATTGAGAATGTTAAAACATATAAATATGCATTGGTGGAAGTTGATGGATTTCTAGTTGCTTAACTAGTTGTGGGGTTGACTTATATTTTGGTAACACATTGTCTCACAGAATTAGGTACAACTTAATCATTGTCTTTAAGTCAATTAATCACATAAAAAAAATCAAAATTATTTATTTCAGTTGAAATTTAGAAAAGTATACTTCAATTTTCTTTGCAAGAACCGATGGTCTATATATATATATATATATATATACAACATAGTGTACACGAAAATTAATCTCCCATAGAGAGAAAAAAAGAAGGAAGAGGAGTTAAGTTGAACAATAAAGAGTTTCGGGGCAAAACATAAAGAAACTGGAAATTACGGGCCAAAATGATACAAATGTTACTATGACTACTACTGAGGAACGTCTTCTTCTTCTTCTTCTTCGTCTCTATGCGTTTGAGAAGCCGGTGATTTTTCCGATACTCTTACATTATATTTTTCATACACTTTTTCTCGATTCTCCGACCACCATGTCTCAGCTTGCTGTTCTCCGAACCTTCTTCGGCTGCAAGAAACCAAAAAAAAAAAAAAAAAAAAAACAATCACAATCTTTAGTATCATCACACACTTACTGGTAAAAATTTGGAATATACATTAATTCAAAGAGTATGAGCAACAATGTTAACCTGAAGCGGACTCTTCGTAGATCTCTAGTTCCATCGTGGAGGGCGACAAGGGTTATATACACGCCTGGCTCGTACTGCTCGATCCACTCTGCTTCTACCTGATTAGTATTGTTAACAAGTCCTCCTGTTTGGCTCGAACCATTGTCGCTGTTGTTTTGGAACTGGAAAGGCTCGTTTCTCTCACTGATTACTGACTCGCTGTTGCTAAGCCTTGGATCCGCTGGATAAGCGTTGTTGTTTCTTTCGCTGGCTCTAGGCGTTTGCTTTGGTGACTGGAGATTGGACCAAGATGCGTTTGCAAAGGCAAAGTCAAAAGGAGCAACTGAAGATATAGATGAAGTCATTGACTCCGACCTTGAAGGATGGAACCCATTTTCTTCAGGGAAATGGAAACCGTTCTGGTCTATTCCGTTTTGGAGGCAAGCGAGTTTTACACTCTCACCAGGTGGCAACTTCTCAGCTACATCCTTGAGCTGTTGTTATTAATTACACAAGCAAAATCAGTTAAGAGTTAGCTTGTGGGAAGTAAATTTAAAGTTTTCAATGTAGTTCATAAAATCTGTTGGACTTACCTGTGCTATGAGCGACTTTATTGCTTCTTTTGCGGCTCTTGATTTGGCAGATTCCTCCGCTGCCAGTGTTAAGGCTTCCTGAGTCTTCTTAACCGAGTTCTGAAGCTCTACTTCTTGGCGTTCACATTTTTGAGTCAGACTGTCAACCTAAAAGCAAATCCATAATTTTTAAATTAGACTCACATGAATAACAATACCAAATCGGTGGATCATGGAAAAGAAAGTGACTTGTGGTCAGCTTTTTACCCAATTCCAAGAAAATAAAATGAGAACATGGAAGAATGAACCTTGACTGAGAATGTATATATACCTGTGTTCGTAACTTAACGATCTCCTGATTCAGGATTTCATTGGTTTTTTTCATATTATCTGCTATACCCACCGGAAAATAGAGGCCAGAAGTCGAAGGCATAGGAGTGGCAGAGCGGGGAGGACTAGATCTCCTAGAGAAAGGTGACACCGAGCGAGAGTTAATACCTGATGGAACAGGAACTAACTTTGGAGTAGCTCTTCGCATATCACCTATATTAGACTGCACAGCATCTTTCAACTGCAATAAAGAAGGCAGCTGAGAGTTGCGACCGAGAGAAAACGTGTCAGTCTTCTTTCCTTGTTTTGCCGCTTTGCTATCCAACTGCTTAATTAAGTCCATATTGGATGTCCCAAATTTAGCTAATCTTATTTCAGATTTATCTAATCTATCTTTGTTCTCCCCTGAAAGACGAGGCACAACACTGTTCCTTCTGTTAGTATCGCTTATCTCAGACACTTTGCTGAGCTTAACATAACAAGAGTCGCAGACACGATATAGTCTTCCCGCGCTTGGGGCCAATGCAGCTCGGAATGCTTTTTTTGAGCTGCATGAATGGCAGTGCACAAGTCCACAATTGTAACAGTTATGTCTTTTCCTTGTAAACCCAAAAGCCAGTCGACAGGTTGAACACTGAGACTGCTCAGCACCAGAGACCCATTTGTGCAGACATATGGCTGCAGTGTAATTTGATCCGCAAGCAATGTACTTTACATGTCTATCCTTTAAAGCTTCCACAAGAGTTGGTACTTTTCGATCCTCCAGATCACCATGCCCTAATCTCCCATTGGCTCCTTTACCCCATGTGTAAACTTCATTTCTAGATGTTAAGGCCGCCACATGATATGCGCCGCAGGAGATCTCCTCGACAAATTCACTTGCAAGCTTGTCTTCCACCAAACACGGTAATTTCCCGTCAGTCTGTAAATTCCCAAGTTGACCATAGACAGTACTCCCCATTGTGAACACTTGTCCAGACGTGGTCAAACCAACTGTTAAACTGTGTCCACATGCAATTTTGTGAAAGTTGTAATCAATTAACGCAGGCACACACGTTGGTTTAAGCCGAGGATCCTTGTCACCATGTCCAAGACGGTTTTTGTCTCCATCACCCCATGTGAACAATTTTCCAGATGATACAGAACTTGAGTTTGACTGCGTGACAATGATCTCAACAACAGCAGCAGTGTGCCAAACTCCGCATGAAACCGCAATCGTTCTCAATCCTGATAAAGACTCAACTTCTCGTGGATACTGAACTGTTTCCTTGTCACCGTGTCCTAAGACACCAAATGTTCCGTCTCCAAATGTAAAAAGCCTCCCATATGATGTTATCAAAGCGGTATGCCAGGGTCCACAACTTACAGAAGCCACATGAAGCCCCTCGAGAGAACCTGCAATTCTTTTTGGAATCCAGTGACTGATATCAGAGCCATGCCCAAGAAGCCCGACATTATGTGTACCGTCACCCCAGGTATATAGCTCTCCGGCAAGAGTAACAGCACAAGTGTGGAATTCTCCACAAGCAACGAAATCAACAGAGGAAGTAGCTGTGAGAGATTCAACAAGACGAGGATGAAAAACATCTTTCCCAATTCCATGACCCAATCTTCCACCAGATTCTTCACCCCAAGTAAAAATTTCACCTTGCCTTGTCACAAATGCGGCATGCCTAACACCACATGCAATTTGATGAACATCCAAGACAATATTAGACTCCAGTGGCTTCGGCACAAGGACATCCGTTCTTGTGGTCAGATAACTTGCATTCTTATCAATCCCGACCTTAACAACATTGTCACATATAACCTCACCCCAAATATAAACGTCACCTAGAGCATCAGCGTCATCTGCTGCAGAACCGTGACTAGAACTACTTTGGGCACTTGAGACACTAACCCGAAAACCATCTGAACCAGATACCTTTGTTTGCATAATTTTGTTGTCCAATGCAACATGTGATTTCTCTGACTCAGTTGAAGGAACCTCAGGCTCAGGCTCAGCACTCTTAGGAGAAGCAATAGGATCAAAATTAAAGGGAATCCCAGGAGAGCTGTGACCCCGTGAAGCGCTGGCAGAACTGCTACTTGGACTGCTTGATGTCAAGTCTCTGCTGGCCTGGAACATATAAAAAGCAAACAAATGCATTGAATACTTAACTGGAAATGTTCATATCATCAACCAATAAGTTCAACAGTAGTCCTAAGAAAATGATCACAAAACAGCGTACAGACAGAGTACTTACATCAACTGAAAGGCTTCCGCCACTCCAGCCATCAATTTTTGAGCGCCCGCCTTGGCCACCCGATATTAATGTCTTCAAGCCTCCAATCCAAATCTCAGCCTCAACCTTGTCCTTACAAATCTATTAAGAAGTAAACTGTTATCCCTGGAGTTATTATCAAGTGTTGTTGAAAGTATTATCCAAATCTTAGTTTTCAGGACGACTAACCAAGTCAAGAGACTTCTTTTTCCCGTTGTATAAGAGAGAAAAGGATAAGTAATCTTTCTCTGGGCGAAGATAGCGCTGGAAAACAGCCTGTTCCAAAAGAGATGAAATGATTATTATATAATCTTGAAACAAGGGATGCAGAGTTTTAGATACAGAAGAAGCTAAATAAATGAAAGATATCTTACAGTTCTTTGCCCAGGTACAATTTTAGATACAGAAGCTAATTTAAGTCGCTTTTCACCACTACTCGATATCCAGATCAAAGATTTTTCATCCTGCACAACCAACAGCAGCAAGTATATAATAAGCGATTGTCCAAGAAGCAAGTAAAGGAAAAAAAAGAAGTGGTTGGAGAAGAAAGCAACTTACACTAGACAGTCTAAACGGATAAAACTTTGGCTTTCCTTTGCGACCATATTTCAAAAGTTGAGTCCCCTTCTTCAATGTAATCAATGCCTGCGAGTATCAGTTTAACAGGAACATCTGTTAATTGAATTCCACTCTTTCTAATTGATGAACTCCCCCAATAGCTTACAATGTATAAAAGTCCTTCCTTTTTCAATAAACCTCAAGTTCACTCAAAAAAACAAAACAGATTCAAGACACAAGTTATCTAATTACACGGACAGAATCTGAGGGAAACACGAACAAACAATCCCCCAAACTAAACTGAGAATTCGGATTTGCTGGACTTTTTAACAGTTTGAACAAACAGTAACTCAAAAAATTCCAGCTTGGGGATTCATAGTCTAACTCCCTTGAATCGTTTAACCCCTAAATTACAACAATTTTGACTCAAGATTTGAGCTTTTATATACAGCTTCAGAGCCCAAAAAAAAAAAAAAAATTCAAGTGATAACCAAATAGAAGAAGAGAGAGAGAAGGAACCTGTTCAACGTTGTGGTCGGCGGCATTACTGTAGGTCACAAGATCTGCCATTCCATGTGAAAAAAATCAGCAGAAGACCACCCCAAACCTCTTCGATCCTTACACGAAGGACCGTTCATCATCTACAAACAAGAGCCCACGAGGTCCTAGCCGCCGTGGAAACCATCAATTTAAACACGTAACCAGTCCCACCCCAGAACTTGGTCAAGTCAGAAACAGAGAGAGAGAGAGAGAGAGAGAAAGAGAAACGTAAAAACTGAAAGAAGAAGTTAAAACTTTGGCAGTTGCCCAGATCTAACAAGGCTTCTCCAAATTGAAAATAAAAGGAACAGAGAAACCCAAATTCAAAAGAAAAGAAAAGCTAAACGATCTTCAGAGAATCTTCCTCCCAAAGCAAAATCTGATTTTGGCAAGTGTTAGCTTTTTTTTTTATATAAGTTTAGCAGTGACGAAACAAATCGGGTTTTTATTTTATTTTCCGGGAGATAAATAGTGTGGTGGAGAGAGAGAAAAATCCGGCGGAGAAAAACGACGGAAAAGCAAAAAGGAACAAGGAGGAAGACAAGCAAGTCAGAGACAGCGATGACAGAGAGAAGACGTGAATCAAAAAAAAAAATAATAAAAAGAAAGTGACGACGGTGTTTAGAGAGACTTTCACCATGGTTAAAAAAATAACTACTACTGTTACTCTATACTACTATTGTAGTTTTGTACCACTAATTAAAGGATACGAGTTTATTTACTTCTGGTTATTACTTACTCCCTCTGTTTTTTTATATTACTTGTTATTCTAAACAATTTCACAGAAAATAATTAAATTTTCTATTTTATCCGTGATGAATACATTATTTCATTTGATATAAGTAATTAATAATCTAAAAGTTAGAGGTAAAATTAAAAATTTAATACATAAAATTGCATTGTAAATACAAAATGACAAATAATAAAAAACAAAAAATTATCTTGACAAATAAAAATAAACGAAAGAAGTATTAGTTATTACCCAACAATATATACTTTATTCTTTCTTTTTCTTTTATCTTTAAATGTTCTTAAAACAATTTTATATACTTTTTGAAAAATGTAATAGTATATATTTATGTTGAGGCATCCCCTATGAGAGTCTATGACTCTGTGATTGTGAAGGCTAGGGTAAAAAAGAAAAAGCATTAAAAAAAAAGGTGAGGGGGAAGAGAGGCGTTCCCCATGCAGCAGAGTCTACATTCGAACTTAAATTGTTTTGATGTATTGTTTTTTTCCTTTCATTGGTATGGGGCTATGGGCATTGTCAAATGTGATGAATTGATACATCTGTTACGAAATTCTTAGACTTTTATTGTTATCGAAATTCTTAAATATGACTAATACTGAGTTCTAATCCAATTTAGGACAAGAGCTGGCCGGTTCAGGTTGTCCGGTCTAAGAAAGACTTCACGCACGGAGGGGACATGGGGCTATAACGGTAATTAAAAAGAGGGAAGGTTTATTCTTTTTGCGCAGCTACGTTGAATGTTGGTTGCCGTTGGCTTGAAAAGACAAAAGTACCCCTAAGGAAGAGGTAAGTAAGTGGGGCCCCGGTTGGTCTTTGGTGCTTCCCTCCAGATTTTGTGGGAGTTAGTCGAGGAGAATGTATCACTTTTTGGTGAAAACAATAATAATGCAACGCATCATCTACCATTCTTTTCTATACTTTTATTTTATTTTTATTTTATCTATATCATTTTGTTATACTATATAACTCAATTCTTTATTTGTGCAATCCTTTGAATTTCACCGACAAAACAAATTAGTAAGTGGTTTACAAACGAATATGAATGTGATTTTGTTTGATACTAGCAGTATAGCATTACATAGGATCTAGCTCGTCTCGACATTGTAAAAGCAAATCGAAAACCTTGGATTGGATGATCCATGCCCAAGTATCAAGACACAAAAGTTATTGTTCAATTTTCCATGCATATATTAAGAAACATTTTAATTTTTATTTGTAAATTAATTTATAATCAATTAAATAATACTGTAATCTTTACAAACTTCAACAATTGCAAAGTTAACTTCGATTTTACGTTTTTGAACGATATTTTCAAGTGTTCCGAACATTGTATTATATTCTTTCTCTTTTACAATCGTTATGGCATATGACATATATACATTAATTTATTCAAATGTTGCTAACTGTTGGAACGTAAGATTATTAAAACCGTTGCGTCTACGTTAATATTTTGTTCACATTAAACTCTGCAATTGTTGAAGGCTAGCTACTGAAACGTAGAATCTCATTAATAACACTTGAAAGTATCGTCTTTAAAAAAAACTAATAAGATCATGTAAATAGCATATGTGTGTGACTGTGTGTGTGTTACAAATTACAACCAATGCCAAAATATATGCATGTATAAAACATCAACAAAGAGTATATAGATGTAGTTTTTTTTTTTTTTGGTGATACAGTATTGTATTGTTGTTGTGTTTGGCCCCATCTCCTCATTTCCTACATTTATATAGTATATGAGTATATATAATAAACATAACTCCGTTTTTATTTTGTCGTTTACAGACATATAGTTTCTTGTCCACTATTTATTATTAATTCGCTTATTCAAAGTTCATTCATTGTGATTTTGCATGCCAGCATATGTACTCTCCAAGACAACATCAGAGTATATTCTCGTTACTCCTTAAAGAAAGCATCTATTATACACATACGACAATCGGTAATTCACACATTCACTCATCTTAGACTGATCTACATACGTATATTGTTATTGTATCTCCTCTTCATTTATAGTTGTTTATATCATCGGGTAACTTTATTTGCTAGTGTAGAACTGATAGGCAAAAATCAATTTTTACGAGAAGGAGTAAGTGGGCCACTGGTACTCATCTTTGTTTTCTTCTCACCAAATCCGGGTAGAACCTGGTCCTGCTCAAAGAGAGGCGTATAATTTGTATTGTCAGTAAAAAAAAAAGAATTCAATTTTTACTATTATCGACAAAACTTATCTCGTTTAACAAAAAAATAATACTAAACAGACAAGATAGTTGTTTGATCACTTACCATATATATGCATAATGCATGCAAGTGTAGCAATATATTGAAAACCGGATCTTGGATACAACATAACCGAACTCGGGTCATATGGGCCTGAAAAAGGTTGATTTAGCAGGCCGTTAAACCGTTAAAATTGAAATCATATCGGGTCAATAAACCGGGTCGGGTTTACAAGACTCGGATCTTTAAAGAGAGCAAAAGAATCAGAAATTTCGAAATCAATCGTGATTACACACACAAAGAAGAAACTGGAATCAAGAGGGATTCGAGAAATTTTTGATTTCGTGAGAGAGCTTTGGAGCAGAAGAAGAAGAAGGAGCAAGCTAGGGTTTTCTTCTATCAAATCCAGATAGAATCGAATCTATTCATTGAAATTAGGGTTTGTTTTTTTTTGTTCCCTTATTAATTTTCCATTTAGTAGCTTCGATTTCCATGGCGGATGGGTACTGGAACCAGCAGAGACAACAACAACAACAGCATCAGCATCCTCAAAGTGGTCCTCCGAAACGCCCCCGTTCCGATTTCGGTAAGCTTCCTTTCACGTTTTCTCTTAATACCCAAATTTGTAAATCTGAGGACATGATTAAGCAATTTGATCGTATCATCAATCATAAGGGAATATAAGTAAGCACATAATCTAATGTTATAGCTTACGAATCCTGAGATTGAGTAATGAAAGAGGTGAAATCTAATGTTTTTGTTACCGTCTTGTAGAAGCTCCACCATCTACAATGACTTCAGGGCATGAGATGCACGGTGGTGGTGGTTATTATCCACGGGATGAGGATCTCGATGTTCCCGATACCAGAAGTATTGGTTCAGCTTATGATCGATACCTCCAAAGCGTGGTACCATTCTTGTTGATTCATTCATTTTTGTTTCATTGTTCTGAAAAAGTTCTGAAAAGGTTTTGTTTTTCTCTTGAAGCAAACTCCTTCTATGCAATCAGGAGAAGCCGGTTCTGTTTCCATGGGAAGAGGAGGAGGTAACGGTCAAACCATTGATGATTTTATGATGAGACGTGGTGGGGTTCTTCCTCTAGACCATGGTCCAAATGGCCATGCTATGGGTTTTGATCCACCGGAATCTGTTGGTAGACGCAACCGAGAACGACCTTTACCTCCAGATGCGTCCAACACTTTATATGTTGAAGGACTTCCTCCTAATTGCTCAAGGAGGGAAGTAGCTCGTATCCTATTTGATGCCAATTGAAACTGATAACTAACTTGACGGAAACCATTTGTTTTTACTGTCCTTAACCATGGTCTAGATATATTTCGACCTTTTTTAGGATATAGAGAAGTGAGACTTGTGACCAAAGACTCCAAACATGTAAGATTCCTTGCTTCAAAGTTAGGTTCTTGTTGAAATAATCGCTTACCCAAGAATCTTGTTACTTTGATTAACCTACGTACTGAAGTATTTCTCATTTATGGGCAATGCAGCGCAATGGAGATCCTATTGTTCTTTGTTTTGTTGATTTTACAACCCCTGCCTGTGCAGCGACTGCTCTGAGCACCTTACAAGGTAAACGATAAGCTTCTCTTTCTTGCCACTTTTTTTTTTTTTGCTTTTAACTGTTTTCCTGGCTTTTGGAGCACATGTATTTTTTTAAGTTTGTGTTCGTAGTTTGAATCATTTTCTATTTGGTTGTCTTCCGATTACTACATATTATGATATAGTGAGTTTGGTTTCAAAAAGCACAACCCTACATCATCATATGCCATGACACACTATGTGCTATCAATGCCTTTAAACTATGTCTTAATCCTTAAACCATAAACTCGTCCTATAAGAAGCTATGCGCTTGAACCTTAATGTTCTTTATAACCTATTTCACAGGTTATCGAATGGACGAAAACGAGCCTGATTCCAAGTTCCTACGGCTCCAGTTTTCAAGAAAACCAGGTTCAAGACCAGGACAACGAGGGAGAAGGTGATGGCTGACTCAGGGACATTGTGGTTCATCAACCAAATGGTAGTTTATTGTATCTTGTCTAGCGGAAAGATCATCCATCCGTAGAAATCTGAATTAAACCGCACATTACATCACTTGTTGTATCGTTGAAGCAAACCTGAGTCAAGACTCGAGAGAAACAAAGATGCGCGGAGATTGTAGGAATATGAGGTAATAATAGAACCTTAAAAAGGCTCTTATAACATAGATATATATATATATATATATATAACATGAGTCTGTTATATGAAGTTGTGTTGTTAATATCACATGTTCATTACTAAAAAGATTGGCTTTACTTACATATGAATTGATTCTTTTTTATTTTCTTCTATGGAATACTTCTATGAAGATGATTATCTCTGGCTAAATATCAATAAAAACATTACATTTTCTCTACTCTGCTTTATCCCCAAGTCTTTTTGTTTTATTTTTCTTTATTTCTCAATTCATATATTTGACTTGTCTTCCTCTCTCCTTTTGTCTTCTCTTCTGCTTGGGAAAAGAACAATGGTTTGGTTTCAGTTCCCTTTTTGTCAATAAGTTTTTGTTTATGAGACGCGTTTGTGGGTGATGTAGACGGGGAAGACTGTATTATTTTGAGATGAATGTTTATACTAGATTAATTACTTTTATTTCAATCATTTTTTTGTGGTCTGAATTATGTCACATATATTGTCTGATTGTGGAAACTGCAATGTTTCTGAACGAACATTCGACCCAAGAAAAAAAAGAAAGAGAGAGACGTGATTAGTATTATTATTTACTTTCGGGGTTGTGGATTACTTTTCTAATTTCGACTTAAAACATCATATCGATCACCGGTTAGATGTTTTTTTTTTTTTTGTTTTTTTTTTTCAACAACACCGGTTAGATGTTGATAGCAGTATGATTTACTACTATTACAATTAGTTTATTTCTCTTCGTTCTAGACTTGGTAGGAATTTGATGATATCTAAATACATTTAAATGTGTATGAAATTTAGTTTGAGAATATAAAGATCAATTTACCGCTACCGAAGCTTTAAATACATAAAAACCGAATAATAAAGGATGATATCTGACATAGTGAGTATGACTACGATCGAGCAAATTTACATTTCGAATTGTTACCTAGTTTTTATTTATGTAATTGTAAATAACTAACTTTATAACAGTTGAATTAGACAGACCAATAAAGTTTGGTAAATGGTATTACATATCATATGCTCATCTTTTCAACTAGTATTATAGTGTGTGTGTCTGTTTAAAATACTTATCTACAAAAGTAATTTTGAACGTTTCGCGTTTGATAGTTTATTCATCATATTCACCTTAATTAAAAAATTTCCTTATCATATCGTTTTATTATTTCGTCGTTGTACTCGTTTGATCAACTTATAATAAACGTATTTTACAATTAGAATGTCTCTCTCATGAGAATATAAGATCTACCACTCGACAAATTGCTCTACTTTTAATCAGAAAATAAAACTGGTCTTTTAGTTTTAACGTCAAAAGTCTACCATCCCACACATATAGCTCCACTTGTAATTCATAAAATCGACCAAGGATTTTGATTACATAACAGCAATAGATTAGTAGTGTTAACAAAAATAATACAGTATATATTACTTATGTTATTACTTACTTTTCAAAGAAATCATTTAAACACACACAGAAAAATCATTTACTGTTTTTATATATTAATGGAAAAAAATGATTAATCTCTTGCCAAAAAATCATATATGATGCACACCACAAAAACGTATATTCGAAGGCAGATGCTTTCCTCCGCGTCACTTTTCGTATTACATATCAAACATTTTTCGTGTCTGACGGTTTTCTACTTCTGAACCCTAGTTACCACATCAGTCGGATGTTTTTTCTTTTTCTCCTTTTACGAGCAATATTTAGTGATTTTAGAGACAAAACTTGTATGAATTTTTTGCTTTTCTGTAGTAAGCTGACCAGTTAACAACAGTACAGCACACGTCCGTCTGTAATAAGCTGATCACTTAACAATAGATTAAAAGAAACAAAAAAATGGCAGGAAACAAGAAAAATGCGAAGTAAGTTTTGTCCTGTAACAGTTAAATGTTTCATAGGAAATGCTGCAACGTGCTCACGAGAACCATAGGTTCATAGCCTTCACGATGTTAATCCACATTTACTGCTGAGATTTATAAACAAATACGCCTAGTCACGATATATCTAAAATACCGTTGACAGTATTTTAAAGTATTGTTTAGCCACTAGTTTGGAACAAATATTTTAACTCGCTAGCATTCAAAGATAAGCATATATCTTTATTCGTTTAGTCGTCTCCTCAATCATAGAGTTCTAATTGACTCTTGATACCAAAGCTGGAAAGTTTAATATTAGACAAAAACAACTTAAGTATCTTCGGATTCTAATTAATCACTTATTCATATATACTTAGTTTGATACTACGATACGCTTTTAAACATGTTCATTACAACGTATGGCCAAGTCTCCATGTCGGTTGTCAAAATCTACCGTAGACGAATGTGTTTTAGTTTCCTTTTCAACTTTTTTTCCAGAAACGATACTACTTTTGAACTTATAAACTAAAGTGTATACACGTTTTTATATCCACCTTCATCATCTTCTAATTTTTTCAATATTGGCAAATTTTTACGGAAAAAAAAAAGTTAATGAGATTAAGTTTGAGCTAGGTAGTGTCTTTTTGGATACTTTTCATAGTCGGTGATTAAATTATTCGTTTACATTATCCAATAATTCTTCTTGTTTTTGTTGTTTGGCACGACGAAAGACTATGAAGGAGATTGCTGAATTGTTTATTTCCATGAAGAAAAAGAGATGCATGAATTTTTATGAAAAAATAATTGTTCGTGAATTTTATAGAATATATATTGATTTAGATGGATCTACATCTACCTATTTTTTACCAAATCAACATTATTGTAGTCATAACATATTAAAGTTTTTATAGTTAGTAACAAACACCATTTTCCTTTAGCAAAGTTAAAATATGTATAATATCATGTTAGCGAATAGTATTTATGTATTTTCCGCTCTTTTTACGTGTAATTTTCACACTCTCAAATTAGTTTCTGTTTTATACCTTTATTTTAATTGAGATATTGCAATGGAAGAAAATGTTGTTTAGTTTGTAGGTTACTTTGGGAAGTATTCATTTGGGATTTTCTATTAAGTTTAGTTCAGACTGTGTTAGTTTGGACCCAATGGGAGTATAACCAAAAAAAAATTAAAAAATCAAAAAGTTAATATCCATAAACACAAAAATCCTTCGTTGGGTTTTGGTATAATAGTCAGTAGTCAGTACCTACTTAGATTTGTACATGTAGTGCATTTCAATATCGCAAGTCTTTTCACAACTTACTTATAAATTTTAGACTTTTATGAATGTAAATTACTAACTTAATAGTAATATTATTCTCGAATATGTGTCTATTCTTTGTGGTGGTTTATTACCTAATTTGGAGATTTTTCACACTGAAAGAAAAACTGTTCCCTTAACAACTACAACAAAAAAAGGTAAAAATATTGTTCTATGGTAAGTACCAGCAACTACGAAACTCTGATTCTATACATATTTAGAGTAATGACAATTAATCGATTATATATGCATTTTAGGGATTAAAATTTTTAAAGCCGTCTACTATCTTTCGAATGCTTGATAAGGACATCCGGAACATCATACATGCTAGGAGCCACCGTTTGATGGAGTTCTGGCTAGTTTAAATCTCACAGTCCGTGATTTACCAATGCTGATCTCCTTGTTTTTATTCTTTTTGCCAAGGAGTCACAAAGCCATAGGCTATATCTTGTAATAGCCAAACTTTTCATTACTTTTCTAATGATATTTACAGTTAAACAAAAAAAAGAGGGACGAGTTTTTCTCGAGAGGAGACAAAATCAATAAAAGGATGAATAACAAAAAAATTGTACAGAAAGACGTATTTAGCAGCCCTCATGCGGCCCCCCACGAAGAAATGAAGTCTACCAACCCCTTCCAGTGCTTTCACACGGATACATGAATTTGATAATTCAGAAGTTTCAGTTTCATGCATTCACACATTGCAATGATAATTAATATTATATAAATATTTGTTTCTTAAAAATTTATGAGCTATAATATTTAGGATCGAAGATCATTAACATGTTACTTTAGGTTTTTCAACACTTAATTAAAACGTTATAAATTACTGCATCATATTATCAAGATTCATTACAAATTAAACCATTAATGAATAAATAAACTGTTCAGGTGAACATTCCGGTAATGGAGGGAGCCTTTTCACCAGCTTTAACAGTTCTAACCCAAGTTATTTAATGAGAAATCAATCAGCCATGTTAAAGGAAGAAAATAAGACTTTTTACTTCTTTAACTTTTGCATGGAATTTTTGCTTTAAAGTCATTGATTTGTTTGGTAGATCATTATTATGAAAATTGAAGCACGTAGTTTTTAATATAATAATGAGTGAAGCAGAAAGCAACACAAAACTACTGTCTATTGAGTATTGACCATCTTTTTTAGGTATAGAGTTTATTTATATGTAAATATAATGAGTTTCTAATTTACGATTTTCTTGTTTTTTTGGTAACATTCTAATTTACGATTTGTGAACGAATGAGAGCCTGAATTGAATGAAAAATTTATTTTTAAAAAGAATGATTTTAGATCAAGTACTATAAACATGTCTTATGTAGTTTTGATGCAACCAATAGTCGAAGCGCTCCATCATACTTGCGGCCGAGAAGATCACTAATGGAGGAGAGACAGTTTCGTACTTGTTTGTCGAGAAAACTGATGAGTTGAGGTGTTTAACATTCACTGGAAGAGATAAAAACATCAGTGATAATAGTGATTAAACATTACATTTTTTGTTGTTGACAATACTTACACATTCCATATGAAGAAATATATTAAGAATATATAAAATAAGTGAATCCAATTGTGTCCGATTTATTGGAACACATTTTATTCTTCATTTATTGAAACACAGTAAAGTTGGGCAAAGTGTGCATTACGACAAACATAAACTCGATAGGTGTTTACCAGGGAATAGTAACAATTAATATGGTTCGATCGATCAATGTATGTTCTTTCTTTTTTCATACATTTCATATCTTTTATCAATTCAGCGACACATAGTTGGTAATTTATTGATATTAATACATTATATATCTTATCTCCAAAGAAAAAAAAGATCAAAAAAAAAAAAAAATCAACCAGTTCTGTTGACAAAATAAAACAAAAAAAATCATACAGCGCATTATGAACCTTTTAAGCTACCACATCATAGACGTACATACGTCGCGTAAGATTATCAATCAAATACCATTTTCCGTTTTGTTACCTTTATTGGCGTGGACTTTGAATCACCAAACGATGTTTCGCATCTGCCTAAGCTGCCTTGCAACATGAGTAACTTTTTTGGATAAAACAAATTGAACTTAATACACACATACACATCGTCACAAAAAGTTAAGTTTTTTTTTTGGTGAGCCACAAAAAGTGAAGTTTTTGGGTATATTTTCATCCTAAGCTTAATTCGAGAGAAAGAAAAACCGACCAATCAAATTCTTGATTTATGTTTACTCGAATCATTAATTAATAAAGTAATAAACAAATAAATCGTATTGTATCTTTCGTATGTTCTTCTTCGAACAAATATTTGTTTATTCAAACATTAGTATTATGTTAAAATAACAAACCCTAAATTAAATTAACTTTGTCTAAATTATTAATTGACGGTGATTATATTAATTTCGTTTGAGGTCGATTTCTTCTTTATGAAAATTGTCAAGATTAGTTATATAACTTTTGACGCCTAACCTAAATAGTCAAATTTCGAAAAAATACTATATAGAATGTTAAGTTGTTGATTTGTCTATTTCATTATCCAGCTGGCTACTTACCCATTTGATAAAAATCAAAAGCAAAAAAATCCCATTTATAATTCTTGTATCCAAAATGTTAATATATATATAGTCTTATCTTATATTGACCAAGCTTCGGTGTTATTAGTTTTTTACCCTATTTTTGGAGAAGAGATTTTGGCCTTAAATTGGACTAATTAATACAACACCAGCAGTTCGTGATCACAATTTGTTAACATTATATGAAAAGAAATATACAATATATACGTTATGGCATTTTCTCGTTGAGTTGTATACATCGTTCACAAGTAATTAAGCAGCTAAAACAAAATTCACCATAAATTATTTATCTTGTCTTGATCTTTAAACGTATTTATAATTGATTTAATGTAGACTAATTAACAATTACATAAAGAAATGGCGATCTTAACCTTTTTACCAAAAAAAAAAATGTTCGGATTAACAAGAGTAATGACAAAAGAAACATGTTATAAGAATGTAATGATACAAAAACCCAAAAACAAAAAGATTGACTGACTGTCACCGATACAAGAGAGAATCCAGTACATGAACAATGACAACCTTCTCTTTCAATGTTCCTTTCCTTCTATAGTCAACTTGGCCGCCTATATCTTTAAGACTTTAACGCGTTACAGTTTTCCGTATATACAGTTCTTTTATTTAGCTACTAATTTACTAAAGACATTAATAATATCTGACATAAAATTTGTAGGTTGCGATGAATGAAATGTAAAAAAAATTGTTAAAAGATAAGATGAACGTGTAACTGATAAGATAATTTGTTACATTAGTTTTAATTCATCAAATATTTTAATACATATTTGGGTACTTGATGAAAGCACACCATGGCATTAATTCATAATTCATATGGCTTCATTTCTATAGGTAAACGTTTTGATAAAAGAAAACTAAAGTAAGGTAGATTTTATGTGATCTTAAATGCAATAATTGTTACATTTTACGGATTTACCATATTCAGAAGGAAATGTGTAATCATCTCATATAACAACAATTAAGATCTTTGGGGCCATGATCTAAGCTCTCGATCAATTCTTTTAATTTTGTTTGGGGCTCCATTAACATATTACATATATGATATACCATGGTAAAATTATGTTAGCTTCACATTCAATGTTCTTTATAGTCTATATTATATTTGATTTTGTATGTTCGGAACATGCAGAACATGTCGATCAAAGACGACCAAAAATAATAGAAGGGATATATAAAGATAAATGATAAATCAATAATGAAGCCCGAGGGAGACTAAACTCATTTTCTTTCTTTGTATTATTAAATATCTTCTTCTTTTTTTGTATTACTTAGACACGACACAAAATTACTACCATGAGAGATAGTAGTAAAAAAAGGGATTAAATGTAAAATTGAGAAGCTATATAAAGGTTGCTAAGGGGAGAGAGTAAGAGCATCAAACACAAACATAAACACATAACAAAATGGGGTCACCAATGGCCTCTTTTCTTATCTTAGCATTCTCCCTTGCTTTTGTATCTCAAACCACCGCAAATTACTTCTACTCTTCCCCTCCTCCACCGGTCAAACACTACACTCCTCCGGTTTACAAATCCCCTCCACCACCGGTTAAACACTACTCTCCCCCTCCGGTCTACAAGTCTCCTCCCCCACCCAAGAAGGACTACGAGTACAAATCTCCCCCTCCGGTCTACAAGTCTCCTCCCCCACCCAAAAAAGACTACGAGTACAAATCTCCCCCGCCACCAGTTAAGCACTACTCTCCCCCTCCGGTCTACAAGTCTCCACCCCCTCCAAAGAAGGACTACGAGTACAAATCTCCCTCGCCACCAGTTAAGCACTACTCTCCCCCTCCGGTCTACAAGTCTCCTCCCCCTCCCAAGAAGGACTACGAGTACAAATCTCCCCCGCCACCAGTTAAGCACTACTCTCCCCCTCCGGTCTATAAGTCTCCTCCTCCTCCCAAGAAAGATTACGAGTACAAATCTCCCCCGCCACCAGTTAAGCACTACTCTCCCCCTCCGGTTTACAAGTCGCCACCTCCTCCCAAGAAGGATTACGAGTACAAATCTCCCCCGCCACCAGTTAAGCACTACTCTCCCCCTCCGGTCTACAAGCCGCCACCCCCTCCCAAGAAGGATTATGAGTACAAATCTCCCCCACCACCAGTTAAGCACTACTCTCCCCCTCCGGTCTACAAGTCGCCACCCCCTCCCAAGAAGGATTATGAGTACAAATCTCCCCCACCACCAGTTAAGCACTACTCTCCCCCTCCGGTCTACAAGTCGCCACCCCCTCCCAAGAAGGATTATGAGTACAAATCTCCCCCGCCACCAGTTAAGCACTACTCTCCCCCTCCGGTCTACAAGTCGCCACCGCCTCCCAAGAAGGATTATGAGTACAAATCTCCCCCGCCACCAGTTAAGCACTACTCTCCCCCTCCGGTCTACAAGTCTCCTCCTCCTCCAGTACATCACTACTCACCACCACAACAACCCTACCTTTACAAATCGCCACCTCCTCCTCACTACTAGATTACTTAATCGTCTACTCTAACGGTAAATATTACTTGTCATACTTTACAATGCTACATCTCAATCAAATTTCAGTTACCTATTTCATATGTTAACATAAATCATATATTCTTTCAGGAGTCGACGACCGTACACAAGAAAACAAAGAATCGTTGGTATTATAATAAAAGACACAAGATCAAAGACGAGAGAATTGAAACGGATACATATGTCTAAAGAGAAAGTTTCCCATTCTAATATCTTTTCTTTATTTCTGAATACGTTATATTGTAATAAATTTCAAACATGTTGATGAATGTGGTCCCTTCATGCATGCAAATCAGTCATATGTTTGTTAAGGTCAAGTCCTGTTTTGCTTTCAGATTATTCAATTTCGGAGTTTGGTTGTTCAACTAAATAATAAGTATAAGTTTCTTTTCATTTCTTCTGCTCCACTGTCCCAAATTTTTAATTGGCTGCTTGGTACGATCGAAATTCTCGAATTAGCCATATTTAATGTAAAGTCACCATCTATAAATTTGATTAGTATATTTATTTCCCTATACGCATATATAGATGAACATAAATAGTGATACTGTATGTCATTAATTATATCTATTTATACATTGTTCATCTCAGGTTTATTTACTAAGTATTATTATAGGTTTATAACATTGCATTTTATTTTATTTTCATCGGTGGGGCTGAAAACGTGTTTCAGTTAAAACTCAAGAAGATATAGTGGAACACTGGAACTGGTCAGAATGTGTGCTGTGTAATATAAGTACAAGTACAACATCTTACGTCTTAGTTTGGACCAGAAACAAACAAAACAAAAACCGAGTAAGTTGACGGTAAAAGATCATAATGCTGGTCAACGGCTCTTAATAGAATCGCAATTGACTTATATATGTCGTACCGTGTCATGCACCTCACGTGTGACGTGCCTTCCCTTTTTTTTTGTTGGTAACGAAAAAAAAAAAGGAAAAGGAAACTTGTTGCTCGGCGAGTAGGCCATGAAATATGTAGTAGTTTATCTCATATGCTTAACTAAATAATTCGGCTTCGGCAAAGACTATACTATATATTCTCATTCTTTTGGTATTATTACATCTTTGTAACTTTGTTTCTTCTGTAGTTTTGTTTTTGGATTTATCATGCTTTTGTATATTCTCAAATTTTCCTGCTTACGGGAGATATATCAATTGCTTTCAATAATTCATTGGAAACAAGTGGTGGTATATTTCTGCATTATTGATTACCTTGGCTATTTTGGAAAAAAGTAGGCAGGTCTTCATACTTGTTGTATTGCAATTATTTAAGTTGTTAGAGAGAAAAAGAATAATAATTCGAAGTACTACTTGGCTATTGCCAAATTAAAATATATGTAAGAACAACGTAAATAATAATGTGAAAGTAAAAGCTTATGTAAGAACACATATATAATATAGGTATAATGTACACATTCAAACTTATGTAAGAAAACAGTGTCGCTTTTTTCGTAACTAATATCTTAGGTCTTTCTGTTTCATCTTTTCACCATATTTCAATACATTAGTCAAGTAAACTATATTTTGGATCTGTAGAAGATAACCCACTGAACTCACACAGAAGTAAAGCCCAGGCCCATCAACAGTGTTTGTCTTCTGCAGAGTCAAAAGAGTCAAAGCCGTCGAAACAGAGCAACAATGACAGTACGAAGAAGACGACAAGCTTCTCTCACCCTAACAGATTCAAGCTTCTGGAATCCTCCTCTAATGACTCAGCAGCTGTCCATTAGGATAAGATTTGCTTTTTGAGTATTCTAGATTGTTCTGTATATTGTGTATATAAGCAAGATGTAAAAACCCTAATGAATCAATCAAGGAAATTATCAGTTTTGAACAAGTCTCTTCTTTGTTTCTAAACTCGTTCAGGATCCTTAATACCTTATACACCCCGAGAACCAAATCATATAATCTTACTAAATTAAATTATTCTCAATTTGATCGACACATTGTGAGGATTTGTTCGATCATCTATAGACCGAACATTATGGTTCATGACACATGCATAGGATATGGCCCCATTTTGACTTACGTGACCTAATAAATCATTGGTTATGAGCAAATCTGCATCATCAAGCACCTTCCTTCAGTTTCAAGCTAATGAAATCATCATTAGCTTGCATATATATTTTACAAAGAAATTAAATCAAACATACATATGATTGGTGTTAAAGTTGACAAAGAAGGAGATCAGTTTCAATGGACAAGAAATTGCTTGGTGACATCATAAGAGAATGATTCTCTCTATACGGATATGGCCTGACTGAACCACTATTAAACGGACACAATAAAGAAATTAGAGCAGTTCTTGTTGTCAAGAGTTCAGGTGAAACAGAGTGACACTGAGATGTTTTAGGGATTCAAAGACATATAAATGTTTAAACTTTATGCAAATCTCTATGAACCCATTACTAGAAGTAACAAAACCAAGATGATCACAGATCAAAGGTTGAAGCTCAAGGCAAATCACAAAGCAAGACTAGAATCATAGCACATTCCATTATAACAGTTTGACCAAATTCTGGATTACAAGAAAAGAACAACAAAGCACATCGAGATACAACAGAAATACAGCTTAAGAACATCATCAACAACAAAGAAGCAGAAATAATCATTATAGAAATCAGCAAACAATCGTACACAGAGAGAGGTTTCTATGTAACGCGCAACGAACACAAACGGACCTTTAGTTATTGTTTGTCTTGTGTCATGGCATCAATGTAAGCTTAGCATCAAACACAAACCCTCGACACAAGCCATCAGCATAACCAGGGACACCCTCAATCCATCTCCAACCTTCCCAACAATCCCACATAGCAAGCTTCCCCATCCTTTTAGCAGAGAAGTAAACCCTATCTCCACCTCCAAAAACTTTAAACTTACTCGATTCTTGAAAACCACGGTACATCTCTAAAGGCATCCTACCAGCTTCTTCCCATTCCAAACTCTCTAAATCCAGCCTAAGTATAAGAATCGTCGAACAAGCCGGGTTCAACGAAAACGTCGATTTCAAACCACCAATCATCAGAAGCTTAGAGTCACCGTCACCGCGCAACAAACGCGGTCGTTTAATGATATCGAATATATCACCCCACTCATGTTTCTCCAAGCAAACCCAATTCGTGTGAGTGACTGTTAGGTTCGTCAGTTTACAAGAGAAAAGCTTCCATTGGCTTCTCCATGGAGATCCAACATCGCACAATGCGAAAACAGAGCTAGACATCAACACAGGGGATCTAGGTTTGGACGGTAGATTAGATGAGAACTTGAGCCATTGGTTAGCAATCACAGCACCTGAGTAATACAAAGCAGCAAGCTCAGTGAGCACCATGACTCGATTAACTGAATCAACAAGAACAGTTCCATGGCGTGACCAAGCGGAGCCAAGCTGTGGCAAAACTTTGAACTGACGAGTTAACGGATTACAAGCAACGAGAGATTTGCTAGACTCAGCTAAATCAATGGAGTCACCCCAAAGGTAGATCAATCCGCTTGAAGAAGCTACAGGCTGAGGAGATCGGAAAGGGAGGAAATCGAGATTGAATCTGAACCATTGATTCTGTTCCGGATCGTATACGTGGATGTACGGTCGTGTACTCGTCGCCGCGTGTCCGTTTACGCCGCTGTGACGGTGGCTGTGGTGGTGATGAGGAGGACGGAGAGCGAGTAGATTCAGCGGCGGACGAGTTGAGATGATCTCAATGAAGCACTGAGATGTTAGAATCTGGTTAAAGAACTTACAAACGGATCTGCAGATCATGATATCACGTAGAGGAAGAGAAGAGAAGATCTGGTGGAGAGAATCCGGTGGAAGACGGTTGACCGGAGATGATTCCATTGGTTTTTTTTTCTCTCTCTTTCCTCCTCCTCCGTTGGTTTGCGGCGGCGGGTCGCGGAGAAAAATGGGCTTAGCCGAGAATTGTGGGGTGGCTAATAAAGAAGGGTAAAATGGGAAAAAGACAGAGAATTAAGGCGTTGTGTGAGTTGTGTCATTGGTTGCGATTTTGGGTATATGAAATTGAGAGAGGGTGAAAGACAAAAAAGGGTATAATTTATAGTTGCCGTTTTTGTCCTTGGTTTGCTTTATGGGCTGACTCACACATACTTGTCTCCTTATCATTTGAATACTATTTCATTACATTCACTAATACACTAATATTTTGTTGTCTTTATAAAAGAAAAAATTATAATTATTGAAAGTGTTTTAAAAATACTGTATGTATTAAAAAGACTCGACAACATACGCATTTTTGAAATAGTAATAGTGTAAACCTAACTAATAATATTATTATCTATCAATAATTTGTAGAGCATGGAAAGGCACAACTTCCACCAGCACCTCTCATCTACTTTACCTACAAACAAAATAAAAGAGTGTATTATTATTGTATTGAAATATTCCAGTATATCACGGTTTCATTATTTGTTTTACCAATTAAAAAAGAAAAAATGGTCTAAAACAATCAAGTTGTTATGTCGGCCTTGTTGGTTATCAGGTCTGTCCAAAACAAATTTCGGCTACTTTTCTCATATGTTCTTCCAAATGTGAATAAATTGTATATAAAAAAAAGGTCAAATTGTACAGCTATTGGAAATAGGAAACATTTCACAGCAAAAAAATAACGAAAATAACTGCTTAGAGGAAGGAAGATTTACATGAAAATATCGTAATCAGAAAAAGTTGTGTAATGATCAAATACACTGTATACAGAATTTGATCGAATGAAATACTATATACAGAATTTGCATTACTGCTAAACTTCGCTTAAAACAAAAGTCGACTATATATGGTTTACAAAAGGACAGAACCGCTACCTCGACCTCGGCCTTGTGTACAATCCAAATCAAAGTAGGGTTATGAAACTTTGGGCCAGATTCATTGGACTGGCCACGGGACTCCTTTAGTCGAGCGTACAGCGTTAGGATCTGGTTAAATGATAACGAGCAAGCTCAACTCGACCCAAATCTATGAACCATGTGCTATTGGACTTGTCATTTTGGGCCGCTTCAAACTTAGATTTTGAGATTAAAAACAGCTTTGAAAAATTTAACAACCGAAATAATTGCTAACACTTGCCTTACATTAGAAATTGAGTTGGACAACGAACTTAGTATTCAAGACATATTTTGTACAACTGTTTTGTTTAGATTTCCCACTAAACTAAACGACCAACAATCTCACAACGGTAGTCTGATATCTATTACAGCAGAAGAGATAAATATGGTAACAACAATCGCAGCCATCAAATGTTAAGAATCCTCGAAAAGTCTCTAGCGCCCCAAATTTTCATTTCAATAAGCTGCAAAATTCAAAGAATAACCAAAAACATCTGAAGTGACAATTTAAAACAATGAGCATAATAATAACATAGAAAAAAAGCCCTCAGTTACTGAAAGAAAACGTCTTTTATGATCATAGATGGTACGACGCATAAGGTTTCCTCCAAGCCAATGACTCTTTAGGCCATCATCATCTCCATTGCCGCAACAATACTTGCATGTGTGTATGTATTTATATATATATATAAAAAAGACAGAGAGAAAGAGAGAGAGAATGAGAGAGAGAGAGAGAGAAGCAGCTACAACAATGGAGACGATGAGTCTCGACTAGAAGCAACCAAGCGGCACCACTTACTAACTAAAGTATCATCACAGGGCTTTAAATCTAAGCAAAAATAAAACAACTACTTATGATTCACCATAACGTCTCAACAAGAAAACCATCAGAACTATAAAAAACTTAAAAAGTGATCAGAAAAAAATAGCCCTCAGTATGCAAATCTGTCATATGCGGCGCATCAATATCCGGTTTTAAAAAAACGAACCGTAGTTACCATTGCAATGAACGAGTAGTAGCAGCAGCAGCAGCAGAGAGAGAGAGAGAGAGACGACTTAAGAGGAAGAAGAAGAAGAAGAAGAAGAAGAAGAGTCATTAACAGTGATGGTGATGATGATGAAGATGATGATGAAGAGCTACAATGACAACTACTGGAACATAATTAAATAAAACCAGGGCACCACTCAAGATTGAGTTTTTACATCAACGGGCAAACAAATCACAAAAACAAAAACACTACAAAAGTAATAAAAATCGAAACTTTGATTAAATAAAATAAAGGAGCCCTCAGATCTCATAGCTATAAATCTGATCATTCACGGCTTAAAGTAAATGAGTAAAACCCAGCAACCTTAAATGAAACCCTGAGCGCCACCGCTTCGCATCCGACTAACAAGTGTGTGGGATGATGAAACGGTGGAATTGAGGTTGTGCGCGTGTGTGAATGTTCATCGACTACGAAGCGACAGCGCTCAAGGCTTTCTTTCTAAGGTTTTAAAAACAACAACATGCCGGAGATTACTCAAATACAACCGCTCTATAACATAATTTTATGCATCATTGGGCAAATCGCAACATCACAACGAAAACTAAAAAACAAAAGTTTAAGATCCGACTGAAGCAGATTAAAAACAAATCAACAAAATAAAAATAAAAAACGAAAATTTGAAAAACTATAACAGATATCTCAATCGTTAGACGGCGAGAATAATACGACCAAACAAATCTTGATCTTGAGTTTGAAGGTTATTTATATTATCTAAAAAGACGATAGTATTAGGGCTTCCTATTTTGAAAATGACGATTATACCCTTAAACCTTGAAACTGTAGATTATTAGTTTTATGGGCCTTTAAGGTTTTTCTGATCTATAACCATAAGCCCATTAGTTTTTTTTTTTTTTTTTTTTTTTTTTTTTTCCATCAACCCATTAGTTTTTTCCTTATATTTCGTACATTGCATGTGTTTGGTCCTAATTGTAATAGAATTTTTAGTGTGCAAATCGCTGACGACAAAATTTGAAATGGTTATTGCCATAAGGCCAATAACATTGATTAATAGTTTAATGAGAGTAATCACAAACACTAGCTTTGGTGGTGTAATTTAGTGCTCCACCAGTACTCTTAAAGCTGACAAATATTTAAGCACGACTAAACCCTATACAGCTATACCGTAATTAATTTGAAGTTCAATAAGTGTTTTGTAAAGAATATTTTATTTTTTCAAACTAAGATTTCTAACATATTCTTGAATAAGATGTACGTGTAAGAAGAGAATACTCTCTTAACGTTGTGCTCAAAAACTTCAATGAGAAAAATAATCATTGATCTGACCAAGGAAAATAGTACAATATTTGTGGACAATTTAGTCATCTTATGATTTAGCTTATCTTTTCAGAAAAGTGAAATTAAGATCTTAACGATGTTTTACTTATCAAAAGCGGCAACTTGCAAATGAGCCACATTGACCCTTTCAAATACAACTATCCGGGATGGCCCTTCAAGGACTTTTTGCCTTTTGGATCACCAACATGAGATGAAATTTATAAACAAAATTATTTTATGTCACAGAAATTGGTTAATTAACCTACAACTATCATAGTTAGGTCAACTCTTATAAGTATTAATCTTCCAGTCATTTTTATTTTCCTCGCAAAAATCCGCACATAGTGGTTGATTTGTTGTTTGATTGGTCCACAACCTCAAATAGTAAGATCACCAAGTAACAACTTTGGATAAACTTTTTTGGTTTTAAATTCTGTTTGTGAATATAAACTACCTATGAAAACTATAACTACATATGTAGTACTTGAACAAAATTAATGTTTCATTGAAACGTAAATTAAAAACGATGCATAACGTGGGGTCTCTCTACTTGATGGACTCTCCACACCATATTCACACACGATTGGCCCTTTTAGACTTTAGAATTGTAGAAAAATATATTTTAGTTTGACGAAAAAGAAGTTATCAAAATTAAAATTAAAAACTAAAAAAAACAATCGAGAAAGAAACTATAAATCTTTGTACTTGAGAAGACAACCATTGAAATCTGCCTTTAACACAGGAGAGAGAGAGAGAGAGAGAGAGAGAGAGAGAGAGAGAGAAGAGTTGCACTTTATATATTCCGATGTTTCGTCTAACGAGAGAAGTCGTCTCGGTACTGGTCCGTACACACCAGAGTGGGAACGCAAGAGCACATGTTCTGCCATGTAGCTTTTTCCGACAAGGATTAATGGTTGCCGTTTTCTTGAATCTGCTCTGACGATCATCAAGTCGACAAAAGCAGTGTGCTCACTTCTCGGTGTCTGTCATTTGCTCTGTCGTCTCTCCTTTCCTTTTATTATTATATCAAATCATCTATTGTAATATCAGAGATACATAAATCAATAAACCCAATTCATATGATTCGAAGTTATTATCGCTTTGGATTTTGAGTACCGTTACGAAAACAATCGAATTATATATTGGAAAAAACCAAACTCTAATGAACATTTTTTGTTGCAACTAGCAGCAATAAACAACATAATAATAAGCAGGAGGATCAGAATAAATGAAAGCTTTGTAACAAATCTAATTTCTGAGACTCTAGGTGAAAAAAATAAAACACCCACAAGACAAGAATCTCTGAAAGTAGTTGTGAACAAACATTACATACAAAGCTGAGTTTTTGTATCATTCATTCACAGGCGAGTTTCGTATCGAAACTGCTTAAACAGATAGCGAAAGCTTGAAACGCAGACAGCGGATACCGGAAATCCATCGTAAACATGTCTTTCCCCACTTTCCCAAACTGCAATATGATCTTGTCCGGACCATCCGTCTGGCTAGACTGTTGCGTCTGAGGTTGAGCTTGAGGTTGAGGTTGAGTCTGAGTCTGAGGTTGAGGTTGAGGCTGAGGTTGGTTTGCTGCAATCAGTTGAAAGTTTTTAACTGATGCGACAGTTACACGTCCCCTGAAGTTCAAACACCAGCATTGAAGCTGTTCGTGCCACCTTGGCGGCTTGTTCTTAAGCACAAGCGGCGGCATAACCCGCTCTTTCCCTTCTTCTAATCCCGCTTCTTCGTCCTCACCTAACGGACCAAGAATCTCTGAAAACCGCGCGCTGCTAAAATCATTAGAGTAATCGCAAGTGATTTTACTAGAAGATGAGGAGGTAAAGCTGCGGAACGACTCGTCAAGAAGAGAGCGAGGGACAATGATCTCGGGTTGTCCAGGCACGGTTCCGCCTTCCGCGAGGGAAGAAGCGGGAATTGAATGCATCGCACAATGCATTCTCCTTGGACCGCGGGTTCCAAGAACATTTAGCTCGTAAGATACCTGCGCGATCTTGTAGCTACCGGTCGGGACTTTGGGAGAGACTCTCTTTGAGTAAAATCTGCGGCTAAGGCCTACAGGTTGGACCACTCGAGAGGTGGTGTTACTATTGTATGCAGGTTGTGTATCGTAAATTATGAACTTCGTCCCGAGAAAATTAGACCTGAAACAGAGAAAGTGTTACTTTATGCAAAAGCTGTGGAAACTTTCATGTTTTATAACTCTGGCAAAGTGTGTTTATACCTGATTTTGCCAATGTAGGTATTGCTTGATCTCGAAATGGTGTCTGCGTGCATAGAGATCACGTACTCGGTGTATGTAGTTCTTCTTATGCGTTTTGCTGATAGAAGGAACTTTCCATTCTCAACTAACAAAGCTGAAAAAATAATAAAAACAGACCAATGGGTAAAGAAGAGGTAATGAAAGAGAACAACTTGGAACAGAATCAAAGAAGGTGAAGCTATACCAGGACTGAGACAAAGGTATAAATGGTATGTCAGGTTAGATTTATCCCGTTTGATAAAGCATTGCATTGTCGCATCTCTTGGTCCCGGCTATAAACACCGAAAAGAAAACAACGCTTACTCGAAATCATCTTCATACTAACCAAAACATATGTGATGACAAACATTAGAAAGAATAGATAACAAACCTGTTTTAGGGAAACAGGGAATGTGATTTGGCCTGAGAGCTCAGGGCTTTGAACGATGTCTTTGCACATATCTCTCCATGACCTGCACACAGAAGCACAAGCAACAACATGTCTTCGAGCAGGCCACACGCTTTCACTCTCTTCAAGCCTTTTGATCACATCTCGCAATAGCTCTGGAGGCAGATTCGCCCACGGGGTTTCTTGAACCGTTACCACAAGTTGTTCCTCGTGAGAATCTTGAACCGAACCACGAGATTTCCCACCTTCTTTGTTCAGACTGCTTAACTTAAAGTCGAAACTACGCCTGGACAGGCTTCCAATACTGTCTCTCACATCACGAACTATGCTGCGGAACGACATTTCTCTCTACCTCTCTTTCTCTCTTTCTCTCAAGGTTCTGAAAGACAACAAAAGCAGAGTTTGATTCAAATTCTGAATGATACTTAATAACAAAGCAATGACAGTAAAGAAGATTCTCATCAATGGACCAAAAGCAGGAACCACCAGAGGCTTTTTTAAAAATAATTAAGAAACATTCTTTTGATTCACATTTAGTAAAAAAAGACAACATAGCAAACTTCAAAATGAAAGACAGAAGCTGCTAATTCAAAAATGAAGAATCTTCGAAAGAAGTAAAAAAAGCAAAAGGGAAACACAACAGTCTCTGCTCCCAAGAACAAAGTTTTGATTGATTAATATGGTCCCAATTCTCCCCAAAATAATTGAGATATGATTCCAAGTAAAAACCTATTATTATTCTTTGGATTCAATTGAGAAAAGATTTGTCTTTACACTAGTTCAAGAAGAGAAAACCAAAAAAAAAAAAACTTTCAAGATTTACATAACATATCATCAAGTGAAATTAAAGACTCTAGGATTCAGGATCATATTTGTAGATCACAAATTAGTCTTATCTAAAACTTTAGTTGATTAAATTGGTCTATAAAGAAGATAGATCTAGAATCACAGCTTTAAAAGCAAATCAACCAAACTTACAAGAAACACACAAACCGAAAGATATTCCAAGGGAAACAGAGAGATCTGTTCAAACGAATTCGAAGAAGAAAAAAAAGAGAGACACTCCAACACCTCAAAATCAAATCTTGAAACTTTTCAGACAAAACATCAAGAAACTAAAAAAATTGGGTCTGATCAGAACTTACTTACATAGTTGTTGTGTTGTTATATGCCTCGTCTTCTCCGTTTAAATCCTTTAAAGGGTTTTTGTCTCGATCTCTCTTTCTCTCTTTCTCTCTCTCCCTTTCTCTATCTAGAAGTTATCTCTGTGTCTCGTACAGCACGCGGAAACCAACTAAGTTGTCCTCCGCTCCACGAACACGAACACATCTCTTTATTTTCACCATTTTTATATTCAAATATAATACTAATACTTATGGAAACTGTTTTATTACTCCTCTGACTACAAATTATACTCTCTGCTTCTGTTCAGGATATTTATTTTATCAATCAGTATTATGTTTTAAAAATGCAACAAATTGTATTAATGTAAAAAAAAAACAAATATAGTAGGCAAAAAAAAATGACTCCACTAAGCACAAAATATAGCAAGTTGTTTTTTAGTCGTTGACCTCTTCTTATTTTTTTTTTTATTTTTTTTAGAAATATCATGGAAAACAATTTTGTTGAGATTATCACTTGCTAAGATTTATGTTTCTTAACTTGTAAGTCATTTATGTTGCTGATAAAATCTAATATTGTATATGTTTTTTTTGTATAGAAACTAGTTTTCATGATGAGTTTATCTGAAACAAAAGAAAATATAGTTTTAAGCTTTTGCGAAATTTGGTAGGGTTTACGGTTTACCTACCGTTCTTTTAAAAGATTATTCAACTTTGGTTTCTCATAAAACATTCTTTATATGTAAGATTAACAAAATATTAATGGCCTATCGCGAATCAACACAGTTTTTGATATGGGCTGATGATAAAAATAAGTATATGATTGTTAGGTGCCCAAAACTGAAATAATTTGTAAACGTCTACCGGTCTATTCAATACGGGGGAGTGGCGATGTGTTCGGGTGCTAGCCACAAACAAATTCATTAGTGCAAAATCTA
The DNA here is from genome assembly GCF_030686135.1 of Camelina sativa. Lineage (NCBI taxonomy): Eukaryota > Viridiplantae > Streptophyta > Magnoliopsida > Brassicales > Brassicaceae > Camelina > Camelina sativa. Next base: position 23,758,225 of record NC_141895.1, on the reverse strand, counting down.
TGATGCTGAAACGACAAGTCGCAAACTCATAAAAGCATTTTATCCTTTTGTAGCAAAAAAAAAATCATATCGCTTTGATTGGACTTCACTTTATATCTTAAATTCCACTATCATTGGTTATGGTCAGATTTCTTCAACCTTCTTAATTACTTGTCAACTTTCATTAAAAAAAAAATGGTGCTAAAAGAATGAATCTAATTTCACTTTGTATGAGAAAAAGAAAAAAGGAAGATTGATTACGTGGGAACAATTGAGAAATTGAGATAGATATTGGGATAAATAGACGAAAGAAAAAGAAGATAGATATTGGGATAAATGGATAAAGACTATTTATTCTATAAATATGAACGGCTGAGATGGATCATTCCGTGATGAGTTTAGTTGAGCGACACACTCTCGTCATAAAGACCAACATGACCCGTGAATAATACCAATAATACCCCTGATTGTTTAATTACTACTACTTACTTACTTTACTTGTACTTGCCAAGGACCATTATTTTATGTTATGGTGTATTTTTTTTTGTGTAACAGTGGCATTGTCAATTTGAGATAGATTTTGCAACATATATATGATCCGAATTCGTATTGTCAACTAGTAAGTATATTTATCTGTTGTTTTTTATTTTATTATTATAATAAACCAAGAAGAAGAAACACATACGAGAGAAAAAGATACGCATATATAGGTTGAGAAAGAGATGTGTTCATTTTACTATGGTGAGTAAGGGTATTATTAAATACTATAGTATACTAATAGTATTTTTTTTTTTAATTTAGAATCAATGCTGTGAAAGATTTGCAAGCTAGAAACAACTCATTCCGATTCGAGTTATTATAAGAAAACGACAAAAAGAATAAATTTCGTAGATATATGTTTTATTTTGGAAAGCGATAACATCGTGGCAGGTAAGGCACATCAAAGATGTTGACTTTGACCTTACAAAAAAGCTTCGGACTGAGGTAGAGGCTTTATTTTCATATGAACATTCAAGAATCAAAAAGGTTAATTAATTAGTAGCAGTTTTTATTTGGGTTTCTTTATCCACAAAATTATTGATTAATACCCATTTGCTATTTTTCGCCATTTGTGTATTTACAAAAACTAGTGACATTAATTCAAATTACTCCAACTGATTGCAACTGGGTTAGAACAACGAATAACGTATAATGGGGGTAGTGTAAGGAATAAGATATTACAAAGAAAACGTTAGTACGTTACATATCAATTTGGAAAATAAAGCATATCTGAAGATATCATACTGTGTTTCAATAGTTTAAATGAAAGTTGGCACGAAAAGAGAAAAACATCCCAAAAGCAAAAGTATCCCACCCAGCAGCTACTGGTTAGTATACAGAAGACAGGTTGAATAATGATTAGTAAGCTAATTAGTAGTATTATTTACTGGAGTATATTAACCCCCCCCCCCCCCCCCCCCCAAGGAAACAAAACAAAAAAACGTAGTGCGAGTGAGACCTAGTCACCTAAGACCATGAGGAATTCAATGTCACACAGCATAAGAATACTATAATAAAATCATTACTACGATACAAATTGATCAATTAACTAATTTTAATCAGCCTGATACACCCACACGCGTATATGTACATGTGCGTGACTAAATGATTAGAGCATAAAAGTAACCCTATACGAGCGAGCGTGTTGCCTGTACGAAACATAATATTCTCGTAAAAGTTAAGGTAGAACAATACCTTAACCGTTTTGTCGTTTTTAATCATGATGTTTTTTTTTTTTTTAAATAATTCGGCATAAAATACTAGTATTGCATATGAAGAATCTCATAATCAAACCAGGAGGTCTAGTGATTGAGTTAGCTAGAGTGGTAAAAGATTTGCTGCCCTTCACACAATTCATTGAAACCAGATCTTGACTATAAACAAAAAATAAGGAACCGTGCAATAGATAAAGGCCCTCATGCACGTTTAAGGCCCTCTCACCTGACAATATTAAAGGTTACAGATTTGTTCGAAACGATGATAACTGGATTTCTACAGTACTCGGTCTTTTAATAAGTGAAGGCCCAAAACCTAAAATCATGTTTGTTGGGCCATTGTGTTAGTTGTATATGTGCTCGATGTACAAATTAATAATCGACACTATGTAGTAAATAGTAAATTTAAAATTAAAAGTGATATCCATAAGAAAATAAACTAAAATGAATAATGGGTCCATCTGTTTATTTATTAATCAATTTTTTTTTCTATTGTAGCTTACGTTTTAAATTTTGGGTCAAGGCAAGCAAGGTTACGGTAAGATCAAAATATGTCAATTATTCCAATTATTATAGTTGACAATGACCTGGCTGATAACGATGGACGGTAACGAACTTTGGCATGACAAATGAGGTTGACCATCAATATATAAAATTTTATATATAGTTTTTTTTTTTTTTTACCAAACAGAGATAACTTGCAATACTCGTAACTAAAAAGAAAACATTAAATAAAACAAATCTCTAAAAAAGGAAATCAACTAATCACCAATGTAGTTATATTTCTGTACAACTGATAAGAAAAATATACAAAATACTGTATGCATCATAAAATTTAATGTATATATACGGGCCACGAATTCATTTTTCTCGACGTGATATAATTGTCAAATGGAATAAAGTTGTTTCGCTATTTTTAGGAATTTATATAATATATATATAAATTGCTCTCACATGGTTTGTTTGGAATAAAGCAAAGTTATTTTTCGGATAGAAGAAAAAGGCTTGAAAAGTCCACGTAAGCGAAGAAAATATTTTCCTACGTGGCAAATATCAGATACACAAAGGGTGACACGTGACCTAAGACAAATCGAACAGCTCTCAATTTGACACGTCATATTATTTAACGGCTCGTGATGTTTACGCCTACGCTCTCATCTGTCCCCTCCTTTTTAACCGGCCGGTTACAGTCTCTCCCGGTTTTGTTTGGTTTTTTTTTGTGTGGGTAAAACTGTTAAATTGTATCAGTACATATATAGGTCTCGATTATTATTTTTTGTAACAGACGAAGGGGATACAGAAGACCAAAAAACTATTAGAACAAACAATATAAAAGAGCCACAAATCGTATGAAACCAATGCAACGAGAATGTCTTAGCCAGTTAGTTGTATAGGACATGACAACGTATAGGCCGACTTATAAAATCGCTAAAATGAAGTTCCCGAACATGAGCTTGTCAACAAAGTTACCACGAGCAACCATGGTCCAAGGCCCGTTCTCAAAACCTTGAATCGGATGGTGCCTAAATTTGAAAGCAAAATACAATGACGACTCAATGAGACATCCAACAAAAAAAGATAATCAAATTGAATAGTATATTTTACAAATTAAAAGGTACATGAAAAAAATGGAATACCTCATACGCAGACAATAAATATATATACGGAACACATTAATTTGGTTGCGGTAAAGAAATTTAAAATTTAATATTCCCTCCGTTTTAAAATATAAGATGTTTTGGCTAAAAATCATTCCTAATAAAGAATGTCTACTTTTAAAAAGTTTAACCAATCAAAAACAAAACTGCATAAAACAACTAATAAATAAATATAAAATTAATCCAAAAGTTGCGTAAAAACTTAAAAAGATCTTATAAAACAAACCAAAACCTTTAAAACATCTTCTATTTAATTTGAAACTAAGGGAGTAGTACAGTACAAAATAGCATTTAATTTAGCATTTAATTTTTTGGGGTCGATTGTAAAAGGTGAGTGCAAGTAATATTTATGGAGTTGGGAATCATTGGTACCATCCTCGAAAAATAATAAGAGTCTATATATGTGACAAATCGCATTTAATAAAAACAATTTGTTGTCTTTGTTCATCAGTCATTTCGGTGAATATATTGATTTATTAAATATCTTTGGTAAACTAACCCCCACAATGAGTTTTTACTTTTACATGTGTGTGTAATAAACGACCACATTATTAACACTAGCATTCACGTTGGGTAATTGCGTACCATATGTAATTTACATGTTAAAAACAAGAATGGGATGTATGTATGTATTATAATATGCATATTCAATAATTAATATGAACGGCGTATGTATACAATACGTAGAAAGGGATCAAGTTGAGGTCACTTTACAGAGCCATACGTAGTGGAAATACATCTGAATCCAGCTCATTGTAACCACTGCTTTTAGATGCGAAAAAAGTGGGAGATGAGTTTGGTGTTTCAGACAAAAAACAAACTGCCAGTAAGATTGTCCATTCTCCTATTAATGTTTTGTTATACTTAAACAAAACATCTCCATAACTAAAATGTGATTGCCTTTTATATGTTTACACAGCTTAGCTTCTTTTTCCTTATTTTCTTTTCGTGAATCATAACCACACAGATTCTGAATACAAATGCCAAAATTATGCAGAGTTTTAACAGAATACAAATTATACTTGTAGCAGAATTTTACTATATCATCGACATCAACTCGCAAGTTGATGATATAGCATTGTATAACTTTATTCTAAATCAAGTCTGATCTTTATGAAATATATATGTTAATTATAAAATAGATGGAACTATAAATGAAATAATAAAAATATCATTGAACCCTCGGTAGTTTAGAATTTTAATATGTTCATCGTTGTTTGATAAAATAGAAGCAATTCAGTTTTAATGTGATACAATGGTCGATCGATAGTTTTTACATTTATGTTACCAATTGAGATGATAGTTTTACCTAACTTATTAAGATTTCTCTGATACAAATGTGTCTACAAACGGAAAACACGTTTAGTCTTTACTGACACGATATGTTCAGAAGAAAAAAATACCGGTACGGTCTTTAAGAAGAACGAAATTAAAAACCAGTGGTTGTCGAAGAAACAACAAAATAATGCATGAAATATTTTACGTTAAAATTAAAAATCGTTACATATTTTAGTTATTAAGCACCGGAATATTTCAAAAAACAATAAATAAGGTAGGTCATAAGCTAACTAAAGCATGTCTCTACTTGCTTTTTCTCATAAATGCTTTGACATCCGCCTAATAACCATATGTAACCTCGACATTTATCTAACTCCTCGTCTAATTTAATACCGTAATTTGATGTTACATCACGTATATACAGTATTTATTACGCCCACACCGCTCTATACATACATCATATTGTCAAAAGTATAGTTTATCAAACGTAATGTTTCACCATTTATAGATTACATTTAAAGAAAAAAAAAGAAAAAAAATTATAGTATCACAAAACAAAATATATGGTGAAGTGAACAATGACGTGTTCGTTGTTATTATTATCAGAGAGATTATCAGCACTAATAAATCTTTTAAAATTAAATCCTAAATTTAAAATACTAAATTTTACCCCTCAAAATTATACTTTAAATATGAAATTGAAAACTCAAACCTAAAAATAAAATTCTAAAAATTAATTTTAATTATTTTAATGTGTTAAATAGTGTTATTTTTGAAAATTTATATAATGTGTGCTATAATTGTCTGTTTTAGTTTTTAGTGCTATTTTAGGGTATTTTATTATTATTATTGGTTTATAATAAAAAAAAACTAGTTGCATGATTAAAAAGAGGTCAAAGAATTGAGGGGGGTAAAAAGGTAAATAAACAGTCGGTGTCGTGAGCAATTTGCGATTTGATCCAGCGGCGGTGAGAAGCTTATTAAAGGACCCACGTAAAGGCCCACAGTAGCCGAATATTATCCCTATCGTCTCTATCTGCAGCTGTTCTTTCTCATTACCTTTAGTTTATTTTATTGCCTTATACTATAATAATAAGGTATACGAAAAAATAAAGCATCCATTATGATCTCAATCATTTAAAAGATTAGTGTAAATAATATTCTTTAGGCTTCTCCACACAGCTCACATAAGCTTATACTAATATAAATTTTTCATTCGTATAATCATTGTGGTTTTTTAAAATTTTATTATTGGTTTTGTTTACTATGAATATACTCTATTAGTAACCAAAATATTTAAAAAGTCATGACTCCAATAATTAAAAGACGTGTAAGAGAGAAATTATTCAAAGTAACTCGCAGGTCACATTTCACAAGTGGTAAAGTGGGACAGTTAAACACCGTCCAATTATATATATACCCACGTTAATTAAATAATTATTTTCTAGTCAACAATTTTATTTCTTTCGTATCTGATCATAAACTTCAAGTCCCTTTGCATAATTCAATTTTAACAGTTTCGTTTTAAACTAAATTAGGTCTATGGTGTGAGTTTCTGAAATTTTTATTTGCCGAAAATACTGATTAAACCAATCATTAATCAGATGTTATACGGTGAACCATTGACACCTAAGTTAAGTTTATTTTAAATGAAATTACCTTTTTGGTATACCAAAATTTTCTTATAAGCAATGAGAAGATTCCCAAATTTAAAAGACAGAAGGAAAGCGAAAAAAGTTCACCTTTTAAGTCCTACTCTTCTTTTTTCTGTAATATAAAAATTATTTATATACAAAAATAAATTGCATGAACCAAATTATTTTTATAAGATCTAGATAAATGGTCCATCCCACCCAATTAAATACCCGTAAGATAAAATCACAATAGACAAAAGAGAAAGAAAAAAAAAGAAAAAAGGAAATTCAACCACAACCTTCGTCTTCTCTTCAAAACTCTCTCCCTCTATCATATCTCTCTTTGAAGAAAGATCCAAATTCGAGTTTTATAGTATGTCAGGAAACTCTTCAGGACCGTTAGAGAGTTCGGGTGGCGGCGTGGGCGGTTCCGGTGAAGAGGAAAAGGATATGAAGATGGAAGAAACCGGCGAAGGAGCCGGCGGTGGAGGAAGCCGGTGGCCAAGACCGGAGACTTTAGCTCTGTTGAGATTACGTTCGGAGATGGATAAAGCTTTTCGTGACTCTACTCTTAAAGCTCCCTTATGGGAAGAAATCTCCAGGTATGTTATTTTTTGTTACATGCATATTTATATATATAATTTTAAAAATACATATATAAAACAGAAATGTTATGATCATATATTTTCGTCTTAACACATTTATGGGATGTATATATGTGTAGTCATAATATTCGATAATTCATTTTGAATATTCTGATAAGAGCTATTAATATGTTTAATTATAGAGATATGTATATATATAAAGATCAGTCTAATACAACTAGTGAACTAGCTAAAGAAAAAGTTTAGGTATGTTTTGTTTCTTAATTATGAGTTTTAAATTGATTGATACATAATTAGGAAAATGATGGAGCTTGGTTACAAGAGAAGTGCAAAGAAATGCAAGGAGAAGTTTGAGAACGTTTACAAGTACCATAAACGTACCAAAGAAGGTCGTACCGGGAAATCCGAAGGCAAAACGTACCGGTTTTTCGAAGAGTTAGAAGCTTTCGAGACTCTCAATTCCTATCAACATGAACCTGAGTCGCAACTTGCGAAATCTTCTGCAGCTGTTGCGACCGCAGCCATAACCACTTCTTTGATACCATGTATTAGCTCTAACAATCCATCAACCGAAAAAAGTTCTTTACCGTTGAAACATCAACATCAGGTTAGTGTACAACCCATCACCACAAACCCTACCTTCCACGCCAAGCAACCATCTGCTACGATGCCTTTCCCTTTCTATAGCAACAACAATACTACTACTGTTAGTCAGCCGCCGTCAATTTCGAATGACTTGATGAACAATGTTTCATCGCTGCATCTTTTCTCGAGCTCAACTTCTTCATCTACTGCATCTGACGAGGAAGAAGATCATCATCAGGGAAAGCGATCGAGAAAGAGGAGGAAGTACTGGAAAGGTTTCTTTACAAAGCTGACAAAAGAGTTGATGGATAAACAAGAGAAGATGCAAAAAAGGTTCTTGGAAACATTGGAGAATCGCGAGAAAGAGAGAATCTCAAGAGAAGAAGCTTGGAGGGTCCAAGAGATAGCGAGAATCAACAGAGAACACGAAACACTAATCCATGAGAGGTCCAATGCTGCAGCTAAAGACGCTGCAATCATATCATTCTTGCACAAAATATCCGGAGGACAACAGCAACAACCGCAACAACAGAATCATAAGCCAGCACAAAGGAAACAATATCAAAGCGATCATTCAATAACGTTCGAGAGTAAAGAACCAAGGCCGGTTCTATTGGATACAACAATGAAGATGGGGAATTACGATACCAACCAGTCGATATCTCCTAGTTCTTCAAGATGGCCTAAAACCGAGGTCGAGGCCTTGATAAGGATAAGGAAGAATCTTGAAGCTAACTATCAAGAAAATGGTACCAAGGGGCCATTATGGGAAGAGATATCTGCAGGAATGAGAAGATTGGGGTACAATAGAAGCGCAAAGCGATGCAAAGAGAAGTGGGAAAACATAAACAAATACTTCAAGAAAGTCAAAGAGAGCAACAAGAAACGACCACTTGATTCCAAGACTTGCCCTTATTTTCACCAGCTCGAAGCTTTATACAACGAGAGGAACAAAAGTGGGGCAATGCCACTGCCATTGCCATCGCCTCTAATGGTAACTCCACAGAGACAGTTGCTTCTCTCACAAGAAAACCAGACTGAGTTTGAGACTGATCAGAGGGACAAAGTTGGTGATAAAGAAGATGACGAAGAAGGAGAGAGTGAAGAAGATGAATACGATGACGAAGAAGAGGGCGAAGGAGACAATGAGACAAGTGAATTCGAGACTGTCTTGAACAAAACATCTTCACCTATGGATATCAACAATAATCTTTTCACCTAATTAAGTGGTTTTATATATATTCTTTTGTATACAATTCTGTGCTAAACTACACAATGGGGTTGAAGAAAAAAACAAACGTATACAACAAATGTAAGTAAAATGGCTTGATTTTTTTAGTTATTAGTATCCCGTTTCGTGATATATTATAAAAATAAATTATTTTATAGAAGTAAGTGAGATGTGTTCTAATAGTAATTATATAACCAAAAAAGTTCATTAGTATCAACTGAGAATTGAATCAAAATTGGCCCAATTGGTTGGGAGAAGCCAAGGGTAATCAAGCATCCATCTATATCCATCCATGGGTACCCGACACAAGTAATAAACTTTTGGACCTACAAATTCAAATTGGGTCGTCGTTTTCATCATATATATTTTTTTCCTTTCTTTTTAATATGATCTCAACTTTAACTTCTTATTTCTTATCGCACTCTAAATTCTTAATATATAAATTTACCTTAAATCATGTAATCAAAAGTATCGTCCGTGTGGTAGATGGCGTTGGTGCGTTTCTTTCTGTAATTTGTGCCTACATGCCACGAGGTGGACCCAACTAACACACATTATATTCGAACTAATGTAGTATTGAATTGTTGACAAAATAGTGAAAATACTACTAATAATGCAAGATTTTCTTTAGTGAAACGACTACACTATTTTTTCAAGACATGTGTATTCATTAATTAAGACTGTAATAAATAAATGACAAATCATAAATAAAAAAAAATTAAAAAGAAACTGTAAGTAAATAAAATATAGAAATGAAAGGTATATCTATTGCAGAAAAAAATAGATAACAATTACTTTAAGTGTTACTAATATTTATGAAGAAATTAAATTACAAAACAATAAATTAAATTCATTAAAATTGTAATCAGAGCATATCATATGTATACCGTACGTTAATTAGGTCAATAGTGTTTACTCTGTAACCTTATTCCTTTATGGCTTTCTCTCTTAACTTTTTTTTTTGGGTGTCAACTTGGTGATATTTAAATTTCTTTCCTCACTTATTTTTGTTGAGTTTTTTTAAATCTATTTATATTTTTTAAGCGTCTTTGATGTTGTTATATATTAGGAACTCCTATGTAAATGCCATTCAACTTCTTTTCATATCACAATGTACGTATTATTATGATAATCTGCTACTATTATTCTAGGGTGGTATCAAAGATTGTATATGACATCTCAGAACGACAGAACTTATCAATGAGAACGGCAGAACATTCTCTTGCTCTTATGGCAGAACATTCAATTCTGAATTGTGTAGTATTTTGATGAATGGAGTTCATGCTTAAAAAAAAAAAAAAAAAATCCGTAAACAAACAAGTAACCATTAATTGGAAGCTAAACGATTAGGATATTCAGTAAAACTAGAATGGTCTAAAATATGTATTATTGAAAATAAGCGATAGATGTGTGAAATTTGTAACTGCGAAAAACAAAATCAAAGATGTTCCGTGGCATAATTTAGAGTCATAGAAAATAGACTTTTGCTCCTCAACGCCATGAGAAATCATTTGCCTAAAACTTCTTTATGTCCCCCCACGAAATGTTGATCTTTGTCGTGTCAAAACAAAAGTAAAAGCTAACTTTGATATTATGCTTTGCCCAAACTTTTTTTTTTCAAAAAACCATTTATAGCAAAAAGAATCACTTTCTTTTTGGATATATCGCTTCTTTTTGGTCAATTAGGGGAAAACTTTTCAATAATGTCTTGAACTAATATATAAATGGGGTTACAAGATAAGTTGTATTCCCGTAATGCTTAAGAATTCATCAATTCCAAAAGGATTCAAAGTACGTAATTAACATTACTGTTTTTCTACAAATGATTATTGTTGAAGTATATATGTATATAGTTAAAAATTGCGCTCTTATGCATGATTATAGATATACAGTATCTGAGTCGTCATCATTGTTTTATCCCCTAGAAAAAGAATATGCAAATAGAAATTATAAAACATTAACGGGAAGGAAAAAGAAGAAGATTCCGTTCCTAATAAGTAGCCACCATTCTTTCTCACATCTCATTTTCTCTTTTCCATGCCCACTTCTCTGCGCTTTGGATTTTCAATATATATATATATATATATATATATATATATAATATTACCATATTGTCGGTATATAGTTTTTGACAATTAATATTCAAAATCACTAGACCAAACTCTCGTAATCATACAAGCAACATAATCCAAACTTTTAAATCTGTGGTTATCGTAAACGTTTGACTTCTACATCATTCAAGCTATCTAAATTATCTATTATCGTATCATGGTTTTTATTTTTTAATACAACATTTCTTTTTGGTTATACAAAAACTAAACAATAAGTACAGTTTATGGGTTTTAGAACTAATGGTGACAGGAATTAAAATTTGGGTGGAAAAATTGATTGGAGAACATTATTTTGAGATACAGCAATAAAATGTCCACTTGCTGATTGCTTTACATGGAAGTAATTTACTCAGTGCCACAAATTGTTCGAATTCATTACAGATCTATATGGTCTGAAATCATGTTATACGCATCACAAATTTTCCTGGTATATTCTTGCAATAATTGTGCAATTTTAATACCTCATCAGAACAAATCATCTTATTTATTTGTAGGGTATATAAAAAATAAAGGAATGACCGATGATACAACCTTCTTTATGAGAAAATCTGATCTTAGTTAAACAGAGTGAGTGTGGAAAGCTGAATCAAATTTCTAATGTTTCTATCATTCTAGGTCATATTATTTAATTTTGATTTTCAGCAAATGTAATTTTTTGCGATCATGAATACAAACTAACCGATTCTCTGAACAATACATAAAAACTGAATCATAAACGCGATTCTCCCATATACGATTTCCGAGAAACCTCGTTTAACCAAGCTTTCCGACGCCGGCGGGGCTGTTGCTCGCCGGCGTCGGGATCTCTTTGACGCATCTCAATCTCGTCTCTGATATGCTTATTTTAGTGCTCTTTATTGCAAAAATTTTCCCCAATTTTTTTCTTTTCTTAACCTTTCTCAATCTCTCTTGTCTAATAATTCCATACCAAACGCCGACCTCTGCCTGCTCCTGCTGACCTTCTCTCCATTGAAGATGCTCTATAATCGACAAAAATCTCTGCAACATTTGGGCAGCCACTACACCCATCCGTCTTTTAGGCGTTTGATGGCGAAACTAGGGTTTTTCCCAATGGACATAGTTTCAAAAGTTGATTCATTTTATGGCCAATGTCTGCTTCCGCTAATTCTACAAGCACCGGAGATGCTATTTGCACCGCAGATCTCTCCGCCAAGTCCGGACAGACTTCTAACTCAGCCCTTATTTTGGCAAGCGGTTGTGACTCTAGGATTTTCCTCTGTGGACCTAGGCTCCAAGCTCGAATCAAGACACAAACACCAGCCAATCCCACTGATTTACCACGTACAGGAGAAGCTCTATGCTCCGCAAAGCTCTCTACTTTTTCCGGTCAGCCGCCACACCCAAGGTCCTCCTTGGTCTTTGATTGGAAAACTAGGTTTGCTCTTGGTGGACCGTGTTCTATCTACATGTCCATTAAGCTTACAAAAAGCAAAGCCCACAACTTCAACTCCCAGGTCCATTATTTCTGAACTTCTGCTAAACTCGTTTCTAAGTATTGTTCGATATGGTGTTTGTAAGAGTTTTCGACAACTTCTGCAATTTCTATCGATACTCTTGGTTCGGGACAACTATTACCAATTGCGATCTCGGGTTCGAAGCAATTACTCGACAAAATCTGGTTATCAAAGCTCAAGTCAATCGAGACTCACACTCCTCTTTTCTAGCCACACCAAGGGAATACGGAAGAACGGCACTATGACCCTGGATCCACGGGACGAGGGTTACCGACACTTCCACATTTCCCTGCTCTCATGCCCCGTGATTAACGACCCTAATCTTTCCCAACCTATCAATTTCGGGGACAACTCCCATCCAATTGTTGATCCAACGCTATATCCATGTAAGTCCAATTATGATCTTTTGCTCCATGTGTCAAAGCCATATTATAGCTGATGGTGTGATCAAGATCATTTACTCTATGTTTTCCATTTGAGAAGTGATTCGTCATCTTTGCTATGGCTCTGCTTAAATTCCTTGAGAATCATGGCACTAGTTTCCAGTTTGGCCTTGTTATCTGAACCCCCTTGCTTGAAGCTTTTTGGCTCTTTGATCCCGATTCCAAGTTGTCTCTTTGACTACGGCTTTGGACAGTCCAAGGCCAGTTGCTCTTTGACGACAGCTCTAGCAAATATCTTCAAGCTTCAGAGCACTTTCACCCATGCTCGAGATCTTGTCAAGCTACTTCTCTGTGAACTCAAACCGGTAAGAAGCTCAGCTCTGACCCCTTCATTAATGCCATCTCGTCTCATGAGAGTGGCTATCACCTTTTCCACTGATTTGATCATGGAAGAGCTTGTCGACAACCTTGATCTCACATATACCAAGTATCTCCATGAACTTGGCTTAAAGCTCTCAAGAACTTATTGTGGACTATTCCTATCCTTAGTTGTTTTTTTTATTGTTTTGACATTGGGAAATGCCCTTTTATCTTTTATTGTAACCTTTGCTTGTATGATTTTTCACTCCTTTGAGTAATGAAATGCAATTGTTTGACAAAAAAAAAAAAAAAAAAAAAATACGAACTAACCAAAACTCCATCATGTTGCAAATAATAAATTGTCTATTGTAATCTTGTGTCTTACTGATAAAGTTGTTAATTAATCATAAATATGGTATATGTTAAACCGTTTGTGTCTTATGGAGAGAGTTGTTCGTCGTAAATATTGATATGTAAAGACATTCATCAATAAAATAAAAAATAATATGGACTAAGTCAAAATAACATCAGACCTGATCTATTACAACTCTATATGTAGACATCATACATAACTGACAGTAAGTAGGTCGCTTGGTGAGAAATTATTACGATCCAAAAATATCTTTTGAGTTATTTCAAAATAACATCCAATAAACACATCGAAAATTTTGTGGACGTACAAATAAATTCGTATATCAACTGCTGCTCTACATCCGTGGATCGGACGGTGGACCAGCAAGTTCAATTTTCAATACTAACAATAATAAATAAGGATATATATTTTCTACAAGTCCTTTTCGTTTACTTTTAAAGTCTACTTATTTGCCTTGTTTAATCATTTAAAATTGGCACTTTGAAATTAGTTTAACGAAATATTGTGATATTCTGTAATTCAACGGTACAAACTAAGACTTGCTTATGCTAAGAAAATATATATATAAAACGTAAACAGAATATTAAGTGATCGTTATCTGATCCAAATGAACGATAACACACACCAAACAAATTAAAGCGGGCTCACATGAGTTTCCTATGTTCCTTTCTTCCAAGGTTGGGTAAGATATAGTAGATTCGTGTTTAGGTTCTAAGGATTCATAGACAACTAATAAGAATAATTATATACTTAGATCTTTTTTTGATATAAATATACATGGAGTGGAAATTGAAAGTGAAAATTGTAAAATCTAAGAGCATAAGCGTTTTTCAAACGAGAATTGTTTCTTACTAGCTCACTCGTTTGAATTTTTTTTTCTTTGATTGTAATGGTGAGAAACGATTCTAAATATATATTATGGATGCTAATGCTCTAACAACGAAGCTAATTTCATTGCTCAAAACGTTACGCATGAATACAAGATGCAATTTTATGTTGCAAATTAAACGGTCATCCTTTGTGGCTTAATAGAGCATGTCCTCGATTTAAAGATGTATGTCTTCCTTAGCTTGTTTAGTTCCGGATCACATGAACTCATTCTTTTGTATAGCCCCCTTAATTCTATTGAGGTGGTTTAGTTTAGGCAATTTGATTTCGGAGTACTTCTCCATCAGGTTGGTTCCTTGTTTTTATAAAACATGTGTTTGCGTTTTGTCTATAATGTTTTGCCTATAATATAAAATCAGATTTACAAGGAAAAAAAATAAAAAAATGAGAAGAAATAAAGAAGTAAAAGCGCAGCATGTAAATGTTAAATGTCGATCGATTATGCAAAAAATCGTAAATGTATTTAATTTGGCGAAGTATATATATAGTTTGCAAAACATATAGAATAAATTATGCATGTATTTTACAGCTAGATATCATACATTATATATATATATATATGATGATCAGAACTGGACGACGTAGTACGTACACATCATGATTAACCGCATCTTAATTTTATAGGGTACAAATAAATATACAAAATATTACTCAACGTACAACCCAAACTTGGATATACATATATGATCATGCTCTTCTTGGTAACATGTGCAATATATATATATATACTCTAAATAATAATGTGCAAACCAAACCACATATGAGTATGATATGAATAATAATCTTTAAAACATCTAATGTAAATCACAAAAATTCGTATATGATGCATGTGTTAATCCTTGAGGATTCCACGAGAGCAATATATATATATATATATATATATATATATATATATTTCTAAGACCAAAAAAAAAAGCGTAAAAGAGGAGTCACGATCATCGGTAGATACATATACATCAATATTTTGTTCGGTAAAAACAGATCTGGAAACGCGACCAAACATGTGTTGATAGTACTTATGAATTTAATTGTGACACAGCGAATCATCATCATCATCGTCGTCGTCTCAAATAAGAGTTGTTTTTCATATATGGTTGGATCTGTCACGTGCGTTCCACATTTTGAAATTACGAAACCACCCTTACAATTAAAAAAAAAAAAAAAAGAAGAAGAAGAAGAAGAAGAGAGTCTTGCGTTTTAGGGCAACGAAGAAGACACAGAGATGAAAAAGAAAAGAGTAAGATTCCTTTTAGCCACGTGGACCCCCAAACCCCACGCTCTCTCTCTCTCTCTCATTGTGTGCATGTGAACTTGGCATCTTCTCTTTTTTTTTTCATTTATCTTAAAGAAAAATTTAACATAAAGTTTTTTATTTATTGATCTTACCAAGGAACTGTATACCGAAAAGGATAAGTAACTCTCGTCTCCCAGTCCCACCTCGTAATTTAGACAAAAACAATAGCAATAATATGTAAAAATACAAAAATAACACAATCGTCACCAAACAACAAGAACCATTCAATTTTCTTTTATACTACATATTACAAAAAAGAACATTATTACAAGTTACAGTTTTTATTATTCACTCATCATATAACCCCACATTGTCCCCTCTCTTAATTAACATTTTTTTATTTATATATCCCCCGGGCAAAAATTAATTAAATCACATTTATTTTATTTTTTGTTTTTAACATATTAAATCTCTCTTCGGTATCACTTAATAAAAATCAAAGATGAAGAAAAAGAAAAAAGAAAAAAAAAAACAAACCCCCCCCCCTCCAATATTTAAACTCTCATCTTCTCTGTATCAAAACTTAATAAAAAAAAAAAAAAAAAAAATTACTAATCTTTCACCACCACCACCACTCGGAATCGAACTCGCATCATCATCATCATTAAAGATTATTCGTCGTCTTGTTGTTATTGCTAGGCACCAGCTCAAACTCACCTCTTTCCTCTTCTTCTTCATTCTCCTCGTCCTCCTCATCCTCCTCATCGTCGTAATCTTCTTCGTCTGTACCTTCTTCATCGTCATAGTTCTGATCCGACGGCTGAGGATGCTGCTGCTGAACCACAGCCACTGCCGTAGTAGTTGCTGTCGTCGTTACAGGCGCAGGAGGCCATTGCTGCTCCGGTTGAACCATCAAAGGAACAGAATTATCCGGTTTAACAAGACCGGAAGCTGAAGAAGAAGATGCGATGCTGTTGTTGTTGTTGTTGTTGTTATGGAACTTGTTACGTTCTCTGTATAAAGCATCGAGCTGGTGGAAGTAAGGACAAGTCTTGGAATCTTCGGGACGTTTCTTGTTGCTCTCTTTGACTTTCTTGAAGTATTTGTTTATGTTTTCCCACTTCTCTTTGCATCTCTTTGAGTTCCTGTTGAATCCTAACCTTCTCATCCCCGCTGATATCTCTTCCCACAGTGGTCCTTTTGGCCCGTTCTCTTGATACTTCGAATCAAGATTCGTCCTCAGCTTTATCAATGCTTCTATCTCCACCTTCGGCCACCTCGACGAGCTCGCTGACCCTGACGCTGACGCCGAAGCCGGAGTCATCATACTCTGGTCTCCATTGTCCGTTTTCCTAGTCTCTGATGAAGATGGTAAAACAGCTTGAATTGGCTGCAGAAGCGGAGGAGGAGCAGGTGGAGACGGTTGAGGCGTTTGCTGCTGATTGTTATTGTTATTAAGCAGCTGCATTTGTGGTGGCCGAACTTGTTGCTGTGGCTGTACCGTAGTAGTAGGAGGCTGGTTGGGTTGCTTCTCTGATAGTTTTTGAAGAAAGGCCATAACAGCAGCGTCTTTAGCAGCGGACATAGAGCGTTCTTGAGCTAAGATCTCTTGGTCACGGTTGATTCTAGCAATCTCTTGAACCCTCCAAGAATCTTCTCTGACCAACCTCTCGTGCTCTCGCTTCTCAACAGCCTCCAAGAACTTGCGTTGAAGATCCTCTTGTTTATCAACAACTTGTTTCATCAACCTCTCGAAAAACTCCTTCCATTTCCTTTTCCTCTTCTTCCTATTCGTCGTCGTTGTCGTCGTCCCTCCGCCGCCGATGTCCATATCAGAAGAAGTCGAGTAGGAAGACGAAGAAGAAGATGTCGAATTGTCCGAGAGGAAGTCGGTTGGAAACGAAGAAGGTACATTCAATTGCTGAGTATACGGAGGAATCGAGGTAGATGGTACGGACGGTGGCATAACTGTGGTTATAGGAGGAGGAGTTGAAAATATGGAGTTGTTGTTTTGGTGTTGGTGTTGGTGTGGTCGTAGAGGCTGATGATGATGATGATGATGAGTCTCGAGAGCTTCCAATTGATCAAAGAAGCGGTAAGTCTTGCCATCGGATTTACCGGTACGGCCTTCTTTGGTTCGTTTGTGGTATTTGTAAACGTTTTCGAACTTCTCTTTGCATTTCTTTGCGTTTCTTATGTAACCAAGCTCTCCCATTTTCCTGACCAATACACAAAATTCATAAACCAATTCCTCAGTAAAAAAAAAAAAGATAAAAATCAAAACTTTTTATTGTGATAAAAAAAAAACGGATTTTGATTTAGGTAAAATCAGCATGACTCATGAATAAAACATGACTCAACTTATTTTATCTAAATTAACTGTTTAATTATATTATTAAAAACAGCTTTTTAAATCAAACCCACTTCAAGAACTGTCTGAATCTGAATCTCAATGACCAGAAAGAAAAAGAAAAAAAAAGACATTTTTTTTGACAAATTCGGCGAAATTCAAGCAACCCAAAAATCTAAACTTTAAACGCATCCAGATCTTTAGACACTCACTGGTCAATTGAAGAAAGAAAAAAAAAAAGACAAAAGCTTTCATAATCAAATCCAATTAGATTAAATCTTGCAGTGGTAAGAAGAAAGAGTTTGGAATAATAAGAAGAATTAAACCCAAAAAAAAAAAAAAAAGGGTAAAGAGGAAAACGCGAACCTAGAAACCTCTTCCCATAAGGGACCTTTAACGCTAGCGTCTCGAAACGCTATTCCCATATCAGATCGTATTTTCAGCAACGCTAGCGTTTCCTGCCGCGGCCAACGATTTCCTCCGAATCCTCTGTCGTTCATCTCTTCCGATACCTCAAACGCACCAACCGCTGCTGCCGCAGCTGCTTCTGTTGCGGCTGAATCGTTCGATTGTGGCTGTGGCTGTGGCGGCGGCGGCGGTGGTGGTGGAGTAGCGGTTGAAGCGGCTGCTGTAGTGGTGGTCGTCGACGGAGTACCACCACCCAGTTGCATCTTCGTTTTGTTTTGATTTTTAATCTCTGCTGTTGTGTTTCCCCCCCCCCCCCTTCTACCTCTCTCTCTGTCTTTGACGGAGAAGAAAGTTACAGAAATGAAAAATGAAAAATGAAAAAAAAAAAAAATTGGGAAAAGGAAAAAAAAAAGGGGAGAGATAAAAAGAGAGAGAGAGAGAGTTTACATGAGAGAGGAAGAAGAGTGAAATCTGCAGGCGCAGGGTTTTATGGTGTAAGAGAGTTTTTTTTGTAAATATATACCTAAGTTAAAATCTTTTTTATTTCTTCAAATTTTTTTTTATTTTTTTTCAATTATTATAATTTTCTGGTGATGAGATCTGCGTGTCAATCTCAAGGAGCCATTCTTATTGTATATATATTTGATGTATTTATTTTTTTTCTTTTTCTTACCTATTTTATTTTTAATTTATCACCTTTTATTGATACTTTTTCCTTTGTTTGAGCCAAAATGGAATCTTCACCATTTCTCTCTCTTCGGTATTCTGAAAGTTTTGGGTAAATTATTTTTACACTTTTTTTAGCACAATACCTGGTTTAACCTGAGTTTTGGGTGAACTTCTTTATTCACACCATTATAAAACAAGAAAAAAAATTTGTATACATAATAATTTATACAAACCGATATAATAAAATAAAGAAAAACTTAAACCACTATTTTATAAACCCAAATCGATATACATAGAACCTCTATAAATTAATAAAGTCGGGATCATGAAATTTTATTAATTTATAGAGGTTTTAATTTATCGATAAATTAATAAAATATTAATTTATGAAGTGAATTTTTTATCAAAAATTCAGAGTCGAAGAAATTGCTACTACTATTTTTCAAGGTGATGATGTAGTTGAAGAAGATATGATGGTACCTTTAGAACCAGATACACGTAAAGAAGCAATTATCGCGTCAAAAACTCTCTACAATTTTTGGATAAGATTTGAAAAGACAACGACATAAGTTTTTGATGCAGTCAGAAAGATTAGAGATGCTCTCCAACAAGAATGCAAATTCAAGAACAAACAAACAACAATAGATTTATATTTCACTAGATTTTCTTAGATATATATATATATTTCTTAGATATATATATATATACTAGTTTATTTGATTATTAATTTATGATATTGATGAGACCATATTTTTACATGCGATTTTCAAAAAAAAATTATTAATTTATTATTTTATCGAATAATGTCTAAAATTACACTAGTCCCAACTTGGGACCGGAGAAATTTATTAATTTATAGAGGTTATTAATTTACCGAGTATTAATTTATAGAGGTTCTATTGTATAATTTCGTTCTAATTGTAAAATCTAAACCCTAACCATCTCATTTGTAAACCAAAACCGACATATAATTTCGTTTTGATTATAAAATCTAAAACCTAATTTTCATTTATAAACCCAAACCGATATATAACCTTGTTTAATTGTAAAATCTAAATCAAATCAATATTTAACTTTCTTTAAATAAAAGTATATAGAATTTGTTTCCTTGATTTGTTTTGTTTTTTAATTCAATTTTGATTTATTTTTAAAATAAAATATTAGATAAAACATTATGATTGGTTGAGAGAAGAGGGTATGAATACAAAGGTTCACCCCTAGGGGTGAATCTAAGTATTTTTCCTTTTTAAAATTCCTTTATCAACATTTTTAATGGGGGACTTAGATTTGTAGAATAAAAAATGACCCTATTAGTTTCAAAGTAAATATAAAATAACACATATTATTAAGTTTATAAATTAAATTAATTTTGACTACACATTAATGTTAAATTTTTAATCTTATATATATATACATACATACATATTGAACTAATGTAACTGAAAATAATAACATAATATAAACATTTAATAATTAAACTAATAATTTTTGGTTGCTTTTTAAAATTTGTCGATGTACACGTATCGAGCATGAGTGTCTAGTTTTAATTGTTGTTACATTGGACTGGTGTAGAAAATGTGAGATTTTAGCTGTAAATATTTATAATAGTTATGTTTTCTCAAAGTAAAAGAAAAAACAAATATCATTAAGTTGATAAATTAAGATGTTTTAATACTTTGGATTCTAAGTTAAAAATTTAATAACATATATATTGGACCAACGTAACGGAATAAATAATAATTAAATATAGATATTTAGTAATTTTTGGTTGATTTCTAAAAAGTTTTATCGATGACACGTTTCGAACATGAGCGCCCAGTTTTGATTGTTACTGTGGATTGGTGCAAAAAAAGTATTTGTAATTATTTTTAATAACTATGAGCGTTACATTAGGTGAACACATATTATTTATTTGAGCTTAGACAATAACAAAGTAAATTATTTTAGACAATTTAAGACATTTTGTGAAAGTGAAAGTGTAACTGACTATTTTTTTGGTTCTATAAGTTCTAAATACACTTTTTAGTGTTTCCGTATCTTATAAAGCCATTTCACCAATTAAGCTTCCCAATTTTTATGTATATGTTTTCTGACACTTTTTAAACATTGTATAAAATATAATAAGATAACTGATATCTTAATGTTTATTGGCTATCAATTTGGAACTGTTACACTTAGGTATAAAATAACACGACCAAAACTTAGAATATAGTGATTTGTACAAGTGTTATTGTATCATAATAGAAATTTAAAACCAGTAGTATAGATTTGTGTGTGAGTTATATATGTATATACTATACTTTTTGTATATACCACTCTTTGCAAAGCATATGAAACTAATCACTGCTTAATTTTAGTTCATAATGAATGTCTCATCATAGTGGAAATTTCTTTATGATAAGAGAAAAGCAAAGAGAGACTGAATGGTGTGATGTTGCTAAAACAAGAGTTTTGTCATCATTGGGCTGTATGTGAAATGATGAAAAAAAAGTGGGCACAAAAAGATATATATGACGGGAACTGAAGGATTCAATTTCTAACCAATAGTTATTTACTATTTTATTACTACAACAAAATAAAGTATTGCAGAGAGAGTTATCGACAGCTGCGCATAAAGACGGTGGTTATTACTACTAGTCTATTAGTTAGGTTTCTGTCCGTCCAGCTAAATTGTCTTAAAATGCCGGCTTTTAATCTCAAAGTAATTTTGTTTACTTAACGAGTTTCATAATCATATTATCACCTTTACGTGCTAATCATAGTGAAAGTTATAAGATTAAATAAGAAACATGTTAAAGATTACTAGAGCAATATAAGGGTAAAACGTACGTAAAAAGAAGTAGGTGGAGATGAGAGGATCAAGTTTGGAACGTATTCAGTGGCAGGCGGGAGACTTGCGTATTATTCGGAAATTACTATTTTCACCCTAACGTGGATCCCATTGACCTTTAATCATTGAGGTTTTTTTTCCTTTTAAGCTATTAATCTAGTTATAGTTTTCTTAGCTTAACATTTTTTAAAATTCATCATTAATATAATAAACAAAACCATCCTGATCACTGATCTGGTTTGTCTCCCCCAATCTTCCCATCGCATTCACAGAAATGCAAATTTATTTTAGTTTTCACAGTACCACTGATCATCATCTACCACACTCTATCTCTATAATAAACTTTACACGGGCATTGATGATTTCAAATCAATAAAGAGGTCATTTTGATAAATTTTTTTGTAGTGAATTATTTGTATTACCTGAATAATAATAAATATAAAAGGATGAAAGGATGTTGGAAGAATGGAAGGGAAGTGGTTAGATGTAAGTCACTTTCGGGATTGAAGTAAATGGTGACTCTTTCCCGTTGAGGCCATACATATACATTATATAGCCTCCGTTAATTTTTATTTTGTTATTGACTTTTTTTTTTCCTTTTTTTTTTCTTTGCAACATCTCAAACCCAATTTGACGGCCGTTATTTAACTAATTAATCAATTATTTAAACACTTGAAAACGATGACAACCTAAACAATCAATGTCAATGGTTAAGAATGTTAATTTCTCCAACGTCCCGTTTTAACCTACAAAATTCTTACATGCATAAAGTTAGGAATAATATTTTGTTCTTTTTTTCTGTTTATACTAGTATTAGTTAGGAATAGTTTTACCTTTACTTCTACTAGTACTTAGTTTGGTGGTAAATTTGTTGTTACCTTCCAAAGGAGGATGTTCTTCACCGTGCCGTTTTCTATTCTTCACTATAAAAAAACCTATTTATGGGTCAACTACTCAACCGTTATATGTATTTGAAAACTCAAAATACTAAGGTTAATATAGATTGCACAAAAAAACACGTATTGCAAAAATATATTTGAAAATCGGAATTTAACGAATCATTTTTGGTATATATAAGGGGTAGATACAAATTATTATTTAACGAGCTGACATGAGATCTAAAACAAGCAATAAAACGAGACATACGAGCATAATTATGATAGTAGCTAGTGATCGATCATGACTAAGTTTTTCACGGCCTTTAGCTTGCAGATTTTGCAGTTACCATAATCACATTATCTCGATCTTTGTTTGATGCAAAGATAAGTTAATAATTAGTACTATCTTTTTGTGTGTAAATATTTCGAATGAGCTACATAATTTCTCTCAAACCACTTGAAACTTGTTTTACGTTTTTTTAGAATGTATTTATATGAATTTACTAACACGATAGTAGTTTGAAGTTTGGGTTAGTAATACTGTAATAATATGTAAATTGTCAAACGCAGCAAATTTGTACATAATGAAGGCTAAGTATCAACCTACTCAGGTATATAGCGTTCGGGTAAACGATCCGACGAATGTTCATCGAAATATTCACGGCATGATTAGGCAGTAAATGTTTTTTTTTTTAATAGCGTTAGATTGATTTTTCAATGAATTACACGAAAATGTATTGAAAGGTGATATCAGGGACCATCCTTTTGGTAGCTCCTAAAAGCATTGATTATGATTATTTTTCAACGAACTTATATAATAGCCACTCGATTTCGCATGGCTCGACTCTTAACGTTACAAATTTTTATCTTATTACATTATTATACTAATAAAGTATATTTTATCTGTCGTGGGTCTTTTTCGTAGGTGCACTTCGGAGTTGAAAACGACCATTATAATAACGGGTCTCAAAAAATAGTATTGCGTACCCATATTATCATTTGCATCTTTTACTTCAATATGTGTTATACACTATGTTTTTGTGAAAGATATTCGTCAAAGGAAAGTGGTGTCTTTTGTTATCTTTAGATAAAGTAAAAATGTCATAAAATCCAAGCAACGTGTAAAAAAATACCAATACACGACGTGAAGGTGAATACCACCTCTAGATTTATTATTAATACACAACGTTCATTCACATAAACCCTAAAATATTGATTTACTATGATTGCTATGTTTACAACCCTGCTAAGAAATTAACAAATTACAGTTTATGAATTAGGTAGAAAACACATTTAGAAAAAGGAACAGAGATTACAATAAAAATTTAAGTAATTCAATTATTGATGGGCCAGTGTAATTTTAAGGTGGAAAAAAAATGCAAGTGGTTTGAGGGAGGCAACAAAGAGCTATGGACCCATCTGAAAAGATGAAATTACTGCACCAATTTTTACTCCAACAAAACACTAATAGAGGTAAAAAAAAATTGTTTGTAGTTTGATCCCTGTTTGTAATTCTATTCTTCTACTTGGATAATTTTTAACTTTTTACTCTCTAAGATTATTGAGAAAAATAAAACTAGTAGTAGTACTCTCAACTACTATTGTTTTTTTTTATAACTTAGCAGACAATTCTAAGATCAGCTTTAGTTACCATCATTCATTACTCGCACGACTGCTTCTGCACGGAAAATCATACACATAGACACACACACACACAAATAGTATGTGTGTGCACGGAAAATCACACACCCACACAATTATATATAAAATATACATATGTGTGTGTCAGTGTGACTGTGAAGGGACTGTGTAGGACTGTAATTGCTGTGCTCCGAACGAATTAATCATCTAACTTAATATCCTTCGTGGCATTACACTACTCTCTAGTGTTTTACATTGTTATATATTTTTCATCATCATTTTTTCCCCACAACTTCCCATTTTCTATAAACTTTACTGCAAAACCAAAAGGTTACAAAATCTCTTGTTTAGAATAGTTCTTCTGTTATGTGAATTGCCAAATGTCTGTGTCAATCAGAAATACGAGTGGTGATGTATTTTAGTTTTCATCATCCAAACTATCGTATTAAACTATACCACTAGTTAGTTAAATTTTCAGTTTCAAAATTATGCAGACTCCAATCAGTTTAACATTAATCTTATCTTAGTGATATACTATTTACCTATAGGTTAAAATAAAATCCACCTAGTAACATATATATATATATATATATTTTTCCACATAACATGAGATATATATAACGGCGGATTTTGGATTCATGTGTGAAGGTGCTTCGCTGTCGTAATTTGCATTTCCCTTCTTTTTTAATATATACTAATCCCTTTTTTTAAAGGCGCTTCCATCAATTATAATTATGATTATGAATGATGTACGGTTTAAGGAGGTGCGGTTCTTTTCGATTTATACAACCGACAAAATTACAAGTTGAAACAGAACCGACATTTATGTGGTTTAACTTGCTTAATAATAAATAATTACCACTAAAAACTTTAGACACAATGTGAAAGTGAAGGGATTGTTTGAAAACTGATGAGGATCATTAACATGTCTACATCAGTATATATATTATATAAGATCTACCTAAATATCATGGAGAAATACATATAATATATGTACATAACAGACTGAGAAATAAAATTTAAAATGGAAGGCATTAGTACTTGTCTACTTGACGATTCACAAATCACCCGGAGAATAAAAATATATATGTATAATTTAAAGGAATAAAATAAACAAACAGATGATTCTGCTGCCACAAGATTGAAATTATACGAGTAAAAAAACCTAGCAGTTCAACTTATAGGGTTTGCCTAATTATTAAAACAATCAAATGATGATACAAGTGGGTCCATATATAGGATTGATTAAGAACTTGAAAAGGTTAATTTTTATTTTTTTTTAAAAAAGTTGGTAGATCCATAAATAAACAATGTTACAAATTTCAACCATTCGTTTAACACAAGGACGGACGAAATTAAGCGAAGGTCAAATTCACGATGAATGTTGTGAATATTATTAGAGAGTTTGGTTTTAATCACAACACAACATAGTGTGTGATTTGGTAAATAGAAAAGATTTGGGTGTAAAACAAAGTGGGGTGAGAATTGGAAAGAAGAAGAAAGTAAGGGGTAGAAAAAGGAAATAGAAAAATTCACATGGGAAAGGGGGAGAGAGATTGGGGGCATGTGGGGGATTATGAGTTATCTACGCCACTTTCATCTTTCCCATGTGGTTTTACCTCTCAGTGTTTATATCTGTCTCCAGCTCACCCTCATCTCCACTCTTAACTAATTTTTCCAATTTTTATTTTGAGTAAATATTGAGATACCAAAAAAAAAATATATATATATTGAGATACCTAAAGCTTATAATCGTTATTATAAAAGATTTTTAATCAGGTGATGTGTAACAACATGTAATTTTTGTTGTAAGGGGTTAGCGTCAAGTAAAAGCTTGTTTGTTTTTATATGTACAAGTTAAGCAAACTGACACTGTTAAAAATGAGTCAGATTTTAGTATGAAATGACATTTTTATTGCGTCGTTTTAACATTAAGAAGACTTTTTTTTTTCTTTGTGTGTGTGATGATAATATGGGAAAAATAGAAATGTGAAAAAAAGATGAAAAGCCAAAAAAAAAAAAATGTTGAAGGATAAAAAAAGAGAGTCTCTTGTGAACAAGGAAAGGGCAAAAAGAGGTGAAATATGGAAAAACAAAGCCAATTTCACATTCTTCTTTTGCTTTTCTTTTTTATTCCCCCCCCCCCCCCCCCCCCCCCCCCGAAATTTCGATCACGCACTTCATATTTTCACTTTTCTTTTCTTCCCGATGTTGTACAAACGATAGCAATACGAAAAGGCTTTGATACATATTTAAAGAAAAAAAAAAGTCATGAAATTTCCTTTAATTTTATTACTATGTGGGTATAACAATGTCATGGCCTAATGTGTTTTCTTACTAGTCCAAACAACATTTTTGGCCCAACCTTGTAATTTTCTAGTTGTATTTTAAACGTTTTCCATTATCTATTTGTAGAGTTAAATATATTGAAAATTTACATTCGCCATTTTTGTTTTTTTAAAATAAAGGCACATTCAAAAGATTCTTCAGTTTTTATACCTAAAAGCTAATGGAAGAGAGCCAAATGAGAGGTTGGAGTTTTGAATAGTTACACTATATGTTGTTGTCATTGTCATTGATACTTACATGACACAATCAAGCATAGAGAAGAGAACCGCTTTATGTAATCAAGAATATTACATTGGAAAATATTACTCGTATCTGATATCTCTGTAGATTTTATCGTAAACTTTTAGATTATAAATTAAAAGGATTGTCCAGAGAATTTTAAGTATTAATTATCCCACTTTTGCTTTTTTTTTTTTTTTTTTTTTTTTTTACCTTTTTACTAAATCATTAATACAACATTGCATAAATTTATGACCAAATTATGCCAACCACAATAGCTTATTATACTCATACATGTGTGCTTGTTTTGTAGAACCGTTACGTGTTAGTAAACTCAAATAAAGAGAAAGTTAAAAGGCGTTTATAAATACATTTTGTTTTATCTTACCTTATATATAATTTATATTGAAATTTTAATAATTTAAAACTGTCATTATTCATATATAGCTTTTTTGTTAAAAAATTGTTTTGTTAAAAACGTTTCATAAAATATTGCGGGATTTCGCACTAAATCTAATAATATGTTCTTACACGTGTTGTAAGCGTTACAAAATTATGAAAATGAAAAGTTACAATATATTGATAAAGAAAAAGGTAAAATTTATTATCGTAATTGGAAAGTAAAATTTTCACGTTATTTGATATAATAAAAAAAAAATCTCTATACATACGAGTATACAACTTATACAATACAAGACCCCTCAACCATAATGATCTTCTTTTTTTTTTTTGGCATAAATGTATTATTATTAATAATAATTTATTATTATCACTTCACTATAGTCTATGGAAAAAAAAATTGATTATCACTTCACTAGTTCACTTAGCTAAAACAAAAATCTGAAGCACTAATCTTTATAAATTCGCCTGGTTCGTATATGGGCCTAATTTTCTACTGGTTGGGCCGTTACCCATATAATGATATGTAAAGTAAAAATCTTATTCGAAGAACGAAATATTTGTCAAGTTCGTATCCGTCCGCGAGAGGTCAGAGTTTGTGTCCGGTTATACGATTCGTCGGAACCAAAACCCTCCTCCGAGAAGTGTTTCTAGTGGGAAGGTATCTCTGTCTTCGCAATGTCCGGCGAGGAAGACGCCACCGTGAGGGAGCCACTAGATCTGATTCGACTGAGTCTTGACGAGAGAATCTATGTCAAGCTCCGTTCAGACCGCGAACTTCGCGGCAAGCTCCACGTACGTCTTCTTTGCCTTCTTCCTCTGTGGGTCTCTTTGAATTCGTAACTTACTTAGAACTCGCTCCGCTTATAATTCGTTTGAATTTAGTGTTGCTGATTTCACTGTTTCGTATCGAATTTGGTCTTGTTTTTTTAGGGGAAAGTCTAGGGTTTTGCTTTTAAAGTTTCAAGAAATTGGGAATTTGTGGGTTGGTGTAAATTCGATTTCTACACTCTTTTGTAAGTTGAAAAGGTTTGATTTTTGTGTTTGTTCTCTGAGCAGGCGTTTGATCAGCATTTGAACATGATTCTGGGTGATGTTGAAGAAACTATCACAACAGTTGAAATCGATGACGAAACATACGAAGAGATTGTCCGGGTACGTGCTTTTTTTTCTAGACTCGCTCGATAAGGATTTATGGACAGTTGAGAAATCTTTATGGCTTTCGCATTCGTATGGCCTAGATACAGCTCGATGACTCTGTTTTATACCTCTGTCATATTTACATAGTTACCAAAATTGAAACGTGTAACAAAAATGACTTCTGATCATAATATCCTACAAGGATCTTAGTCCTCTGAAATCTGAATGTTAAGCTATTAGTATACATACACCATTAGTTGTTGACACTCCTCCTCTAGTTGCGCTAGATTCTGATCTACTGTATGTG
The DNA here is from genome assembly GCF_030686135.1 of Camelina sativa. Classification (NCBI taxonomy): domain Eukaryota; kingdom Viridiplantae; phylum Streptophyta; class Magnoliopsida; order Brassicales; family Brassicaceae; genus Camelina; species Camelina sativa. The sequence goes on along the minus strand of NC_141895.1, from coordinate 23,729,487 downwards.
ATTGCAGACAACAAAGCGGACGATTGATTATCTGTTTGTGAGAGGAGATGGAGTAATATTGGTGGCTCCACCACTGAGGACAGCCTTAGGTTAATAAAAAAAAAAAATCTTTTTGTGCCTTCTTCTCTATGGATGTCCTTTGTTACTATTGGTGTGTTTGGTCACTTCTTGTCTAAAACTCAAAAAAGCTTGAAGAAGCTAAGTTGCTTAATTCTCATTGCTATTCGGTTATGTCTCTTCATCTTTGACACTTCGTGTGATATCTCTTAATTACAACTTCAATGATCTGAGCTCACAAATTTAAAGAATAGGTTCTGAAGAAATGCTGCAAACAATAAATACACCAGAAGCAATATCAAAAAGAGAAGTCTGATCAGTTTACGTACAAAAAACGGAGACAGATGATGTAATTAAGCAAAAATAAAATAAACAAGTTGTAACTTATTTATTATCTTCGTCTGGGTCGGGAATGAATCGGGGAACCAGATGATTGCGAGCCTCTGTAGTTTCTGCTTGGAGAATCCATTGATCCTCTGAAGGAAGAGTAGGAAGCTTTGGGTAACGCAGGCGTTGGCTCTAATGGGGTTGACTCTGCAAAGCATGCTGTGTTCAGACGAGTTCTCTCCAACTCTGGTTGTAGCAATTCGTTTGAACACTGTTTCGTTAGAGCCTGTTCACCAAAACAAAAAAAAAAACTGATCAAGATTGAGGTTCTGAAATTTGATTGAATTTGTTGGAAAGAGAAGGGAATAACTTACGAGGAGGTCGTCTGCTGAAACAGATTGCTTGTCATCTGAAACTGTGTCTTCGCTGCCACGAGTTGGTCTGCGATTATGCCCCGGGGTTTCAACTGCTTCACTGATGCTCTCTATAGCTATCTCCAACACGGTTCCTTGTAGAGATTTGAGAGATGCGGTTGCATCACTTGTAAAATATGGATTCAGTACTGTCTCAAAATATTCAAGCTGCAACCGTTATTGTGAAAACCAGAATTAGCAACTCACAAATCTAGACTACTTTTTATTGCTTATCATTATAAATTTGAGTGAGTTCCAGTTTTAATTACTCAGTATCTCTTATGGTTTTAAAACAAGATGTTACCTCAAACATCAGTTGGCAGAAACCATTTGCATCAATTGATCTTAGGTCAGTTGATCTGTTTTCTTCCACAAGACTGAGAAAAGTGTCAATCAGACCTTCGATCAGAACGCCAAGAATCTTGTCCAGGAGGGGTTTGGCACCCGCAAAGACCTGCAATTTTCATATTCAGTTATCAGAATTCAATACTACTAAGGAAGTAAAAATCATCACGAAAATTTCAGAATATAAGGAGCAATAGTATTACCTCTGCATGGACAGCTACAAGAGTGTGCAAGAGCTCAACAGCCGCATCTCGTATGCCCTGGAAGAGAGCAAATATTTAAGTAATTCTTTCCTTCATAAAAATCAAGAGGTTAATATAGTTATCATTACGCATAGATTTCTTACTTTCACTTGAGGTGCTGATCCCCACTGAATACCAGAGTCCAGCAAATAATTTGTGGCAGCTGTTCTGATCAAATTTGCCTGATTACAGGTGAAATTCTTGGTTGTGTAAATTTCTATTTCTAACAAGTAGAAAAGCATTTTTAGACTAACACGGCTGAATAAGAAATCAATACCTTAGCGAAAGTGTAATGCTCGAGGACCTTCTCTCCAAGACCAGAAAAAGACATAACTAGATCTTGAAGATCGCTACTGTCTTCATCTTTGCCCCTGAATAAGTGAAAACACAAAGCAAATCTTAGTCTAGTGAATTATAAAACCATATACAAATTCACCCATGAGAGCAGTATTCAGTTGTGAACTACTGATGTTCAGAAGAGCACTAATGACGTTAATTAAGCAGAGACCAACCTAGACTGCAACCAGATATATTTGAACTTGTTGTAAAGCTCGGAAGCAAGTTCATCTTTGCAATAACCTATATTACTTAAGACCATCAATAATCGCCTGTGAGGATCAACAACACTTCCGTAGGCGTTGGCTGATGGCTCTTCCTGATGATCGTCAGAATATCCATTTTTCCAATTTTCTTGTCTTGAGGTGCTTTGAGAAAGATCAGCACCAATTTGCTCCAAGTGCGCTGATACATGGTGAAAACAAATTAACATATCAATATAATAACTGTATAGTTTGTACATTTGCTTGCATCCATGAGCCGGTCCACGTGCATATGTGGGCATCTGCATGTGGATTTTATGATAAGTTTTCGGTAAAAAGTCGTACCAGCAAAATCCAGAAAGCAGTTCAAAAAAGCCAGTCTAACAGATATCAGGATTTCCTCAATTTGGGCAAACATATCTTCTGACTTAGCAGCTTCACCTTTGACAGAGAGGATCATCCTGAAAAAGGTATACACAGAAATCAACAGCTAAACGGAGTAAACACTGCAGTAACAACAAGAAAACTGAAAGTACACATTTGTATATGCAGTTTCCTGAACAGCAACGAAAAGCATACAAGACTTGTTTCCTCTAAAACAACATGGTACACAAGTCATTTCATTTCACATGTCACAATCATGGTATGACAAACTAGAAACCACAATTAGAGACTTCGCATTTTGTGTTTTTTTTTTCTGATGTATACAGAGAAGACTAGACACTGATGTATGTACTAGAAACACTGACGTCTGGAACTACGAACACAAAAAAATGGGTTTCTCACTTCCTCAAAAATAAATAAAGAGCAATACTGCCTCTCTATGTGCAGTAAACTACAATACGCAAATGTTTCTAATATGTTACCAAAGTGGCTTGAACTTACAGATTGATTTGTTCCATGCCAGAGACAATAACTGAACGGAATGTAAGAGGCAAGTAAGAAATGGCATATGGAGATCTATTCCTTTCAAGAATAGAAACCGGGATCCACGTCTCCTCTTTTGATATTCCTTCTGTGGATGCCCTCATCCAAGAGCAAAGCCTTTGGATATAAATTTTAGTGATTTCCGCCTGGACTTTTCTTAGTGCAACGACTGCCATAACCAAAAAGGTTATACAGCATCATAGTATACATAAAATTATACAAAAAGCTCAAGCTTCAGAAGAAGTTCAAATACCAGCACTGTGAGGCGCTGACTCTTTGGCTTCAAAAGCTTTGCATGCTGTTGATACTTCGTTGATGGCATCACTCATAAATGGGCGGAGAATGCATGATTCATCAAAATCACAAAATGTGCTGTTCACCTACAATGACAGTCATCAGGAAATGAAAATCTTTAGACACAGATACCACAGGGTTTTCCTTCCAATGAGGAGAGAAGCTCTACTGAAGAGGTCACTTAATTAGAAAAAAGAAACAAAGACACCACCTTTGCTTCATACACAGAAATAGTCTTGCGTATCATCCCAGCAACTTCTTCCAAAGAATGAGTTGAATACCTTGCCTCTGTGACCTTTTCCTCGGCTTTATTGGCTGAAGTATCAGTAACTTGGGAGGACTGGGCGATAAAAATTCAAATTCAAAATCAAATGAAGAACTTTCTCAATACCAAGAAAGAAATAAGTAGGTACCACCCTTAGCAAAGTAATAATAACTACAGAATGTATCTACTCTTGGGGCGACATAAGAACCTTAAGCAGAAAGAATAGCTGATACCTTGGCAAATTTTCCACTGAAAATAGATATAGCTGTTTTCCAAAACACAGGGATATGATGCACAAGCACAGCAGTCAATCTTTTGATGTATCTTCCCTTCAAAGTATCAATCTCTTCGCCGGGGAATTCCACTGATTGTAGGTCAACTTGGACTTCATTATATTCAACAGAAGAGGCAGTATCTGACTAAAAGTTTGAAAAAAACGCATGTTATCATCTATAGAACTGATCTTGTATATCATTCTCAATGTTGGACTCACATATGGAACACCATTTTGTTGAATCTGTTGCCACTTCGCATCCGAGATGGCTTTCTCATGAGTCTCATGACGCAAACTTTCCACCCTTGCTTCATGATCATATGTACATTTCTCAAGCAATCCGTGGATTCTATGATTCTGGTAATTATAGAGCCAAGCAAGATAAAGTTACGAAAATACACGATGATTGCAACAAAAAGTGTGGGACCCACAAACACACACACACATAAGGGTGCGTTTTTCCCATTATGTGAAGGTGCTAAGTTGAAAGTGAAGACAGCAATCAAAGGAAACAAATGAACGATTTCATAAGCTAAAAGTCACTCTGATACCCAAAGCCAATACATTATGAATCCAGATACCACGCATAGGAAAGCAAGAGGGTAGTCAAAGAGTGAAATCTTCAAATATACTGACCTGAACATTTAGGTAATGCCACACAGGATCAGATTCGGGTTCCAGCTCTAGCAAAAGCCTCACAGTGTTTTCCAGCTATAAATTACAATAAAAATAGACTTCAGATATCAAGACAGTAAATAGACTAGAAAGCGTTAAGTCTGGTTTCTCAAAGTTTCCAAGAGAAAGTATGAAAGATTTTCAACTAGTTGTACACATGAGAAAAATGAAGAAATCACAATGCAGCACTATGATATAACCAAGGACATGAATTTACTTACAACAGGGAAAATGTAAAGAGGGGATATCCTTAATGGAAGTTAAAATTGATGACTGCAATATTAACATGATAGCAGTACTATGATATAAGTGCATTTGGTGAATATATGAACGACAGATTGTTCAGTTCAATCACTAGTTGGCATTAAAATAAAAAGAATTATAACTGACATACACTTGTAAAGTCTATTTTTGGATCTTCCATAGACTTGTATAGTGTGCCTTTAAATTCCAGCATAACTTTCTCAACCTCCTCGAGTACACGCTTGAGTATATTTACCTGAAAGCAGCTTGTTTTTTTTATGTTGTCAAGAGCCTTGTTATGTAAACAAAATCGTAAACAAAAAGAAGATTCAGTGCTTATAGGGAAGTGGGTAACATTTGTCTCAAGAGAGTCTAAATGAAATTCAGGCATACATGAGAAGGGAGAGCTATAGATTTCGCCTTCTTGTATTCTCGAACTGCCAAATCATATTCACCCTTGCTAATACTGCTACGAATGATACTGGGCAAATTGAACAATGTCCGGAATCTCTGAAGCATTCCTTGTACAGACCTGATTTTCTCAGCTTGAGCCTACAAATGTTTTGAGAAAGGCTTCAGTAAAAAGAGAGAGACAAGCAAAAAAACCAATTTAGAACCACACCAACCTGTCTCTCAAAAAGAGGCTCAAATGCAAGATTGGCCCTTGATGTCACACTTTTCATACAATTGAACAAATGAGTAGTTCCTGACCCTTCAGGGTCTTCTTCAATCCGCTTCAGTTTTGACTCAATATCTAGAAAATCAGTAATTTACGTGAAAATGGGAGAAGAAAAAGATAAATTATTCTGTTGAGAGCAATAATACATACCATCAATTGTCGTTTTACATGAGACGAAGCAGTCAAAATTGTCCTTTACCAATTGTTTCCTCTGCAGATTCCGACCCTTTAAGTCACTTTTTAGGCCAAGGGCACCAGCCTCCAAATCTGCTGCACTCGTGTCTTGGTGAATGCGAGAAAGAAACAGCTTCGGATCGAAATGATCAGAGAAGTAAATCAATTTTTCTGCAGATAGTCAGAAGAGGATACATAACAATTAGACAACTGGAGATTGAACATGGAATAAGCTAGGCCCCCAAAAAATTATATTTTCTTGTAAGAGCTACTATTCAACTCGAGTTGTAGATATGGTGAAGAAAGACATACCCCGAAGAGTATTATCCACTTTCTCCGCTTTTGATGGGCTGCCTGACGACTCAGTGATTAATCTCAGTGTCTTATTGTCTATTATCCTACGAAGTATACAAATTCAGGTTTAGATAAATTCTACCATATCCAAGCATAAAGTATCTGACTGACTTTCAATGTAAGCAAAACGAATGAGAGGAGAACTTACCCTAATTTTAGTGGATCAATACATTCCATACCGCGAGGCAATGACTGCAAACTTGTTAGAACCACTTTTTTGCCAGGTGCAGCTACTTTACTCTCTACTTTCTGAACCACGGGTGCTGTTCTTGATTCCCGCATATCACGAACCCTACGGGCAAGCTGCCAAAAATATCATCGAAATTAAAGTGAAGTGGACATCTTGCCAATTAAATCCACATGATACTATGGTTCAAACTAAGGATAGCCTTGACCTTGAGTTCGGCCACACTAGAAACTGAGATAGCATTCACGGTAGTTCACTAAATGTGTTCTTCAGTGTAGTACAATTCAACAAATTGATCAAGATAATCGTATTCAAACTCAGAGAACTTTATCGAACAAGCAAATTCAATCACTTAGCCTATGTCAGATTACAGTGATAGAAGAAGCACAAAACTCCAGCCAATTTCGAGGATTCACACATAAATCTTGCCGCAACAAATACGTACCTCAGCTTCATTAACCCGTTTCCAACAATCAGGCTCCTTTCCATCCCAAGCACCATCATCCTCCTTCCTCGCTCTTCCCTTCTCGCGAACATCGCTACCTCTTCCTCTCCCGGCACCACCACCGGAACCACCTCTTTCCCTTTCCCTCTCCAAATCATCATCCCCGCTAGAAATACTAAGCAATTCCACCTCCGACTCATCATCCTCATCCATAGAAGGTTTCCTAACAGCCGCCGCAGACTTCTTCGGCGCAGCCGCAGGCTTCTGTTGTCGAGGCTGCTGCACTAAATTGGCGACAGGCTTGCGAGCAGATGAAGAAGGAGGTTTCTGATAGGTGAGATCTCTCTGAGCCTGCTCTTTCAACGCCATTTGAAGAAGCTCATCTTCGTCTAGATCGTTGCTATCGCTCGACATGTTTCGGTGGATTTCAGATGATCGTTTTTAAGTCGCCTCCGCCTTGAGCTATCGTTATAGAGATCTGAGGAGAAGCTCTCGATTTGGAAATTTCAGTTTGTGATTTGTGTGACCATTTTTTTTTTCTTCTTTCTTTATTTTATATATATTTTGTTTCCATAAATATTTGATTTTAAGATAAAAAGGTTACGCGGAAAAAACTTTTCCGGTGGGGTGGGCTTTGGCTTTGACGGAATAATTAGGTACGAGGGACAGACACATGTGGGTAACTCGATTAAAATTTTCAATTAACAGACTCTCAGATTCATTAATTCTTACGATAGCGTTAATTAATTAATTTAGTTTCAACAAAAAAATTTACAAAAAAATACAAATAACTTTTGTTACAACATTTCTCTGAGGTATACATTTTGAGCTTCTTTTAATTTGTACTAGGGATCGACCTGCAAATACGTCCGGAGTTAATATAAAAAAACCTAATTTTGATAATCAGTTTGTGAACATACTTTTCTTAGGAATTATATTAATTTGTTTTAATTCGACTTAGATAAAAAGAATGATCAGATTAATTTTTGTTATCAGTAAAGATAACTACACTAAGATATAGTAAGAGAAATATGGTAAGTTTATTTCAGGACAAAAAAACGTATTCCGTCCTATCATAATGGATATAAAACCATTAAAACGATTAAACCCCATTAAAGACAAACACAAATATTTTAAGGGTGAAAACAATTCATGTTTCCTTTCGTTATTTCTCATTTTGTCCTATACGCATTCTCATATGCATTTCGCATGAAACAATGCATTTCTAATATGGGATATTCCTGGTATGGGAAACATTTTGTATTCCTTAAAAATGGGATGGAACGAAAACAAAAATTCATGAAATCCTGTTTCGGACAAAAACAATATAATATATAGTATACTATATAGTATATTTATAACCATATGTCATAGTAAAAATATCACAAAACTAATGACTTCTTTCTTCTTATTACTTTATATTTGATTTATTTATATAATATTACATTTCTTTTAGTTTTTTAAACTATTAAAAAATCATTTAATGTATTTTATTTTTATAATTTTTATCGCTTTACGTTCGATAAATTGGAAGAAAAAATATGTTACTTATAAGACTTCAATCGCAAATTTATTTTAGTTGTAACATGTTTTATATATGTTCTTTTTACAAATTTATGTTTCCATTCCGTTCTGTCTCCTTTCATCCCATCCCTTGTACTTCCATCTCGTCCATGTTCATCAAATTCATATTCTCATCTTATTCCCTTAAACTCAAGTTTGTGAATTATCACACAATCACATAACAATTTGATTTAAAATAAAATAATATATACTTTTGTTAACAAAATAATGTATTTTATGAAATACAGTAATATATTTGGTTTGGCTAATATATTAAATATATTTTATTTTACTCAATTTAATTTGGATTAGTAATATATACTAATAATGATAATAACTACCCATTGTAAAATAGAAAGTTATTTTATAATATTTTTAAAAATATATTTTATTTTATACAATTAAAATTTAGTGATATATATTTTTAAAAATTTAGTGACAATTAAAAAAATAGAAAATAAATTACTTTTGGCTATCTCTCCTCTCTTCTTTCTTTCACCCACCCGCTCGATCCCTGTCTTGTTCCCTCTTAACTTTCACATTTCCATCATTGTAATTTCGTTCCCTCGCTCTAAATCTTCAGTCTCTGTCTCGATCTATCAATCTTAGTCTCGATCCATTATCAATCTCCATTATTGTTCCTTCTCAATCTTTGTGTAGTTCTTTGTTCTCTGTCTGACTGGCTCGTTCTCCCACTCTCAATCTTGTTTCCTCTTCTTAATTATCGTCATCTTCATCTTTGTAAATCAAATAGTAGTGGTCAAATTTGACATATAAGGTGACATTGTATTTGAGTTTTTTGATTTGCACATATTTAAGGTTTTAGTTTACATAATTTGGCATTAATCCATCAATTATTTTTCTATTTTGCAAGAAGAGCTCAGTGAACTTTCACTCAAACGTATTCCAGTCTCAGTTTTGGGTTTCGATTTTAAGGTTTTGTAGATATGTGGTTGCTATTTTTTGAATTATATTTATGTGATCACAAACTCATGTATCGTTATTTGCACATGCTATTATATCATGTATACAATTTAATTTAATTTGTAGATCTGAGGTTGCTCTATGTTTGTTTAATCTTCAGATGAAAGTAAAAGGTTGTGAGACTTAAATTATTTAAAAATAAATTCAAAGAAAAAAAATACTTTGTATTTGGGTTAATCTCAAGAGCATGTTAAAGAAGAATTTGGCAATATGTTCACCATATGATTCTAAAATAGCCAATATTAAAGGTACCAAAACATACTTGTTTCTATGTTTTTTTCCAATACCAAAACCAATCCAACCAAAGTGTTATGCTTCTTTGTCTAAAAGACTTTAACATCCAACCAAATTGTTAGCCGGGTACTAAAACAAATCCAACCAAAGAGTTATGTTTCCCAATATCAGTCAAAAGACTGATATTTATTCAGCCACGGGTCCAAATTCAAATTGGAAAATATTCCCAAAAGAGAATCTGACACAACACCATTAGTTTGAGTGTTTTTCTTGTGATATCTCTTGGTTTATAAAGAAAACCAAACCACCGAAAAAAAATTTTGAGGAACAACAAACCACAAAAACATGCTTCATTTTTTATTTTAAAAAGAAATCTCTATTGACAATACGTTTTGGTTCTGGAGATATTGGAGTTCGATAGTTTTTGGTAAATTCTGAATGATACAGATCCTAATTTCAATTCACATGATGACTATATTTATATGATAGCTTAGTCGATTTCAGAATATTTTTTGGAATTTCTTAATACGCCTAGTTGTTTAATATATTCAATAATTTAAATACCATCCAAAGTAATTATTTGATTTCCGATTACTGCTCCTAGATAGTTAGGGATAATGATTTATTTTTGGTTTCCTTAAATGTTTTATATTAATAGTTTTTTTGGTGTAAATCAAATTTATATATGGTTAGTTTTTTTTCAAATGCATTATTTGGTATGAATGATTTGCGATTAATGCTCCCATCCAATAATAGTTAGAGATACTAATATGGTTTTGACATACTTAAACGTTTATATTAATAATTTTTTTGGTTTAACTTGTTTTGCAGATTTGGAATCTGTTTCGATCAGCGTATACCATTCCAGATCCGAATAGCAACACATGATCCTAGCTCAGACATATTGGCTAACAAACAGATCCGCACGTTTAGTATATGTTAATTTCCGATTTGCCTTTTTTCTAAGTGTACTCCCCGAGTTCAAAAAAAAAGGCGTATTGTTATTAAATTATATTTTCGACCAATCACAGTAAAATATAGTTTTGGAATTGCTTAACTTATGAGATATGAATTTAAAATTCATTTTTTTTAATTTTTTACTTTGAGTAGTTATGGCAAGTCCAAATAATTAGGATCCTATATTGGAATCTGATTTCTTTATTAAAGTAAAATTTAAAACTATTATTAAGGTAACAAACTAAATTTGATTCTGATTTGAAGTTTATATGCTTCATTATTAAGATAATAAATTAAAAATATTCCCTAAAATATAGGTTAGGTAATTTTATTTTAAATTCAGAATACGATTTTCTTGCAACATTGATATATTTTCAATCAAAATTTAAAACCAAACAGTAATTAAAGAATTATTACAAAAATAAAATAAGTAAAAATCTCAATTTAAAGAACTGGAATATGCTTAACTTTAAAGTAATCTCAATTTAAAGAACTGGAATATTAAGGTTTTCATATTAGTTAACAAACAATAAACTTTTATTTTTTTCCATATGTATTAAGCCGAATTAATTATCATATTTTTCTTACAAAACTTTAAAAATCTAAAATAAAAGATAATATTCAAATATTTAATTTGATTTCTAGAAATATCTCAAAATCTAGAACCAAAATAAATATCTTTAAATATCGGGTAATTTTTATTTTATAATTAATTTCATAAATATTGTTTCCATAAATATTAGATTTTCGACTAACAGTTTTTGTTTACCATATGTTGTTTATTTTATTTATTTTTAATTATATTGACAATTGGACATGTTTGGCAACATGAATATATGATATGTTTTTTTTTTCCAAAATCTTGTTTTGTACTCCCCAATTAATAGTATAGATGTGGTACCCAACCATTCGGGAGTCAACCTAGTTCTAGCTTACATATGGAACGGATGCTACGACGAAAGTCGAAACTCATAGAGACCACTTTATCTGATTTTGACATGTAAAAATTTGTATGTGGTACACAACCACTTTATCAGATGATCGTTGCTATCGCTCGACATGTTTTGGTGGTAGTTGACAACAATCAAGAGCTTGGAACTGATTGAAATTCTAGTGATTGTAAACCGTATGTAATATACAAAAAGAAAGTTGTAACGTTCAAAACTGAATAAGATTATACAGTTGGCCCGAAAATCAAAATTATACTATAGATTATAAATTGGTGTAAGGTATATGAGGAACGATAAATAGTCTGTAATGTTCTTTTATGAGCTGGTTATAAATATTCATAGGAACATGATACTCGAGCCATCAAATATAAGAGTTTCCAAAAGATATTACATTTTGTTTTATGGGTTAGTCAGATAAACAGGATGTTTTAGCCGCAAAACTCCAGCCAATTTCGAGGATTCACACATAAGAACAAGATGATCATTTCATTTATGGGAAGTGAAATTAAAGATCTTTAATGTGAAATGGAATTACTTCAAGGGATTTTTACATGTTTTGGTTTTTGGGTCATTGGTCTTTACTTGACTGAGTGGTTTGGTGGATATGATGTTTATAAGTACAAGTAAATTGTTCTGATGTTTGGACCAGCCTAAAAGTTTGGCGCATCGTGGTATAATTTGTTTAGTCGTGACTCGTGAGTATGCATGTGCTTTAAGTTTTTTTTGGTCCGTCTTATCTTTGCATGTACTTCTAAAAAAACTAAAAGCACAATCTCTTGAACGTTTATATCATTTGCAATTTTGCGCTAAAAGAGAATATTTACACCTACCAACTTATATTTGTATATTATCAAAAAAAACAAAACCTTTGACTAAAGAGAATTTTATTTATCATTTTATAGTTTTTTTTTGACAAATTATCATTTTATAGAGGTTATTATTTTTTCTCGGTACAAAAGTTATTACAAATTTTCATGTTCGAGAATATTTTTTTTTGTCATTACATCGATAAATTAATTTTAATAATATAAATAGTTAAGATAATTTACCTAATATCATTCCAGTTTATAAATTACTAGATAAGGCCCGCACTATGTGCGAGTTTAAAAATTGTTGAAGAAAATAAGTTATGAATCTTAAATGAATTACTTTTTTGTTTATACATGTCCAAATCTAATTAAAAAATTAATTTTGTTAATTTTCCTTTTTGATTTAGAAATTTGTTAAGATATAAACATGTAAATTTTATGTTATTTTTTTAATTAGCTATTTTGGAAAATAATAATTTTTGACATGTGTCAACATTTCATCAGTGTATTTGACATAATGACTAATTTTGAAAACCCAACTTTATATAATAAGAGATGTACCTAATTAAATTTTAATTATATAAAAGTTTATTTTTTCAATTGACTAACAAAAAGATGAGAGATGTCTTTGTTCTTCCAAATTCAATCAATGATTCAATGAAATCTTTGACAAAAAAAAAACTTTTTTTTTGAACAACTAAAAAAAAAAAAAAAAGGACAAAAGAAACAAAAAGATGAGAGATCTCTTTTTTTTGTTTTAACTCAAAAAGATGAGAAATCTCTATAGTCTATACAAAGGAAAAAAGGAAAGAAAAAACAAATTAGAGACTGATATTGTCGAGAGAAAAAAAAAACGGAAAAAACATTTTACAATCGTTACAAAAAAAATACATATACAGACTTATTTAGAATCGGTAATCAAACCCTAAAAGGAAGCTCTGATTCTAATCAAACCCTAAGGAAAGCTCTCACGCCGGTCTTTTGTTATAACACGCTCTCCCTTGTTGTGTTCTCACTCTCTCCTTCTCTACGACGCCGCGCGCTTTCTCTAGAACTCTCGATTGATTCCTCTCCGAGATAAGGTAAAGCTTCTTCGATTCTCTCATCTTTCTTCTTAGCCACAGTCTCTCCCTCCTGTGGTTTCGTTTACTAAATAGGATTGTTGCGTTATGCCGATCTGAAAACCTAATTTTGTTTTCCGTTCGATTTGTAGAAAATATCTTGACCTGGATTTGATTTATTCGGAAGGATTTTTGAAACCGACCCTGTAATTTGTCAATGGGTCGGAAGAAGCCGAGTACTCGTGGTGGAGAAGATGAGCAGCCACCCGCTGCTGCGTCATCTCTCGTTGGTGCTACTAAATCTAAGAAGAAGGCTGTTAAAATCGATGACGATGAGTACTCCATAGGTACTGAGGAGCCAAGAGTTGAGGAAGAAGATAAGGTTGTTGTTATCACTGGTAAGAAGAAGGGTAAGAAAGGTAATAAGAAGCAGCAGGACGACGACGATGAGTTTCCTGTTGCCGAGGTAGACGATGTTCCTGAGATTTCTTTTGTAGGGAAGAAGAAGGGTAAGAAAGGTAATAAGAAGCAGCAGGACGACGATGATGAGTTTACTGTTGCCGAGGAAGACGATGTTCCTGAGATTGCTTTTGTAGGGAAGAAGAAGTCCAAAGGTAAGAAGGGTGGTGGTGGTGGCGGCGCTGTTAGCTTTGCTTTGCTTGATGATGAAGATGATAAGGAGGATAATGATTCTGATGGTGACAAAGATGATGAGCCAGTTATAAGTTTTACTGGTAAGAAAAAGAAATCCTCCAAATCTTCTAAGACGACCACTAATTCATTTAGCGCCGCTTTGCTTGATGACAACGAAGAAGAAGATGAGACAGTGGAAGACGAAGAGAGCCCTGAAATCACGTTTTCAGGTAAGAAGAAATCTTCTAAAAAGAAGGGTAGCAGTGTTTTGCCCTCACTAGGTGATGACTCAATTGCTGACGAAACTAGCCAAGCTAAAACTTCTGATACTAAGAGTGTGGAGGTTGTTGAAACTGGAGAGAGTAAGAAAAAGAAGAAGAATAATAAGAGTAGAAGGACAGTACAGGAAGAGGATGATTTGGACAAACTTCTTGCAGAACTTGGAGAAGCCCCTGCTGCTGCTTCATCCAAAGAAGAGAAAGTTCAAGCTCAGCCTGAGCCAGTTGCACCGGTAGATAATGCTGCTGAGAAGGAAGGAGAAGAAGAGACTGTTGAGAGTGCTGCAGCAAAGAAGAAGAAAAAGAAGAAGGAGAAAGAGAAGGAAAAAAAAGCAGCAGCTGCTGCCGCTGCAACCTCTTCTGTAGAGGCTAAGGAGGAAAGACCAGAAGAATCAGTAACTGAGGAACAACAGCCGAAGAAGAAGGATGCAAAGGGTAAAGCAGCAGAGAAGAAAATTCCCAAACATGTTAGAGAGATGCAAGAGGCTCTTGCACGGCGGCAAGAAGCCGAAGAGCGAAAAAAGAAGGAAGAAGAAGAAAAATTGAGAAAGGAGGAAGAGGAGCGCCGCAGGCAGGAAGAGCTTGAGGCGAAAGCTGAGGAGGCTAAGCGTAAGAGAAAGGAAAAGGAAAAGGAGAAAGTGTTGAGGAAGAAGCAAGAGGGCAAGCTTCTAACTGCAAAACAAAAGACTGAAGCTCAGAAGAGGGAGGCTTTTAAGAATCAGATCCTGGCTGCTGGTGGAGGTCTTCCTGTTGCAGATAATGATGGTGAGGCTACTTCTTCAAAGCGTCCCATTTATGCCAACAAGAAAAAATCATCTCGCCAGAAAGGCAATGACACTTCTATTCAGGTGGAAGATGAGGTAGAGCCAAAAGAGAATCATGCAGGTGAACCAGTTCCTTTAGGTGAAGTGGGTTCAGCAGACACTGAAAAGGTTGATTTAATAGAGTCAGCAAACACAGATGAGAAATCACAACCTGCTGATGTAGCTCAGGAGAATGAGAATGGGGTTGAGGAAGATGATGAAGAAGATGAGTGGGATGCAAAAAGCTGGGATACTGTTGATCTTAACCTTAAAGGTGATTTTGATGATGAAGATGAAGAAGCTCAGCCTGTGGTTAAGAAAGAATTACAAGATGCTGTATCAAAGGCACATGATTCAGGTTAGTATGAAATGTAGTTATTTGTTGGTCTTCCTTTGTTGCATCCAATGTCTTCTTTAATCTAATCTTTTGAATTTCTACACAGACCCTGAAGCTGAAAAACCAACAGCTAAACCAGCAGGTATGGGCAAGCCAACAACAGCTGCTGTAAAAGCTGTGCATGAAGTGGAAGATGATACACAGAAAAAACGAGCTCCCCGAGCAAAAGAGGCCTCTAAGAAGGGTAAAGGTGTAGCTCCGAGTGAATCTATAGAGGGTGAGGAAAATCTGCGGTCTCCCATTTGCTGCATCATGGGTCATGTCGATAGTGGTAAAACAAAGCTGTTGGATTGCATCAGAGGAACAAATGTACAGGAAGGCGAGGCTGGAGGTATTACTCAGCAGATTGGTGCAACATATTTCCCTGCGGAAAACATCCGAGAGAGGACCAGGGAACTGAAAGCTGATGCAAGACTCAAAGTGCCAGGTCTATTGGTTATTGATACACCTGGCCACGAGTCCTTCACGAATCTGCGGTCAAGAGGTTCAAGTTTGTGTGACCTTGCAATTTTGGTGGTTGATATAAAGGCTGGGTTACAGCCACAGACCATAGAATCGCTAAATCTTTTGAGAATGAGGAATACAGAGTTCATTATTGCATTGAATAAGGTGAGACTGCTTTTCATTCTGCTAGGATGGGATTTTTGTTCTCTGCTGTAAATACTTCTATAGAAAATAAAATTTTCAACTTATACAGGTGGATAGGCTGTATGGATGGCAAACATGCAAGAATGCTCCCATCGTGAAATCACTGAAGCAACAACCTAAAGATGTTATAAGTGAATTTAACGTGGAACTGAAAAAGGTAAGTTATACGTACATGTTACAAATGAATTTAACATGAGTATCTTATGTATATCACTTTGTGTACATGTTGTTCAAATTATGTTGTTCCATTGGTATTCCAGGTTAAAAACCAGTTCCAGGAGCAAGGACTCAACACTGAGCTTTATTACAAGAATAAAGAAATGGGAGAAACTTTCAGTATTGTTCCTACTAGTGCTGTTAGGTATGAATCTTTGTTTACTGTTTGTAAATCACAGCATAGCAGACAAGTTATTCATCCTAAATAGTTGGGTAACTTTGGTTCTTGATATTTTAGTGGGGAAGGGGTCCCAGATCTCTTGCTGTTGTTGGTTCAATGGGCTCAGAAAACAATGGTTGAGAAACTTACATATGTCGACGAAGTGCAGGTCTCTCTCCTCTGTCTTTTAGGTAACACTTGTTTCTGCAATGCTTCAGCATTGAGAATTCTGATCCTTTCTTGAAATTGTCGAACAGTGTACTGTCCTGGAGGTCAAAGTTATTGAAGGCCATGGAACAACGATTGATGTTGTGTTGGTAAACGGTGAGCTCCATGAAGGTGATAAAATCGTCGTTTGTGGGCTACAGGCAAGTAAAAACTTACGATCCAAACTCAAACAAGCGATGGCACCTATTGGGTATACATATATATAGAACTTGGAAAGTAATATTATTTTCTTCCTCATATTGTAGGGACCTATTGTCACAACGATTAGAGCATTACTGACTCCTCATCCAATGAAGGAGTTACGGGTGAAGGTACTTTCGGTTTCCACTTCATGTGGCTTGTTTGTTACTGAATATTCGTCCAGAAATATGGTTCATGCAAATAGCTTCCTATGTTCCGCTTTTATACACTATGAGAATTCATGGTCTGATGTTTCAGGGTACTTATCTGCATTACAAAGAAATAAAGGCTGCACAGGGTATCAAGATTACTGCCCAGGTGATTGGACTGACACTAGAATAATCTTAGTTGCTAGCCTCTGGTTTCATATATACGGATGTTAGATGACATCCTGGATATTGTTTCCTAATGTTGGGTTGTGTTTTAAAGGGCCTTGAACACGCAATTGCTGGTACTGCCCTGCATGTGGTTGGACCTGATGATGACATCGAGACAATTAAGGAGTCGGCTATGGAAGATATGGAGTCAGTTTTGAGTAGGATTGACAAAGGTGGTGAAGGAGTCTATGTCCAAGCGTCTACATTAGGGTCATTAGAAGCATTGCTTGAGTACCTGAAGTCCCCAGCTGTAAAGATACCAGTCAGTGGTATTGGCATAGGGCCTGTGCATAAGAAGGATATAATGAAGGCGGGAGTTATGCTGGAGAGGAAAAAGGAATATGCTACGATTTTGGCTTTTGACGTTAAAGTGACTACAGAGGCTAGTGAGCTTGCTGAGGATATGGGAGTTAAAATTTTCTGCGCTGATATCATCTATCATCTTTTCGATCTATTTAAGGGTTACATTGAAAATATCAAAGAGGAGAAAAAGAAGGAATCAGCCGAGGAAGCAGTCTTCCCTTGTGTCCTTAAGATTTTACCTAACTGTGTGTTCAATAAGAAAGACCCAATAGTCCTTGGAGTTGATGTCGTCGAGGGTATACTTAAGGTATCATATTTTTTATTTCCAACATTCTCTGTAACTCTCGCACATGTTGACGCAAGTCCTAGGGTTCACACTTTCTTATCTGTCTTGTTTGTTTTTAGATTGGGACCCCCATTTGTGTCCCAGGCAGAGAGTTCATAGATATTGGCCGCATTGCATCTATTGAGAACAACCACAAGCCTGTTGACTATGCAAAGAAGGGCGACAAGGTGGCGATAAAGGTAATGGGATCATTCTTTTCAACAAGCTTGCAAATCTTTTGTTTACAGAGAGAAAAGAGGTATCGTTTGCTGCTGGTTCAGCTTCATCATGCATTCACCTTCTATCGATGCTTTCTTTGGTATACAGATTGTTGGTTCGAATGCTGAAGAGCAGAAGATGTTTGGAAGGCACTTTGACATGGAAGATGAACTTGTGAGTCACATTTCGAGGAGATCTATTGACATACTCAAAAAGGATTTCCGGGTAAGTGGAGAAGAAGTTGTTTCCCCTCCCTGTGTTTTCCAGCATATCATCATCATTTTAACAACAAAATTTGATCTGAAAATCAAACCCAAATTAATTGCAGGATGAATTAGAGTTGGATGAGTGGAAGCTAGTTGTGAAACTAAAGAACATCTTCAAGATACAGTAGATTCCCTGAACATTCAAATGTATACTCTTGAGCTTCAAACACTCACACGCCTTGTTATGCCGTGTCTGCGTCGATGCAGAACAAACAAATTCATCTTCCTGCTTCTAACCGAAGCATTCACAGAAGATATGAGATTAAAGAGAGACAAAAGCGTGTTTTGTTTTTGCTTTTTTTTTTTTTTTTTTTTTTTGTCTTCTCCCTGAAAAGTGCTGAATAATTGGTTCATCAACCTTCATGCTGGCAAAATTGCAGGGAAAGAAGAGCCTTTTGAGTCTTCGTGATATACAAATATCATCATCCTTATATGCCTTTTTGACTTCTTTCCATTTTTGTTGACTAAAGGAAAAGTAATCCAATAAAAAAATTTGTGTCTAATTGTGTTGTCTATGTGGTGTTAAAACTTGAGTTTTGGTTTTAGAAAAATGGTTGCAAAAATGAAAAATCACATCCGATATCAATACAGAATGAGGGTTTTTAGCCAAGGCGTAAAAGTTAATACTCATCGTAACAGAAGATATTATTTTTGTTGAGAAATTTCTTTAATCTTTATACGGTATTCGTAATAATTTATATGGGACTCGTGTAGTAACTAAAAGCAAGCTGCTCCTCCTTTTATGGAGTCTCTTCACTTCCGAATCACACACTGCATCACCCTTATAGTTAAACATAAATGGGAGGCAAAGGCTTTCCTTTATTTCTCTTATTTCTTTCGTTTTTTCCGGTTATTATTTTTTCTTTTCTCCCTTACAGTCACCATGTATATATATTCCGATATATTAAACCACATCGGTAATGTTTGTTGTACGAGTTAAATGTGATTTCGTGTTAGGTGAAAAGAACTGAATAAACATAAATGCAATCATAAACATTTATTATTTAATTATAAAGAAAGAAGATGAACGACAATAGAGTTGAAAACGAACATTAATCCCAATATATAATACCAGCTGGGAAAAAGAAAAATTATCATATAGCATATCAACGATAATAGAAATGAAAACGAACACTGATCCCAATAATAAAAATAAACTTAGTACTATAATAGTAATACTTAGAGAATTAAATATATTTAAGCAACCAACCAGTTTCTGATAATGATGAGTACTGACCAACTCTTGATCTTCATATAAGCATAGGACTATCGACATGATGCACGAAGGTTTCCACAAAACGGAACTCATCATCACCTCCACCCAAAAGTTGAACCGTAGATCTTGTGAATGTTTCTGTAGGTGTATCGTAATAGATCACAACGAGTGGTCCCTCTTCGTTAACCATTATTGTTGCGAAAACATGTTGCTTTGTTCTTGTGGTACCCCGGAAACGATATACATGCTTTATTTCATCCTCAGCGTAGCCTCTCCAGTTACGAATCAGTATGCGGTTTTTGGACCATCTTGAATAGCCATGGAATTCCCACATTTCAAGATAAGCATCGCCGCCGCTGGGTTCGTAAACGAAATCATTTGTTTCATCCACTAGTGCAGGTTTCCCGTCGTAATTGACAAAGTTCCAGAAACCTTTATTCAGATCGACATCTTGAGGTGATGGAATGAGACGAAAGGTTTCATTACTGACGTCGAAGCTCATTATGATATTCGACTTATCAGATTTAGTAGCACGATAATACAAAACTCCTCTGTCATATACTCCATCACGAACGGGAGTATGAGGAACATTGCATACGATTCTTCTCCGAGGTTCTTGATCACCCGGTCCCACTCCCACCGTCAAAACCTGAAATTCATTCTCCCAAGGAGTTTTGGGCTTTGTCTTTGTACATAACACCTTAAATTCATCCTCTCCTTCATCGTATCCGAACTGAGTTATTATCTTTGTTGTTTTATCCGCTTCGACCATTGGTAAATTCCGGAACTTCATCGTGCCCGGATTGCAAATCACAACCCTATTTTTACCTCGTTCTTGAAGACATATCAAACCTCGGACCGGTGGAGAAAACATAAAGTCTCCTTGTAGTGAGATGCTGATGATGTGACGTTGTCCACCAGATTTCTGGTCTTGATGCAAAGAACGAAACAACACTTGATATGCGCTAGGTGTTGTCGCGTCCTTGGCGTCGATGGTGACGAACAACATTCGGGGCCTTGCCATGGATCGCCTCAAGTAGAGTTCTTTGAAGCTTTTCGTACGGATCGTAGTTGCCAATCTCTTCGAGACGCTGATGCATTTCACCAGGGAGTTGGGAGACATCCGTATCAGAATCTTCCTTTTGATGTCTTGAGGAAGACTTTCGAAAGTTATTCCCTCCATTTTTTTTTTCTTCAATTATGATCTTTTCGTATACTGTATGTATGTTGTGAGAGAGTTGAGTGAGAGAGTTGAGGAATTTATAGAAAATCTTAATTAGAGAGCCTTTAAAGTTTAAACGACTCCATCTTTTAATTTAAATTTCATGCTAATTACATATTTACACCTAAAACCAAAAGAAGAAATTCGCTGGTGCAGAGATTAGACGCCAATCATTTAATATATATGTTAAATTGACAGATTAAGTTTATTTCCACTTAACCTCTTTGTACACACAGTTGCAAGAAGAAGAAATGGTTTCCCACGTTTAAAATTGACAGATTTTAATTTAGTTCCTCTATATATTTTCAGTTCTTCGAATGCAGTCGATCCCACGTGAAAATGTTGATATTTGTAGAAGGTTTTAGTTTTGCCTCTCTTTGTACAGAGAAGAGGATTGAAATCACACGTCAAAGCTGATTGTGGACAGCTTTAATATCCTCATCCGTGCCAAGTGGACTCTTATATATTGGTGCCAAATGTGATTTTTCTTAATATTTCTTGGTCAAATTAGTTAGGGCATGGTTATAATTAATTATAAGTTTTTTTTTTTTTTTTTTTTTTTTTTTTTTTTTTTTTTTTTTATAATCATCTAGCTACTCATTGCATTGGAATCTTTACGTGGTCCGATGGAGTAACCATAAAATGTATTTAGAAAAATCTCAGAGTTCGTTACCAACGTTGTGATATCAATTAATAAGGTGACATGCGATTAACTTGTTGTCTTATAACGCATTGTTGTATTAATGTAATTTCAGGTTAATTACATCTGAAACCAAAAGGAGAAATTTCATGGTTCCAGACGTTAAAAACTTACTACTAAATATGCACATATACTAGCTGGCTTAACGGTGCAGCTAATTAAGTTGTGGCCTTCTGGGAAAGTGAGTTAAGCTTACTAAAAATGTTGGCCAATTAGCATATGGATGTAAAGCATGGAAATGACGCGTTTTTATGTCCTCCTATGTGTTTTAGTTCTTCGTAGCCACATGAGTCACGTTAGATCTTCTTAGACATCAATATTCAAAATTTTCATCACTAGTACTCTTTTATATTATTTCTTGGTAATTTCATTGAAGATTTTATGCTTTATGTGAGACTTTAGAATTTTCAATAAGATTATATAATCAGTATTAACTATTATTCAGAGATTTCTTAATATTAGTTAAATTAATTATGAGGGATACAAATTTCAGCCTAACACAATTAACAAAATATATATAAGGAAGACGAATAGCTTTGTTCTGCAGCAGACACGACATAACAAGAGGCCTGTGAAGCTCCAGCCTCCAGTGTAGACATTTGGAATGTTCAGGGAATCTTAAAGAATCTATTCGTTAACACGCTTTGACGAAGTAGCCTCATCATCATCGATTCATTGTCTACAACAGGAAGGCCTCCTCCAGCAGCAGCCAGAAGCTGGTTCCTAAAAGCCTCCCTCTTAAGAGCTTCGGTCTTTAGGGTTGGCTTCGGAATAATCAAATCCAGGTCAAGATTTTCCTAGCTGCAACAATCGAACGCAAACACAATTTTTAGGTTTTTTTTCTTCCCTAGATAGATCGGCGCAATCCTTTAGACTTTTTAGTAAACGAAACCACAGGAGAAATCGAAGAAGCTTTTTTAGCTTACCTCGGAGAGGAATTAATCGGTACTAGATAGAGAAATGGCGTTAAGCTTTTTAATGTATAGCAGCAGCTGGCGTGACGATTGAGCAAATCCTGATTTACTTGCTCTAATAAGTTTTTGTCACGTCAAAATACTTATTATGGAATTTTCTACTAATAGATTATTGAAAATGAAATCTGAATATGTAGAATATTAAGGGTAATTAGAAGTGGTATTTTAATGTAGTTAAACTAGGTAATAACATTACATTTGTAAATATATTTATTTATTATAACATTTATAATACAAACTTATATTGGTTTGAATTCATCAAGTTTATGAAAGTTTAAAATATTAATTGTTTCACCATAAAATTTAGATTGATATGTTGGCGGATCTGGATCGAATGTGAACCAAATTAGTGATCGGTTAGATTTTTATCAAAATTTTGAATTATCAAATCAGATAAAAACCACAAAAAAAAACTAAATTTCATGAACCAAATGATTAAATAAAATTGTTAACCCGGTCAAACCTGTCCGCTAAACCATCCCACAACGGATTTAAATATTTTGAGCCACAAAATGTCTTTGCATCTGTTCCGCTTGAATTTGTGAGATCCGCGGCTAACCCACATGCATTTTGAAATTTTATTTTCTCTAATATATAAAATATATTTAAAGCTTAAACTTAATTTCTATTAATAAAGTGATGTGATAAAGTTTTTAAGAATAACACATTTGTTTTTTTTTGTTAAAAACACAATGGTATATAGCTGTAAATAATAAATCAAAATGAGGTTAAATAACTAAATGTGTCTCAGCTACTGATATAATATTATTATTTTTTCATTTTTATTGGACTGGATTTTCTAAATTTTAAGAGTTCTGTAACAATACTATAACTACATATTTATATATAATGTTTAACTACATAGTTATCCAAATTAAAATATATATTAATGTCATTTCAATTTGTGATCATACGTTTTTGAGCAACTATAGGTATTATTTTTAGCAAAAGAATAAACGTGGAGCCAGTTTCAATTGATCTTCGATTCTTTCACCATTAGAGCTTTATAAAATTCTTAGAAAGATAACATTATTTATATCTCTGAAGATATGATTATATATATATATATATTTTACATCTCCTAGTATAGTTATATTATTATATTACAATACATAGTGAAATTAATTTAATTTTGAAAATATGTAGAGATAATATTTATTAATTTTTTGAATAATATTTACCCATTTTAGAATTTATAGAAGCAAAATATTGTCTATATAAATAAATTGAATAGCAGTGGCAGTTGAAAAAAAAATAGGAGTGACAGTTTTATGGAATATTATGAAATATTAAAGGTAAATAATAAATTGGGTAAAGAGCTTTCTAGCGACGACACATCAGTTTTTTTTAAAAATGCTTCTCTTTGAATATAGAGGAGATAAAATATTGACTCATCAAGACATTAGGTTCTTTTTTTCTGTTTGTTAACTTTTGAAAAAAATCAATGTCAAGTTGACTAAAAAGTAAAAATCTTGATGAGGTCATATTGTCATATTAAAAGTAAGAGTAAAACCTAACTTATATATATTTACAATTCACAACAATTTGTTTTCAAAAAAAAATATTCATTTTGGACTGTAAGTACCTAGCTATATATTTGATAAATGATACATTATTAGAACAATGTGCATTCTGAGACTATAACAAAGACGTGGAATTTACATAAACATATCTCAGAGTTTATTACCAACGATGTAATTAGTAGGTGACATTTCGTCAAAATATGGATTTAACTTCTTTGGTCGAATGTTTTCACATTACCACTTTGTAACAGAATTGCAAGAAGAAAAATTGGGTCCTTTACACGATAAAACTTACTCATGGTTTGATAACTAATTTAGCAGAGAGATTTAATGTTAAGGGCCTAAGCGTGAGTCGAAAGGTTTTATTTTTCATCGTCCACATCTAATCGTTTATTACAAAATCAATTTATATAGTTTTAACTTTTTCAGTTTTCACTTTAATTCTTTGTAAAAATTGTTGTAAGGGAGGTTTAAAATTTAAAGGTTGTATGCTTTGTTATGTGAGAATTTAGAATTTTAATAACATCAAGTATATAGTTTTATATTGATTAAGCAAACTTAAAAATTACAATTTACAGATGTAGTAGTAAATGAAAGAAAGGAAACAAAGCTTTATATTTTGGTTAAGATTATATAATGATTCTGTAATTTTAATGTTAAGTATTATTATTCAGAGTTTTCTTAATATTTGGTTATTAAGAAGGTGACATGCTCCAAGGTTACTGTGATGGCCATCCCAGGTCCGGCCCACAGGGTAAGTAAGTAAAGTCAAAAATTCGAGCCTAAAATTTTAAAAGCCTTTTTCACTTAAAAATCTGTTAAATAAAAAGCTTTTTTTTTAAGGATATGTATAATGATTTTTTTATTTATATGTAAAAGAATTTTTTTCTTTTGTAGGATATGTAAAAGGCCTAAAAATATCAAGTTGTGGCCTTATATAAAAAACCTATAACTTTTTTCATAGGTGAAAAAGATACATTTTTTTATTTTTGTGTAGGGCCCTCATGAATATTAGGCCGGCACTAGCCATGACTCGGACAACAATGGTGAAGACCATGCTCTTGCCTCCTCACCACTGCCTCTGTCCGTGAACTACAAGCCTACGGTTGTTACATCCTTTTCTAACCCTTGAATCATAGTATTTAATCAGGTTACACGCCTGCTATGTTTTCTTTTGCTAAGGGAAATTTAGTATTTATGTAATTGGAGAGGAATGTTGAAAAAATAGCTACTCTGTTAACACTTTGAGAATAAAAGATCATTACACACAACAAGGTTTTACAAATCTGGCATACATAATATTCTTTCTCCTCAAATTCTCTTTGTTATCAACCGAAAAACATCCCTATCCTTAAGCCCTGATTAGGTCAGGAACAGTGGAAAAACATACCAACAATCAGAAGAGTACAACTGATCCATAACTAAGCCTTCACTTGCAGAAAATCCTCAATCCGTTGGATGAGTTGTTTGGCCGTCAAAGCACCCTACTAGAAGTCACAAGGAAAGAAAACGTTTGTGAGTAAGATCAACAACTTTTAAGAGTATAAACACCAAAGTAAACCACAGAGATCTAAAAATACGATAGAACTCATCATACAAAGCGATCACAAGGCTCTCCATCTTTGAACAAGATAAATGTAGGAAGGGCTTCAATCTTGTACTTATTGGCAATACTCGGGTACTTTTCGGTATCGATCTTCACCACCTGGATCTTGTCTTTCAGGGTTGAGCTCACTTCATCGAGTATTGGAACCATGAACTGGCAAGGACCACACCTGTAAAACGAACATTATATTCTGAATTACTAGCTTTTCAAAATCAATATGTCAAAAACGAATAAACTCAATAAGCAAACAGACTACAATGGATCCCAAACTAGACCAAGTATGTATATTCATTCATGTAGCTAGCTAACACCGGACTCAACATATCTCCCTGCGGAAAACATCCGAGAGAGGACCAGGGAACTGAAAGCTGATGCAAAACTCAAAGTGCCAGGTCTATTGGTTATTGCTTCACCTGGCCAGGAGTCCCTTACGAATCTGCGGTCAATAGGTTCAAGTTTGTGTGACCTTGCCATTTTGGTGGTTGACATAACGCATGGGTTAGAGCCACAGACAATAGAGTCTCTAGATCTTTTGAGGATGAGGAATACAGAGTTCATTATTGCATTGAATAGGGTGAGACTGATTGGTCATTCTGCTAGGATGGGATTTTCGTTATCTGCGTATGAAAAATAAAATCTTAAACTTCCAGGTGGATATGCTATATGGATGGAAAACATGCAAAATTGCTCCTATCGTGAGGGAAATTAGACAGCAAACCGAAGATGTTATAAAAAAAATTTAACATGATGTTATAGTTTAGAGTTCCTATGTATGTTTTGAGTTGAGCTATAAGTTGGTGGACATATTGTTCAAATTATATTCTTTCATTGGTATTCCAGATTATTACCCAATTCAAGGAGCAAGGACTTAATTCTGAGCCATGTTATGCCCTGTCTGCGTCGATGCAGAACAAACAAATTCATCTTCCTGCTTCTAACCGAAGCATTCACAGAAGATTTGAGAGAATAAAGAGAGACAAAAGCGTGTTTTGTGTTTGCTTCTTTTTTTTTTTGGTTTCCTTCTCCCTGAAAAAGTGCTGAATAATTGGTTCATGAACCTTCCTGCTAGCAAAATTGCAGGGAAAGAAGAGCCTTTTGAGTCTTTGAGATATACACATATCATCATCATCCTTATATGCCTTTTTGACTTATTTCTATTTTTGTTGACTAAGGAAAAGTACTCCGATAAATTTTTTTTTTGTGTGTCTAATTATGTTCTCTATGTGGTGTTGAAGCTTGAGTTTTGGTTTTAGAAAAATGGTTACAAAAATGAAAAATCACATCTTATATCAAATACTGAATGGAGGTTTCTAGTCAAAGGCTTTAAAAACTCAGCTTTGGTTATCAAAATATACATTACACTTATATAACATTATTTTTTTCTCATCATAACAGAAGTTTTTTTTTTTGTTGAGAAATTTCTTTATATTCGTAATAATGATATGGGATTCGTGTAACTAAAAGCAAGCTGCTCCTCCTTTTATGGAGATGTGAAAGCATGAACGGAGAAATAATACTAGTACATACGATTATTAGTAGACGACAACAGTTTTAAAGTAGCTCTCTCTTTTTCACTTTATGGATGTTACGTTGTAGAGATAATTGATATGTTATGTTCAATGTTATCAGTGATGTATTGAAACTCTGGTCCATTGCTTTACTGTGTACGTAATATGATCCTTTTACTCTTTCAAAACATCATTTTCCCGTTTTTCAAAAGACAATTTTTTGGTCGGCAATATATTTCTCTACAATCTATAGGTTTAGACGTTTAGTCCATCGTGAGATTAACAACATTCTCCATAGGGGCTGTTACAAACCTTACACATAGGTAGTAGAGACAAACTAACCAACACAAATGAGTTGAAACACCCTCTCTCGCATATAACGATTTTTGGATACACATGTGGGAGATGCACCATGATGATTAGGGGTCTAAATTGGTTTCTTTTATAGCGCATTTTTGTATATATCCACAAAGACACAAAACGTCCAATTTAAGTTGGTTTCTTTTATAAGGCATTTTGCTTATAAATTTACATTAATGATAATGATTTGATGTTAGATCAGAGCAGAGACAAATTCAAATTATTGACAAGCAAACTCGGACGTTTGTCTTCGATAAAAATATGGGAGACATAAGATATGATCGAGCATGGAGCAATGGTTGCTTCACGATAACACAAATTTTGATTATAGTTATTCAAATTGAAATTCCTTTAAATCTTGCTAATTATAATTGCATTTGTTGTAAAACGTCTTAGAAAAAAAAAATTACAGAAACATCCTATATATCATAGATCTGTGAAATAAGCAAACCGTCATCGTAATTCGTACACATATTTACGATATCCACCGTCAAACAAACAAGCTTCTCAATATTGTCACCAAATCTTCAAAATTACATCTTTAATAAAATTGAAACATATGACCACTTAATTTTCATAATCTGATTACCTATGAAGATCATTTTAAAGTAGAAGAGTTTAGATTTGTTTAAAACATACAAGTAAGTTTCACGAGTTTCGAACTAAAATCCGTTACAGGATTAACAATCCTTACCTTTAAAATCTTATATCAAAGATTTTATCACAAAACAACAATTTAGAGTCCATGCAACCCAATAAGCTTAGTCAACCCGAACGTAACCGCCATAGCTAACCAACCTCCAAACAAAACCCTAGCCGATGACCTAACCGCTGGTGCCTTCCCAAGTGCTGCTCCTAACCACCCAAAAACCATAAGCGCCACCGTAACCGCCACCACAACCGCAACGATCCTCATTTTATACTCCTTCACAAACGCAGCCGCCAAAAGCGGCACAATCGCACCCGCGGAAAACGCAAGTGCGGACGCAGCCGCCGCTTGTATCGGACTAGGAAGCTTCTCTTTCTCTATCTCTCCATTGTCTCTCTCCATCTGAGCCAACTCTATGTCGTACTGAGAGTAAACGGAGACAAACTCTCCGATAGCCATACTACAAGCTCCGGCGACCATTCCGGCGAATCCGGATAGAATCATGGCCTTGACGTCATGCTTCACGGCGCCGACTCCCATCATCAACGACGCGGTGGAGACAAGACCGTCGTTAGCTCCGAGCACGGCGGCGCGTAGCCATTGAGAACGTTTTGAGTAGTCGAAGGTTGTTGATTCCTTCTCTATGTCCATGTTCGTGTTATGACCTAATTGATCCATGTTTTGACGATATCTCTTTGTGTTTTTTTTTTTGTTTATGTTTTGTTTTGTTGAGTAGAGAATCGAGTAAGTGTGGAGAACACACGCCTAGGCTGAGTTCTATTTATGGAGATTTTGGGGTTTACTTTTTGGTTTGGTGGAGACAATATGTGGAGCATCATCAGCACTTATTGTTTGTTTGATTTTTGGTTTATTAATTTTGTTAAATACAAAAGAAAAAAATAGCAAATCGCACTAAGTTATATGGCCAGGTTAATTACATTCAGATACTATTTTGCAATCGATATTCGATGTTATAAATCGAGAGTTGGATTTATTTTTCTAATTTTAAGTTTGGCTAACAACTTCAACGAGTTTATTACAAAATGATTATGAACTAAATATGAATCCCCCAAACTTAAGTGGTATGTATGGATACGCATCTTATACATTTTTTGTTTACACTTGTCGCCTTGTCGGCATATATAGACGATATATTCATATATAGCTTTGTTTTTAAGTTAACATAAATGATTGTCTTTACCTATATAAAAGACCCAAATTGTAGAAAAACAGTTGATAAATAATCGTAAGTATCATGACAATTTGATTTTTCTGTTTTAATAATAGTTCACATGCAGTTATATATAAAAGGTGAGAATCTGAATATAACATACGATCATATTTATTCGGGTTCCATTAACGTAAACTATGCGATAATAAGACTATAAGAGCCCGGGAAATTGTACCATACCATACATGCATGTTTAATACGCAATATGATTAGATAGATAAAAGCTATAGTCATTTTCAATATGAAATCGAAATTGGTACACTCAGCATAGGGGAAAATAGCATTTTTATACTTTGTTTCTATTAAGAAATCGGTTCGAGAATTAAATTGAAAAAGAACAAAACATTTAATTATAGATAAAATATAACGAGTAGCCTCACAAAAAGGTGTTGTATAAACCACATTTTGGTGTGTTTATCGATATTTTTATATAACTAGAATACAAATTTCTTAGTGAGGCCAAAAAAGGCCGTTACATATAAGAAGCTGTTCTGTCCTCTTCATAATCAAAGGCATCCATGTCTTCTAGGGAAAAAGAAGAACAGAACTTATAAAAAGGAAAAGAAAATCTCAACTTGATCCTTTACTATACGCAACCTTTAACCCAATTTAGTTGAGCATATCTATTTCAACCTGATCCATTGCTTACTGATTCTACCTTTGATACTATTTTCATGTTTTAAAAGTAATTTAAAGTAGTTTTATTTAGATGAAACCATGACGTAAGTGAAAATTTTGCTGATATTTTACATGTTGAGACTAATATATACATGGTATCTATCTCAACATATATATAAGTTAAAAAAATGTCACTCCTTTTTACTAAATTATATTTTTCTCACAATATTCTAACCACACGAAAATTGAGGTATCGTTTATCAAATCAGTTTTTTCTAATCCTGTTTAACATTGTACAATTTTCTTTTCTATTTTACTTTAGTTTTCTTTTAATTTATATTTATACCTTATTCCTCGACAAAGAAATGAACCAAAAAAGGAGAAAAGGAAGGGGAGATGAGAGTAGCTAGCTAATCAATCACAATATTCATTTTATTTTAATTTTTAGTAATGTTTGACCCCAAAAAGTTATCAATGATTTTAGATTTTAGTAGTGATTTGACCAAAAGTTATATCACATTTGAATGGATTATGGATATATCACACGAAATACGTATACCTTTTGAATAGGGGCTGCTTATTTTGGGAGTTTTGTATTTCATATGTCGGTGTAACTAGTTGTTTCAACCATATATATATATTAGAAATGCAGTTAAAACTATATGGCTGGTTTGATTTGTTACAACTTATGAGCGTTTCATCAATCAAATAACTTTATAATAAAAAGGGAATCAGATGTTTATTCACACAACATATTCTTAAATCCCCTGAAGACCACAATCCACGATGATCAATTAGATCCGTTTGAAAGTGAAAAACCTAAACAACAAATAGATAGTGAACATGTGAAAGTAGGGTTTCGTGATATATAAATCAATAATGAAACATATAATAAAGAAATGGATTGATGAATTGGAAAGCACTGCAAAAATTATAATGAGATATAATAATAATGGAAAGAGACTGATAAGTAAAGAAAGAGGAAGAGTGTGGTTGCCACACGAAGAGCACCATCCTTCGCCATCATCACCCACGCATCACCACACTTGTACATACACCACCACTCGATTCATCCTACACTTAATGCAGTCTCTCAATTGTTAATTTAACTATAACAATTTATATAATAATATAATATACTGTATATATATATATATATATATCATCCAATAAGCATGCATACGTACTCGCCTACGTACATGTATACTCATCTTGCCACAACGATTCACATTATAAAAGTTTTGGTCTTTTGGAATATGTTAGACAGCTAGCAAGTGTTTCAAACATATATAG
The DNA here is from genome assembly GCF_030686135.1 of Camelina sativa. NCBI lineage: Eukaryota > Viridiplantae > Streptophyta > Magnoliopsida > Brassicales > Brassicaceae > Camelina > Camelina sativa. Next base: position 23,698,556 of record NC_141895.1, on the reverse strand, counting down.
TAGACACATAAGACCATCATTAGTGAGTAACCCACCGTAGTTACTCTCATATTAATTAAATATATAATTAATACTAAATTAAGTAAAGTAACCCTAACAGAAACTTAAGCAAAATCACTCTATTACTAGAGAACCCAAAATAAGGTTGTTCAAACATTTAAATAATACTTGTTTAATTTGTGTTTATTAATTATCAAACTTTAATTATATTAAATGACAAAACAATTATTAATTTTTTTTATATTACATACAATTGAAAACAAATAAATTTTACAAACTTTAGAATATAAAACATATTTTACAAAATTCGGAACAGTAAACATAATTTATAAAATTCGGAATATTAAACATATTAAACAAAATTCGGAATAAGATTTATTGTGCAGTTGCCCCAAATTTTTGCCAGATATGTTCAATCAAGTCTTTCTCCAAACGATCATGCATTTGTGTATCATGAAGTTGATTCCGAATGCCCATCATATTATTTATAGTTGTTGGCATATCTGTAGAATACGATAAATCGACATGGGAACTTCCGCTTCCTTCTCCTTGATAGAACTCTGTTGGATAGTAGAAATTGTATTCATGTCGTTCGTCTTCCACTATCATGTTATGCAGGATTATACATGCTCTTCACGTGAATGACACTAAAAACCAACACCCATTCACTTCTTACAACCAAGACAGACCCGTGAATGACACTAAAAAACATCCCTCACTCACGGGTTACAACTCGCTTCCATCTTGCTGTCATCCGCAAGCCAACATGTTTCCCTTCACGAGACTCCTTAATATGTTGTCCCAAAACCTGAAACAAAAGATAAAAAAGAGTTAAACATGAGATAAACAAACAAGATAATGATGAGATAAACTAAGAATCAAACAAACAAGAGATATAATATTGAAACCTAAATGTTTGTCAACATTTGATCAACCAGTTTGTCTCTAAGTAGAGCTTCAGTGGGTGTTAGTTCAGACTTGTTAAGGAGGCTGTCTAGCAGTCTCATTTTGCTGTTACTCTCTTTAGCTGCTTGTTCTTTATCCTTCATTGCTCTTTTTCCTTGAACTCGCTTGTGCATAAAACCCCACAAACTTATTGACTAGGTGGTTTATCTTGTTCCACCTAGCCTTACATTGTGAAGGCCCTCTTGCTATTGAACCAGATGAGCCATCGTTTGCTTTGTAGTAGCCAGCAACCCTCTTCCAGAAACTTTGAAGCCGCTGTTCATTACTTACAACTAGATCCTTGCTTGTATTCAACCAAGCGCTTATCAGGTTGATATCCTCATCTGCACTCCACCGCTTTCTACTTCCTCTTCCTCCGTCTTCTTCATTCTCATCAACCGTTAACTCGATACAGTCTTCATACTCTTGTGATGGGCTAAAGTGAAGTGGTTGAGAAGAGAAGTTAGAGTTAAAATGGACAGGCTGAGAAGAGAAGGTGGAGGTAAAGTGTACAGGCTGAGAAGAGAAGGTAGAGTTAAAATAGACAGGTTGAGAAGAGGATGTATTTGTGAGAATCAGATTATCTGAACCGATGGAATCGTTTTGAGAATTCATAAGATCAACAAAACATGTTTGTTATGGAATGCGATTAATGTTTCTTGGATCCATTTCGGGTGTTAGTGAAAGCGAAAAGGGTTTGTAGAGAAGAAGTTAATGGTTTTTGTTATTGCTTAACATTGAGGTTTAGGTTTGCTTTTAAAACAAGTGGGTTTAGGTTTGCAACATTAAGTTTTTACCTACACTACAACAACCACACATTTATCACATTAAAACAATGTACAAACCCTATATCATCAAACAATAAGTTTGATGTTGAAGCATTCATCAATTACTGATTCGACAAGTACCTAATCTTACCTAAAGACACAACCAATTAAATTACAAACTCACACTTGAAGAGATAAGACAAGAACACTCTCGGAAATTTTAAACTCAATAATGTAAACTAACCACAAAGCAAACATAACACTATAACACTTGATGAAACTCAAACTCAAACTCACACTCAAACACTTGATCAAATAAGACAACAACAAACGGTTCATGACTTATGAAAGCTATAAGACTATACAAAACACAAAGTAAACATAACACTCAACCTCATCTCAACACACAACCACAAACAATATCTATCAACAACATGTGAAAGGTAGAGTACCATACCTTTTAAAATAAGAGAATCCAACCCGCTGTCACCACTTTATGTTTATCACTCCAAAATCAAATCCATTTCACCTCGCACAAAACATGACATTTATATCAATAGTAATCACACAATTACTTATACAAACAAACACAAAACACATTCTACTCTTAGTAACAACAAGAGACTAATCTCAACAAAAAATACAATAAACCGATTACAATCATAAACCCTCCAAACCAAACTTCAAATCAACACGCCATCAAACTAATCTCTTAATCAATTGAACATCAAACTAATCTCATAATCAATTTAACATCAGAATATTAAACATATTTCGAGAACAATCTGAAACCCTAAACATCAGAATAATCCCATCATTAAATCGGAATTGAGAACATGAACCTTCGTATCTCACGGTTACACCACCGTCGTTTGTCTCCCATCGTCGTTTGGGTGAAGATAACATCAAACTAATCTCCGCCGTCGATTGTCGTGAGAACCGAACCGTCGTATCTCACCGTTACACCGATATGGAAGCCATTGCCTCCGACTGAGCAACAAACAACCATTTTACGTTGAAAAATTCAATAGATTCGACGTGAATCTATTGATTTCTCCGATTTCTCAAGAAATCGCATGTTTTATCTCCGAAGCAAGGGAGAAAGAAGAGAGAGAAACAGTCGGCGAGAAAGGGAAAAAGAAATGAGAGAAAAAAAAATTTCTCTTTTATATTTAAAAATCCACCACTCAGGAGACGCCACGTAGCATTCTCTTAGAGTTACTCGGAATGTTTCCGACAGAATCAATTCTCAGGCAAATGGACTCAAATAAGGGGTTTTATTAATATTTTGAGGCCCAAATCCAAGAATATTTTTGAGAGAACCCATTAGTAATGATGCTGTAAGATCATATATATATATATATTTAAAAGATAAGATCACACAGTTTCTCGTAACATATGTCATATATATAGTAACAGTTTCTCGTAACATATGTCATATATATAGTAACATATTCCATATATATTCTATCGTAATTTAAAATTTAATTAGACTGTGATAGTTTTCAATTTTAATTCGTTATTATCCATTGATTTAAAAGCTGTGAATCCTTATATATGTTAGTATTGTACTAATATCACTTGATTGCGAGGAAAGGTTTCAACTTTATTTTATCTTTAAAAACCAAATAATAGGAACATGACTTCTGTATGGCTGTAGTGGAGTTTTAAGATTTGACGGTTCATGCTTTCCATTTGAAGGCTTTGTTAATGACTATGTGTTGTCTCGTTTTGTCTACCATTATACGAAACAAAAAAGATTATATTCTCTTACGTATATTCTCTTCGAATATAACCATATAAACACACAAATTTAATTTAATTTCATGAAAAACATATACTTTTGTTTACAGAAAAAAAAATTGACGCTTGGAGTCCCTCACTACTTTTGTATAGGCTGAAACAAAGCAGGTCTCAAAATATGGGCCGTTAAAATCATAGTTCTTTCCATTAGGCCCATTTGGTACAATATTGGGAATAACCGGGAAAATGGTATATTTCTATCCGTACTATTTGTAAAGTGTATATTTCTACCTGAACAAAAGAGAAGTGTATTATCCAACCTGAACTCTAATAAAATTCAAAATTACTACCCAGACTTTGAAGCGTTTCGATAAGACTTTGAGTGATTCATATGACACATAAGCAATGATGTGGCAAGAGTTTTTGGAATGAAACTCAAAACGACGTCGTTTTGATTTGGGGGAAAAACTTCAATTAGGGTTTTTTTTTTTTTTTTTTGACTTCACGATTCGTTTCTCTCTTTCTCTTTCTCTGCGAAGGCGAAAATGGAGAACGAGGATTGAAGTTAATTGCGAGGGATAAGTGTAGAGGAAACAAGGCGTGAATCGAAGGAGTTGTTAGCATTACCCACAATCGTTTCTACTGAAGCGAAAATGAGGTATTTTTAGTTCGTAAATCACAAACATTGCTTCGATTTTTGGTATTAAATCTTGTATTTTGTCTTGTTTTTGTTTAATAGTTGCATAATGTAGATATTTGGAGACAATAATTTGAAGTTTTATGTTTAAAGAGTCGTATTTGTTTACTGCACACTAAGTGTTTGATTAAATGCTTGAGTGTTTGAAACTTTGTATAATTTTTTTTTGTTGACAGCAATCCGGATCATGTGACATTCCTTGTGTATTTTGGAGGGTATTGGGTGAAGAATCATGTAGGAGATGTTGCTTATCTCAATGGTAAAGACATAGCTATAGAATGTAAACCAGAAGAGTTTTTCATCAAGTTGTCGGCGGAGTTGGGGGAGGGATTATATGGCCAAAACATGTGGTATAAGTACCCTTTTGAAGAGCATAATGAAAGAAAGAGATTGAGGTCTGCGGATTTGAGTTTTAAGAGGATGTGTGATGCGGGCAGATGGACTGGAGTGATGAATGTTTTTTTGGTGAACTCAACAGAGCATCCTAATGATATCGAGTCATCTGAGCCATGTGAAGAAGAGATCCGGGTTGAAAGAAATGTGGCTTCTTTTGTTGATGAGGATGAGGATTTCGATTATCATAACACACCTCCTAACTCTGATGGTGAAGAAGAAGAGGAGCATTTGGTTAGATACAAACGAGGTAGTGGTCAGCTAGAGATAGAACAAGTATTTGATAGTCTAGAGGAGTTCAGAGAAGCTTTAGTAGCTTATGCATTAAAAGAGGGTTGTAACATAAAGATAAGTAGATGGGGGAAAGACAAGTCAGCGGCTGTGTGTGGGACTAAAGAGCCTTGTCCATGGTATATCTACTGTTCTTATGAGGAGTGCGTTGGCAAGTGGAAAGTGAAAACTTTTGAAGATCAGCACAGTTGCACAAATGATAACTATTGTAAGATATTGAAAGCACCTGTGATTTGCAAGATGTTTTTGGATGATATCAGAACTGATCCTGATTATGGACCAAAATGGATGCAACAAGAGATTGAGAAGAACTACAATCTGATAGTAAGCATAGACAAATGTAAAAATGCTAAGAAAAAAGCTGTAGAGATCATCGACCGTGAGCACAAGGAGCAATTTTCTAGGCTGAAAGATTACCGCTTAGCACTTCTTCAGTAAGTTCTTCTTTCATTACTGAAATTTTAAATTTAACAAGTGTTTTCCAATCTGTTAACTAGGTTTTCATTTTGATATTTTGCTAGATCTAACCCTGAGTCAACAGTAGTGCTAGACACAGTGCTTGATGATGATGGATCAGAGATCTTCCATAGATTCTATGTGTGTTTTGCTGCCATTCGAAAGATGTGGTCTATGTGGTGTCGTCCTATCTTTGGAGTGGATGGTTGTTTTATGAAATGCACACTAAAGGGACAATTATTGGTTGTTGTGGGGAGGGATGCTAACAATGGAATGTATCCCATGGCTTGGGCCGTTGTTGATATAGAAAATGAAGACAATTGGGTATGGTTCCTAGAAAATTTGAAGGTTAATTTCAATCTACAAGAGGGTCAAGGGTTTACTATCATATCTGATAGGCAAAAGGTATATATCCAACCCGTACTAGGCTTTAGAACATGTAAAATGACATGTATGGTTTAACTAATATATCTTTGTTTTGCTTTTACAGGGTTTATTGAATGCAGTGGAAAGAGAGTTACCTTATGTTGAACATAGAATGTGTGCTAGACACATCTATGGGAACCTAAAGAAGATATTTCCCCATCAAGGTGACATGAAAAAGCTCTTTTGGCAAGTAGCGGAAAGTTATACCACGAAAAAGTATGAAGCAAATTTGGAATTGGTAAAGAGCTATGATATGTGTGTTTATGAAGCCATGATGGAGAAGAACCCAAAGAATTGCAGCCTTGCTTTTTTCACGCCAACATCCTCCTGCGTAGATGTTCATAACAACATCTCTGAATCTTTCAACAATGCAATAGATCCTGCAAGGTATATGCCAATGGTAGAGATGTTGGAGACGATAAGGAGAAGAACCATGGTGCGTATTGATATGAGGAAGACAAAAGCTGACAAGGATCTAAGCAGAGTACCTCCTAGAATAAAAGAAATGATAGCGTTGGAGCAGAAAAGGCTTGAGTTCTGCAAGGTTATCCCTGGATCAGACGGTAGAAATGAAGTCCGTGAGTCAGGTACATCTTACTCTGTGAACATTAGAATGAAGACATGTGCCTGCAGGAGATGGGAAATGAGTGGAGTTCTATGTAGGCATGCATTACGCATCATCGCAGAAAAGAAGCTAAATCACGAAGATTACATCTCTAGTTGGCTTCTCAATGGAAGGCAACAACAAATTTATAGGGACTCAATTCGGCCAGTAAATGGTATGTGTTTCTGGGATAACTCCGGTTTCGTGATATTGCCACCTCCAAATCTGGTTGAAGAACTTGAAAACAGAAAAGGAAGAAAGCCAAAACCAAAAAGGAAGAAAGGGAATAATGAGTCTCCAAAAAAGAAAAAGGCTAGTAGAGAGAGGAGAATCATGCATTGTCGTCGTTGCAGTTTAAATGGACACAATGCAGCTAAATGTCCAAATATGGAAGTGGAGAAGTCTATGCCACCTAAGAAGAAGAAGAAGACTAAACCATCGGCAGATGGAGGAGGACCAAGTCAACCAACACAAGACACATTTTCAGGTTTCAATCTTCTTATTCTCATCTTAAATATTCAGATTATGTTGTGTTGTAATGTTAGATTTTTTTTGTTTTTTCTAACAGGAACTTTGGAGAACTTAGGATCAAGCATGACATTTGTGGGTTTGGAAGCTTGAAGTATGAAGCGGTTTAGGACTATTTCTTTTTCTCTTTTTGATGTCATGGTCTGTTTTTGGGGACATGTAACAACACAATGTCTTTTGATTTCATGGTCTGTTTTATGACATGTACCACAACCAAATGTCTCGGTCTATTTTGGATTCTATCACAGTTGGATTGGGTTTGAGCAATGTCATATGTCTTGTTCTTTTTTCATTACCTTTCATACAAACAAACAGTCTTTCAAGCCATATTTTTCTCTAAACATCCAAACTAGTTACTCTCATACAACCACTTTTTAACTCACATATTCAATACATACACATGAAAAACAAAACCATAACCATAACAAAGCCAACAATGTTCTTCAAGCTTCTTAGTTGCATTTTCATCTCTTTGACCTCCTTCTCAACCACACCTAAATGCACACGAGTCTCCATGGCGAGAGTATCAATCTGAGATTCACAAGCATTGACGCCCTTCTGCAATGTCACTGCAGCTCCATCAATGTTCTCCACTTTCTCAATCAAGTCCTCGATCTCTTCGACCATAGACGTATCGGTCCATTTAAATGTATGATACCAATTCTATGACATTTACAGACTTTTAGTTGCAGACACAGCCAAACTATACAACAAAATTGAGAGAATCACACTTACCCCATCCCTTCCAAACGGACACCCATGAAACAATCTTCCAGGATTTTTAGCAGTTGTCGATGTCTTCAAAACAATAGGTTCTCCACATTGACATCTCTTGGGGAAACCTCTTCTTTGATTATCCATTTGATTTCTTCGAAGAGAAAGAACCCTAATTGAAGAACGCATTCGCAGAGAAAGAGAAAGAGAAAGAGAGAAACGAATCGTGAAATCAAAAAAAAAAAAAACCCTAATTGAAGTTTTTTCCCCAAATCAAAACGACGTCGTTTTGAGTTTCATTCCAAAAACTCTTGCCACATCATTGCTTATGTGTCATATGAATCACTCATATTTAACAGTTGACTAACAGTGTTTGTGTCAATGTAGTATTATCGATAACGCTTCAAAGTCTGGGTAGTAATTTTGAATTTTATTAGAGTTCAGGTTGGATAATACACTTCTCTTTTGTTCAGGTAGAAATATACACTTTACAAATAGTACGGGTAGAAATATACCCTTTTCCCGAATAAACTATGGTCTGTTTCTGGTTTCTTGATCACTCCTCTGACAGAGATATTTTATCCGACTTAAAAACAAAAAAATACAGGCAACCATGCTCCATTTTTTCCCGTTCCATTTTTAAATTCTTAACAATGTATCAACCATGCTCCATTTTTTCCCGTTTCTTCACAGTTTTCCACAATTAGGTCCTCTTTAACTATTTCTAACCAGTTCTACTTTTTCGAAAACGAAAAAGTTATTATACTTAAATGACGAATTGTCAATTTTCTCAACCAAAAATCTATAAGAAATTCAACCGATTCCATTAAATCAATGTGTTACTATTTACAGCTACATTTCTTCATATAACCCAGTTGGTAAAGAGAACAAGTGGACAAACATAATATTGATAGTTAAAACATCAATTTAATGAAATTGTGAATTGGTGACTAAAACAAAGCTTGCGTCTTATGCTTGATTGGTATAAGTAAAGACAAAGGTGACAGCAACACAAATGCATGAGAGAATACAATCTACTAAAACTCCTCTATTTCGCTGTCGTTTATTTTAAAACAGTGCCTTGAAGGAGAAGAAAGCAAGATCAAAAACAAAAATGAGAGACTTAATTCCTCAAATCGGTGACGATGATGATGATGACACTGAGCTTGGATTAGCGGCCGTTTGGCTAGCCAATTGCACAGCCTTACCGATGGTTTTCAAAGCCGCCATCGAGCTCGGTGTCATTGACACTCTCTACGTAGCTAACGTCACTGGATCCGGTTTGTTCCTCACACCTTGTGAGATAGCATCACGGCTTCCTACAAAGCCTACAAACCCTGAAGCACCGGCTCTGTTGGACCGTATGCTTCGGTTACTTGCTAGCTACACCATTGTCAAGTGCCAAGCCGTAGAAGGTGTGAGGGTCTACAAAGCCGAGCCAATTTGTCGCTATTTCTTGAAAGATAATGTTGATCAAGAATTGGGAACACTTGCTTCTCAGTTCATTGTATCACTCGATAGCGTCTTCCTCAATACATGGTAAGCTTCTTTCATATTTATAATATAAGACCGATATACAAATAATTTGGAGATTGTTTTTTTTTTTTTAGGGCGCAATTGAAAGATGTGGTGCTAGAAGGAGGAGTTGCATTTGGCCGTGCCAACGGTGGTTTAAAACTCTTTGACTATATAAGCAAAGATGAGAGATTAAGCAAACTCTTTAACCGGACCGGATTCTCCGTGGGGATTCTGAAGAAGTTTTTACAAGTTTATAGAGGTTTTGAAGGAATTGATGTGTTGGTTGATGTAGGAGGAGGAGTTGGAGACACACTTGGCATTGTTAGTGCAAAGTATCCAAACATTAAAGGCATCAATTTTGATCTAACTTGTGCTTTGTCACAAGCTCCTTCGTATCCTAATGTTGAAAATGTGGCTGGTGACATGTTTGTAGATGTCCCAAGAGGTGATGCTATCCTCTTGAAAGTAAGACCCAACCACAAACCCTAGTCTGCTCCAATATGTTAATACCTTACTTTTTTACTTAAAATGTTTTGCAGCGTATACTTCATGATTGGACTGATGAAGACTGTGAAAAGATTCTTAAGAACTGTTGGAAATCATTACCTGAGAATGGGAAAGTGATTGTCATGGAAATAGTTACTCCGGATGAAGCAGAGGTTAATGATGTGCAGTCCAAAATTTCCTTTGACATGGATTTGTTGATGCTCACTCAACTATCTGGTGGGAAAGAGAGGTCGCGGGCCGAGTTTGGAGCTATAGCTACGAATTCAGGGTTTCAGCATTGCAACTTTGTATGCCGTGCATATCATTTATGGGTCATTGAGTTTTATAAATAAGGCTTTGAAGTTGTACGCTGGTCCTTCTTGTGTTCTATAAAGGGGCTGAACCGTACTATGGTAATATAAAAGTTGTATGGATCTTGATTCCATTGAATAAATAATAAAGATGATACTGTATTGTGCTTTGGTTAGAACTTGTAACATCTTATTTTTCTCTTGGAACGAATGAAACTAATAACTATGACTATAAGTGACATAAACAATGTTGATCCTCCCACTAACCGGAATCCTAATCTGATTCTTTTTATATGTCTAATATCATTATTATCTTCATGATCTGAATCCGTTTCTTGAATTACTTCAGCTTCCCAGTTTTCTTCTTCTTCTTCAAATTCAATTTCTAACTCTTCTTCGTCATCATCACTTGTTTCCCTATCCACTGGTTCTTGGATCTTGTCTCGTTTCTCATTTCTTCCTGCTTCAGTTGATTCTTCTTTGTCTCTCTCTTGAATCTTTTTCGAGTCTTCAAATTCAGTTTCTTTGTTTTCTTTTTCTCTGCAAGAATGTGTCCTGTCTTCTACCAATTCTTTGATCCTTCCTTGCTCTTTAATTCTCTCTTGTTCATTATCCTTTCTTTTTGTTTCTGTCTTTGACGTTTCTTCATATTTAAGGTTATCTCTTAGTCTTTGTTCCCTGCTCTTGTCTTGTTTCCTCAGTTCATCGTCTTCAGCTTTTGCCAAGACATCCGTAATTATGCTCTCCTTTTCTTGTCCTTCTTTGTTGTTCATTTTCTCTTCAACCAATTCTTTGATGTCATCTCGGTTTTCATGTGTTTCAACCTTTTTAGTTGATTCTCGTTTTTCAACTCCCTTTAACTTTCTTGACACCTCTGCTTCTGCATTTTTTTTATCTTCATTTCTGCAACTGTTTGTTTTTTTCCCAAGTAGTCCCGGGTTCTTCTTGTCTTGATCGTCATGAGTCTTTTTCTTATGAGACTCTTGTTTTTGAGTTTTATTTCCTGAGCTATTATCATCTGTCCTCTTTGTCTCTTGGTTCTTGTTCTCTTTTGCTTTACCACTTGTGTCCACAAATGATTGCTTATTGTCTTGCTCGTGTTTCTCAATCTCTCTTATCTTCAAAACCTCTCCCAGTACTGCCCCTGCTCTGTTTCTTTCTTTGGCTTCTTCATCATCGCTTGTTTCCTCTTCTGCAATATTTCCGCTCATTGTATCTGACTTTCGTCTGTCATGTTCATGAATCTTCCTTGAGCTATCATGTTCTTCTATTATCTCTTCTTTCTCAACAACCTCTTCCTCATTTCTCTTTTGTTCATGAGACTCTTGTTTTTCATTTGCTTGAGTATTATTTCCGGACCTATTATCATCTTTCCTCTTTGTCTCTTGATTCTTGTTCTTTTTTGATTTACCACTTATGTCATTTCCCACATATGATTGCTTCTTGTCTGTTTCTTGTTCTTCAAGCTCTCTTACCTTTCCAAAGCCATCATCCCTAATTTTAGTATCCACCTCTTCCAGTACTTCCCCTGCTTTGTTTCCTTCTTTTGCTTCTTTATCATCGCTTGTTCCCTGTTCTGCAAGTTTTTTGCTCATCTCTTCTTCCCCATGTGTTTCTAGTTTATCTGACTTTAGTTTTTCGTGTTCTTGAATCTTCCTTGAGCTCTCATATTCGTCTATTGTCTGTGCTTTACCAACAACATTCTCCTCCTCTAATTCTTCTTTCCTCTGGTCTATTTCAACCACTTCTTGATGATTTATTTTTGAGCTATCATCATTAGCTTTTGAATCGACCTGTGACATTTTCTTTGCCTTCTCCTTCTGCTCTCCTTCTCTTATAAAAAGTTCTTCTTTTCTCTCTTTCTGTTCTGCATATCTCTTTGGCTGATCTGATCTTTTTTCCTCAGCATCTTGAGACTCACTTGAAGCCATAGATTTTTCCTTGAGCACTGCATTATATCCTCCCCTTTCATTCTTATTTTCTTTGCTATGCTTCTGTGTTTCTTTTCCCACTGATTCTTGGGTGTTGCTACTTTCTTGTATCTCACTTAGTTTCCGGTGTTTCTCTACTTCATCTGATTCTTGTACTTTATTTTGTTGAACCTTTCTTGAGCTACAATCCTCAGTTGTTCTCTTCATCTCCTCAATTTCACTCTGTTCCATTCCCTTTCCCTCTTCTCTATGATATTCTGGGATCTTATCATGCTCTACATTTCGTAGAAACTCATATAGTTCTTCTCCTTTAATCTCTTGGTTCTTAGTTCTGTTGTCAGTCTTATCTTGCATCCGCTCTTCTGCAACTTTCTCATTTGCCTCTCTTTCTTTCTCAGGAGCATTTGATTTCTCTTCCATTTTTTTCCTAATCTTCTTCTGTTCCTCTTCTTCCTCCCTTGATTTAACATTGTTGATTTTTGTCTTTGCCTCTACTTGTCCCCTCTTTGACACATTTGACTCCTTTTCCAAAATCTCTTGACCTTTTCTAAGGCTATCATCTTCAGTCACCAACTTTACCTCATGACTACTCGATTCTCTCCTCTCTGTTTCTTCAATCTTGCCTTTCTGTTCTTGATTTTTCTTCTCATTTGAATCTTGCACTTTGGTCTCTTGAATCTCCTTTCTCACAATACCATCGTCACTTGTTGACTTGAACCTTTCGCGTGACATAGTCTCAACAATCTTTCCTTGTTTTCCGTTTTCTTCTCTCCTTCCTTGTCCATCATCTTTACAATTCTCTGTTTTTCCTTCTTCCTGAACATGTGCTTCTAGCTCTTTTGTCTCTCGGACATTTCTTGCCTTGGGAACCTTCTCTTTTGTCTCTTTTACTTCAGGATCACTTATTTCAGGGATCTTGTTTGTTTCCTTGTCTACTTCTGATTTTTCTTCAATCGTTTGAACCGTTCTTGAACTTTCGTTCGCATTGGTTGCAACTACAGCTTCCTCTGCTTTTTCATCTTTCTGATCCCCAGTTTCGTCTTCCAAAAAATCTAGGACCATGTCTTGTTTCTTGTACATCTCCAATTCATGTAGCTCTTCTTTTCCAGTTTCTTGAATCTTTGTCGTAGAATCATCCACGAGATTTTCTTCTTCTTTTTCGCGATCACTTACTTCCTCTTTTAGTACTCCTTCCGACTTGTACAGCACCTGTTCAACTTTTTTCTTAGCCTGTGCAACTTCCTCATATCTTTCTTCTTCATCATGTTCTCCTTCCCCTCCTACTGTGTGTTCATCTTTCACTGATATATGTTTATTTATTTTCTTACAGTGTCTCTCACGTTCGCCTAAATCCAATTTCACAGTCTCTTGGCTTCTTCTTAAGACACCATATCTATCTTTTTTCTTGACTTTCCCTCTGTGATCATTTAATTCCGTTTCCACTACTAACTCATGGATTCTGTCTTCTTCCCCATGTCTCTTCTGTTTACCCAATTGTGGATCTTCTTCATCTTCTTGAACCTTTCTCAAGCTTTCATTTATAGTTTTTTCCCTTCTCTCCACAATCTCATTCTCCTCCATTGCTCTACTTTTGTCTTTTTCCTCTGTTTCTTGCATTTTGTCTTGTGTCATAGATCTCTGCAATTCATCTTCATCCTGTTTTTCAGTCTCTTGAACCCTCTTTGAGCTATCTTCATCAGTTTTAAGTTCTGCCTTGACAATAATCTTTTCTTGATGTTGTTCTTGTTTATCATCAGTATGGTCATCTCCACCAGTGTGTTTATCTTTAAGATCAGCTGCTTCCTCTTTAACCAAATATTTTCTCTTTTCTCGCTCCTCGTGTGTCCAATCTTCATATGATTCTCCCCCCAGCTCAGCGATGTTCTCCACGTTTTCTTCTTCTACCAATTGAGGAATATTGCTTCGCTCACCGTGTCTCTCAAATTCATCTAAATCCTCTTGGCTTCTTAAGATGTCATAATTCTCATCTTGTTTCTTGGCTTTTTCTCTGTAATCACTTGTTCCCATTTCCACTAGTTCCTGGGTCTTGTCTTCTATTTTTCTCTTATAAGGTTTACTCGATTCTTGATCTTCATCATCTTGAACTTTAGTCAAGCTACCATCTTTAGTTTTTGTCCTCATCTCCACAGTCCCCTTCTGCTCCACTGCTATATTTTGCATCTTTGGTCCATCATAATTCTGTTGCTCAGTCTCTTCAACCTTTTTTGAGCTCTCTCTTTCCGTTTCCAGTTCTGCCTTGGCCGTTGCCTTTTCTTCTTGTTCTTCTTCATTATGGTCATTGAGTCTCGCTTCCACCACTTCTTGAATTTTGTATGGTTTCTCCTCGCTCTCTAGCTTGTCATCAGGTTGTTCTTTATTAATCTCTGGAACATCTACGGGATTGTCATCCTCTGTTGTTGTCATAGGCTCTACAATTTTCTCATCCTCTTGACAACTTGGTTCCTCTGCTCCAGTTATTCGGGTCTTATCGCTTTCTCTGTGTCTCTTTGGTTCATGCAACTGCTGTGATTTGCTAACGTCTACCTTTCTTAAGCTATCACATTCACCTTCTACCTCTGACTCTGAGATTGTTTTCTCTTGCTCATGATCACCAATTTTCTCTTCAACCAATTCTTGAACCTTGCTTACATGTTCCCTTTCCGTCCTATACGACTCATGTTCTTTAATACCTTGAACCTTTCTTACAACATCATCATCGGTTTTGATCTTTGATTCTGCACCGCCATCTTCTTCTTTACAATCCTTGATTTCCTCTTCCACCGGTTCTTGATTCTTTTCTCCATCTTCAACATTGTCTTGCTCCAATTGGCTGTTCAAGTTAACCAATTCTTGTTCCATCTTTTCAGGTCTGTAATACTTCTTCTCTTCACTTCGACAAACTTCTCTGTTGTTGTGGAGTTCTGAATCTGTTTTTGCAGTCTCTTGGCCTTTTCTCGAGCTATCCCTGATTCCTTTCTCTTCTTCTGTTATTTTCATATCATCAACTTCTCCGCGACCACTTACTTCACCTACTATGAGTTTCTGGAATTGTTTTCCACATCTATCTTCTTCATGCAACTGTTGTTGGTCAATCTCTTGAACTTTTTTAGACTTATCATTCTCAGCTTTTGTATCCAACACTGCAACGATTCCTTTGCCTCCATCACTCACTTTTTCTTCAAGTGCTGATTCTTGAATCATGTCTTTTTCTTCTTGGCCCTTCATTGCATCTGAATCTTGTTGTTCAACCTCTCGAAATTTTCTTGAAATATCATCACCATCATCATCATCACAAAATTCTGTTTTCTTCTCTGCAATTTCCTCTTTCTCCTTGACTTTTCCATTTTTTGAAAATTTATTCTTCTCTTCAGCCAGTTGTTGTTGGATCTTTTCTTGTTCCCTGATTATTTTTGGTCTATTTGACTCTTGCTCACTTGTTTCTGTTTCTGCAATTTCTTCATCATTTCTTTTGTTTTGCACCAGTTCCTGCGTCTTGCTTTCTTTCTTAGATCTTGCTGGTTCATTCAACTCTTGTTTTATCTCTTGAAGCTTTCTTGAGCTGATGTCTTCACCTTGTGTTCCAACCTTATCATTTCCCTCTTCATCCTCTGTCTTCAGAACCAGTTTCTGTATCTTGTCTACCTCATCTGAATCTAGTTTTTCAGATTCAAACTCAAATTTTGTCGCAGTTTCTGCAATGTTTGGTGCAAATCCTCCGCCCATTTTTGCATCAACTTCTTCTTTGGCATCTCCAGTTTTTATCTCCATCTTTACACTTTTTGTCTCCTCCTTTTCTTTATCACTTGTCTTCGCCTGGACTGGTTTCGGAATATCATTCCCTGTATTTGGCTCTGCTTTTGGTGTTTTCTCTTCCACCAATTCTTCTATCATTTCTTGTTTGTCTTGTCGTTTCTGTCCCTTAGACTGTTGTTCTTCATTCTCTTGAAGCTTTAAGCTGATGTCTTTACTTTTTCCTCTGAGATTAGCATTTTCCCCTTCATCTTCTTTCTTCTCAACCAGTTCATGTATCTTGTGTACCTCATCTGCTTTTAGTTTATCAGATTCAAACTCATCAGTTTTTGTCTCAGTTTCTCCAATGTCATTTTCTGCAACTAATTGTGTTCTATCAATGTTTGGTCTGAATCCTTCTCCCATTTTCCCATCAACCTTTTCTTTTGCATCCCTATTTTTTATGTCCATCTTTGCAGTTTTATTCCTCTCGTCACCACTTGCTTCCCCTTCCACTTTATTGCTTTCTTCATTGTGTATCTCTGGTTCTTCAATCTCTTGAACCTTTCTCAAGCCAACATCATCATCTTCAATCTTTTCCTTTTCCATTTCTCTACTTTTAGTTACATGAGGTTTTTGTTCACCAACCTGATCTTCAAAAGCTCTGCATCCAAAATTATTACTATTAGTCTCTGCTTGTGAATCTTGCTGCTCCACTACTCGTTCTTGTTCCTCATGTCTTGTCTGTTCATGAGAATCTCGTTCTTGAATATCTGGGAGCTTTCTCAAGCTACTGTCCTCATTCTCTTTATTTGACTCAGCAACGATTTTTTCTTCTTCTTGTTCCTCAATCTGGTTAATCTTGTCCAAATTATCATCATCAGTTTCTTCTATATCCTTTTGTTCCTCTCCCAAAACTTGACTCTCTCTTTCTCCAAATTCTTCTTCTCTCTGAATCTCAGTCTCAGAGTGTTGGCTATTTTCTTGTTCCTCATGTCTTGTCTGCTCATGAAAATCTCTTCCTTCAAAGTCTGTAGGCCTTGTTAAGCTAATGTCTTCACTTTGTGCTCCAACCTTAGCGTTTTCCTTCTTCTCAACCAACTTTTCTATCTTGTCTAGCTCCTCATCTGATTCAAGATCTTCAGTTTTCATCGCAGTATCTGCAAAATTTGATGCCAATACTTCACCCATTTTTGCATCAATTTTTTCTTTGGCGTCTCCATTATTTATCTCCTTCTTTGCAATTTTCTGCTTCTTTACAATTTTCTTCTTATCCTCCTCTCCTTTGCCTTGTACGATATCTTGAATCTTGCGGTTGTCATTGCATCTCTCCCGCTTTTCTTGAATCCCTTGATCCTTGCTCAAGCCATCATCGTCGCCGTCAGTCGTTTTCTTTTCTTTTGCTCCACTTTTACTTGTTCTATCCAGCTGCTCATGATCAGGTTCTTGTTCGTCAATCTCTTCAAATGTTGTGGATCCAAAATCATCACTTTTACTCTCTGCTTCGTCGACCCGTTTCTGTTTTTTATCTTGTTCGTCATGTCTTGTCTGCTCATGTCCTTGTCCTTCAATGTCTAAAGGCTTTCTTAAGCTACTGTCCTCATTACTCTCAGCCAATTGTTTTTCGTCTTCTATATGTTCCAGAATCTTGTCTTGTTCATCAAACTGGTGACTCTTCTCTAAGTAATCATCCCCAGTTTCTTCCTCATCATTTTGCTGCTCTCCCAAAACCTGAGTCTCTTTTTCTCCAAACTCTTCGTCTCTCTGAATCTCTGTCTCAAATTTCTCAGAGTGTGCATCAGATTCTTCCCTTACTGTACTCTGCTCTTCAACTTCTCCCTTGTCCACTCTTTCTTCTTCTTCCTCCTCAATATTAAATCCAGGAATCCCCTTTACTCTTTTCGGCATAGTGATCGTAAGAGTGGCATCATCATCATCAAACCTAGCTTTAATCTCGTCTAAAACCACAGTATCAGGAATCCTAAAAACCTTCTTAAAAACCCTAAATTCAACTTCTTGTCTCCACGCCATCCATCTAATCATAACCATTTCTTCCACAGGCTTCCTCCCTTCTATAGTAATCCGATCCCCCTCTTTGTTTATATCTATTTCAATCCCTTCCTTTTTGAATCCTGCCCCCAAAATTATTTTGAATCTCAACAATCATTAGAACACTAAACCCTAAATCAATTCCATCGAAATTAAAAGTCTTTCGAGCACGTAAGCAAAAACAAAGAGACAAGAGAATTCAAGAGAAGTGATATTTAGTATTGACCTTTGATGTGAATGATGATGATGAACCTTGAATCGGTTTCTCGAGTAAGAACCAGAGGACCAAACGGGTCTTTGGAGAAGCGGAAATCAACCGAAGACGATACATCCTCTCTCGTTCTCGTGGCCTTTAATCCCAATTCGAGCTCCATTGTTTAACTTCTTTCTCTCTGTTCTCGTGTTTTTTTTTTTAGTGAGTTCTAAGGTTTTGATTTGTCTGATGGCTCCGATGTTCCCCACTAAAAGAGTAAAGGGCTAAGATATTCGTTACTTCCTCTTTAGGACTTGAAGATGATCAAATAGTCAACGCCTTTCCTCTTTTGTTGCCTTGAAATAGAAGTAACCAATTCATCAAATTACTTCACCTTAATCAAAGTTTTGCATATCGTTTTTGGTCTACAAGCAAGCATATACTGAACAGGTAATTAAATATTTTTGGATTCAATATTTTTGTTTTTATCTATCTGAGGACCAATAGTATAACACAAAACTCACATTACATAAAGTCAGATTGTTTCTTTTCTTACAAAAACAAATAATAAGAATAAAATGGGTTCTATCCTTGGAAAATCAGCAAGAACCCAAACCCTAAAAACCTAAGGAGTGATCTCATTTTTTTCTGGACTGAATCAATTGAATAATGAAAACAATAATAGACATAAGCAGAGTGGATCCTGCAAAACATGGTAAACGAAACTTTTTTCTTCTCTTCTTTCTTGGTTTATCTTCGACTTCTTCTTTCTTTTCCTCATCATGATCCCTTGTTTCTTCCTCAACAACCTCTTCTTCAATCTTGTCTTCTTCCACTTCTCTCTGTGGCTCTACTTCTTCTTCTTCTACCTCAGGTTTTGGCTCTTCTTTGATTTCTTCTTCTGGTTCTGTTTTCTCTTCTACTATTGGCTCTGTTTTTTCTTCTTCCTCTTCCTCTTCTTCCTCGATCTTCAAACCCGTAATCCCCTTAATTTTCTTAGGCATTGTAACAGTTAAAGTCCCATCTTCTTCATTGAGTTTCGCTTTGATCTTGTCAAGATTAACGATATCCGGAATCCGAAACACTTTCTTGAACTCCTTTATTTCAGTTTCTTTTTTCCATTCAACCCACTTTACCAAAACCATCTCTTGTACTTGTTTTCTTCCGCTTATCTTTATCCGATTCCCTTCTTTGTTTATCTCGATATCGATACCCTCCTTCTTGAATCCTGCATTTTGGTTTTCAACCTCAATATCTTATTTATATAAAGACTAAAAAAAGAGAGTGACTTTACATGATTATATAACCTTTGAGATGAAGAGTGAGGATGAACACAGAGTTGGTTTCTCGAGAAAGTGAGAGATGACCAAAAGAATCTTTAACAACCTGAAAATCTCTAGAGGAAGAGACATCGTCTTTTGTTCGAGTTATCTTCAGACCTAATTCTACCTCCATCTTTTTTGTGTGTTTCTTCTTCTTGAGCTACTACTACATCTGTTTAGTTTTAATCAGAACTAGCTTTTTTTTTTTTTTTTTTTTTGGTAGCTTTCATATGTTTGAGAGAATATATATTCGTTACTTGCTTCTTCAGGAAACTCAATAAAGTTTTTCTCTTTTTATTCTAACTGTCCCAGGCTCCCAGCTGCGTAGAACATAAAAGCAAGGGTGTGTTTGGGTACAGTGGTATGCGTATTTGTGGTTTAGGTGGGCAATTACAAAAACGATACGGTGCACTCGACCGTAGTGGATCATCACACTCTTTCTAGTACCTTCTGTCTTTTTCATTCTGAAGAGTTCGGTTCTGTCTCTCTCTCTCTCTGGTCAAATTGAGTTTTCACAAGTGTCATCGTCAACCTACTAACGCCGCGGCTGAATCAAAAGATCGTCTTTTTTCTGAAATTTTATTTTCAATGGCGGCGATATCTCTCTCGTCGTGTAAGATTCCCTCGCTGAATTCGAAAGATTCGTCTAGTGTTTCTGCTTTCACTTCTCGTTCTATCTCCGCCGTTAAATTTCAGTTTCCCGTTCGTCGGTTTCGAACCGGAGACTTTATAAAGTTTCCTTCTTTATCTTCAACGACTCGTTGCACTCCTCGACCTGTAATTCTCTCCTTCTCTGCTTGCTTAACTTTGTATTTCCATTTAAATCTAGCTTTCTGTGTGCTAATCTATGTGAAAAAGTAATACTTCAATCTCAAGCTTGAAACTTTCCGGTGAGAGTTGAGCTGCTGATGAGTCTTCCTATGGTGCTAGTTTCTTATTTTAGTTCCTAGCTGATTATTGTTACTCTAGGGTTTGGGAATTCGTTTAAAGTGAGTGTCTTCCTATTTAAGTTTGAGCTAATTTTACAAGACCTTGTTGCTATTACTTCAGATTGAAGCCAAGAAGCAGACGTATGACTCATTTGAGGATCTGCTTGTCAACTCTGACAAGCCAGTTCTGGTTGACTATTATGCGACCTGGTGAGTCCATTTTCTCTGTACAATTCCAAGTTTGGTATTAGCTAGCTACATATGAATGAGTATACATACTTTGGTCTAGTTTGGGATCCATTGTAGTCTGTTTGCTTTTTGAGCTTATTCGTTTGACATATAGATTTTGAAAAGCTAGTAATTCAGAATGTAATGCTCGTTTGGCAGGTGTGGTCCCTGCCAGTTCATGGTTCCAATACTCGATGAAGTGAGCTCAACCCTGAAAGACAAGATCCAGGTGGTGAAGATCGATACCGAAAAGTACCCGAGTATTGCCAATAAGTACAAGATTGAAGCACTTCCTACATTTATCTTATTCAAAGATGGAGAGCCTTGTGATCGCTTTGTATGATGAGTTCTATTGTCTTTTTATATCTTGTGGTTTACTTTGGTGTTTACTCTTAAAGTTCTTGATCTTACTCACAATCGTTTTCTTTCCTTGTGAATTATATAGGAGGGTGCTTTGACGGCCAAACAACTCATCCAACGAATCGAGGATTCTCTGCAAGTGAAGCCTTAGTTATGGATCAAGTGAACTCTTTTGATTTTGGTATGTTTTTCCACTGTCCCTGACCTAATCAGGGCTTAGAGATAGTGATGTTTTTCGGTTGATTAACAAAGAGAATTTGAGAAGAAAGAAGATTATGTATGCCAGATCTTTTATTCTCAAAAGTGTTAACAGAGAAGCTATTTTTCAATATCCCTCTCCAATTACATCAAGACTAAATTTTCCTTAGCAAAAGAAAACATAGCAGGCGTGTAACCTGAATGAATTCTATGATTCAAGGGTTAGAAAAGGATCTAACAACCGTAGGCTTGTAGTTCACGGACAGAGGCAGTGGTGAGGAGGAAAGAGCATGGTCTTCACCGTTGTTGTCAGAGTCATGGCCATCACAGTAACCTTGGAGCATGTCACCTTCTTGTGCAGTAAACCCAAGAACACCAATCATAGTAGGCCAACACTTGCGTCCAACTGTTTTTATAGCACTGCAACACCCAGGGCCAATGTAAGTCTCACCGTTGAGGAAGAACAGGATCAGCTCTCCAGAGCAGTGTTGGAGCTGCATCAGTGAGTCCCAGCAGTAACCTGTATCTTCATCAAGCCTGAGCCTGTACACAAGGCTTGTGGGGGGAGACGACGAGCCCACAGATGGTTTCATGAGAGGTCGAGCTGTCACTATGGAGGAAGCCACCATGAGCATGAGCGTGGTTACCATGAAACTGGATTTGATAGCCATATCTCACAGATTGGTAAAGTCGAAAGAAAAAAAGATTAAGAGTGGATATGGTGAATTTGCTAATGTTTGTGATGAGAATTGAGAGATAACCTTAGAGAGTTTATATAGTCACTTAGGACTTGACTGTTACAAGTAAATGGTAGATTGAAAGGGCCAAAGTAATTACGAGGGGAAGCTGATTAGTTTGTGAGATAATTAGTGCTGAGTGGCGTAGTGGGTATTATTACTGTATTAAACCTGCGTTATTAGTGGGACTATAGAACATTTACTATCGTTTACAAGCGAGTATGCTAATGGGCCACATTAGGATCACTTGACCTGGAATTCATTTGATTCAATTCAACCGAAACATAGTCACCATCAAAATCTTTGGAAGAAATAGGTTTGGTGCATGTGTTAACATAATATGACTATTTGATCATCTTGCAACAGAAGAAAGCACAAGGCAAACTATTTTTTATAAAAACACATTCAATACTGCAAATTTGAAACGTAATTAGCTTAGTAGTACTAATTCAAGATAGGTGTTTCAAAGTACATAATAGAAGCAGAAATTATTATAGCGGATAAGAGAAATTTTAGATAAGTGCATGAGATATGCAGATTCGTCTTCTAGTTCTTCCCCAAGTCTTGGAGCGGCTGTCTCTTTGATGTTCTTGGAGCTGTTACGTTAAGATTATGCACAATCTTCAAGTTTGGTGCATTCTCTTTCATGTCATGTCTTTTAGGCTTCACTTGTGTTCCGTAAATCAAGCTTGGTTCTCTTCTCACTTGCATCTCGGATATCTCCTTTCTGGTTTCAGGAGTAGCTTCTCTGCTGATCATTTCCTTATCTGCAATTATAAAACGAAATAAACATTTAGGGGTTAGTCATTGTTTTAGCTGTTTTGCCATTTTTGCTGGATACAAGAGACATAACATTTGTTAGAAAACTAAACTTTTTCATTCATGTTATTCTGAACAGTATATTCATCAGGGGTCAGAGAGATATTTTTCTCTGTGAGAATGGATTGAGTAGAAGCAGTTATTAGTCAAGAGTATATATCCCAATATAGTAAGTAACACCTAGAAATTGCTAAGATGTCGTAAATAAATTTACCAAAGGCAGTAGCAACAGGACCAGCTGCTTCATCTTCATCCTCGGTTCCAGCTAAGATGCATGTCTTTCCAGAGACATTGACATAGGAGCCACCTGAAGAATTCAACAGGAAATTTCCCTCCAAGCCTTTTTGAATGTTCTTTGTTAGCTTATCTGCTTCATTAATGTCTACAAATGATTGGAAACAATATAACAATTTTGCACTTAAATATGCCTCGAGCATGTGATACTGAAATGTAAGAGTGTTAATGTGATAGCTACCTGTTATTGCCAATTCTTCCAGCGCATCATGTATCTGATTCTGATTGTCAGTGGAAGGGCCAGATTCTTCTGCGTTTCAAGAATGAAGAAAGAGATGAAAATTTAATCTCAACTGATATAATGATATAAGCATAATAACTTCAGACAAAATGGTCAACCTATGGTTACGTCATATGATATAGATTATATTATTGGCTGTATGAAATTTTAATAAGAAGTTGCTCACCAGACACCATGGAACATGTTCCAGCAACTTCAAGGTCGTGGGAAATTTCGTCAATTGTCTCCGAGTTACCTTTGGCTGGTAACGCAACATAGGAGCTAAAGGAAACATTTATTTCTGCTTCCATGATTGACTCTGCTTCCTCAGTCTCAAAATCAAAAAGATTTAACGAGTCAACATGTGAAATATGACCTGCAACATCCTCTGCCTGAGAACCTTTCGGCATTAACTCTGCGCCTGCAGTCTCTATCCCAGCATTAGAGTAATTGATGTAAACAAATTTGGATGCGATACTACTGCTTGAGTCAGCAATGGTATTTTCTCTGAAATCTTGAACTGCAAGAAGACTTTCCTGAACCACACTGTCTTCCACCACCTTTTGTTCTTTCTTACGAGCGCTGTATGGTTCAAAGTTTACTAAAAGTTGTCGTCTCTCTGGAGAAGTGAAAGCAAAAGACTCTTCGCAAGTGGTAGCTGTATAATCTCGTATGTTTTTTGTTCCATCTAGTTCAGATTCTCCAAACAGCATGTGCATCTCTGGGCCAAAGGACGTGTTAGATTCACCCAACATATCCACATCGTTGTTTTCTCTGTATTTTTTTTCAGCTTCATCTGGTTCAGACTCTCCCATAAGAAACTGGCCTTCAACAGCACTGAGAACATCAGACACAGCATGAGACATAGCAGTTATATTGTCTCCTTTTACCCCTTCATCTGTTTCAAGATGTTTCTCGGCACTAGTGAAAGAGGCAACTCGAAATTCCACATACTTATTTTCTTCACCTTTTGCAGCTTCGTTCAATTCTGAGTTTTCTGGAACATCAAACCCATCATGATACTCTGCACCCGCTTTTTCTCCAGTCTTTACTGCTTCCTTTTGTTCAGATGCTCCGTACAGGAGTTGTCTCTCCACGCTTGTAAAAAGACCTGACTTGTCAGAACTATTGATTCCTTGCCTTCCTGTTTCACTTAGTTCAGAAAATGCTAAAGGTTGAGCACTGTGTAGCCCAGTGGACACTTCAGATTTCTCATAAAACTGCACAACCTCTTTTCCTTCACTTTCTCTAGCTTTATCATGTCCAACAGATCCAGCAAGCTCATATCTCTCCTGGTCAGTGAAAACAACATAATCTTCATAAAACTCCATAGGGTTGTTCCCTCCACCTGATACATAATTTCCCAAGAGAGTATGTGCATCCAGGCTACAAGTGCCAGAATCACGTTGAAGCTCAACAGTCCTATTTTCTTCATTCATTCCAGATCGATCTCCTTGTTTGACCTGACTTGTCAGCACTATTGATTCCTTGACATCAAATTCATCAGGAAAGATGGTAGATGTATGCTCCTCATCTATCCCAGCATCCCCCAGTGTTGAAACTTGTTTAGGAGTTGTGAAAACAACAGCATGAGACTCTCCTACTTCATCGTTTCGTTCGGTCATTGATTCAGCTGCAAGAGCCATTCCCTTTTCCCTGCTTTTTTCAGCTTCATCTGGTTCAGACACTCCCATCAGAAGAAAGTGGCCCTCGGCAGCAGTGAGAAGATCAGAGACAACATGAGACTTAGCAGTTATATTGTCTCCTTTTACCCCTTCATCTGTTTCAAAATGTTTCTCGGCACTAGTGAAAATGCCAGAGTCAACTCGCAATTTAACAGACTTATTAACATCACCTTCTGCAGCTTCGTCCAATTCTGAGTTTTCTGGAAAGGTATGTTTAACTGGAACATTTGGAATAACATACACGTCATGAAACTCTTCACCCACTATTTCTCCAATAATTACTGCTTCCTTTTGTTCAGATCCTCCGTACAATAGTTGTCTCTCCGCGCTTGTAAAAAGACATGACTTCTCAGCACTATTGATTCCTTGCCATCCTGTTTCGTTTGGTTCAAAATTTGCTAAAGGTTGATCATTCTGTAGCCCAGTGGATACTTCAGCTTCGTCTTCCTTTCCGGCCTCATCTATCTCAGCATTCCCCAGCGTTGAAACTTGTTTAGGAGTTGTGAAAACAATAGCATGAGACTCTACTGCTTCATCATTGTGTTGGGTCACTGAATCAGCTGCACGCATCTTTCCCCTTTCACTGCTTCGTTCCATCAACATCAACTTCCTTTCTGGGGTAGTAAATATAGCTAACTCATCAGAGGAACTAGAATCGTTGTTTCTAGGTAGAGGTAGGGACAGAGCTTCTGTGTTATCTTCCTCAAAACACTTTGAAACGTTATTTTCCTCAAGAGAATGAGAAGTGATATCAGTTGACGAGCATCTTTTTAGCTCTAACGCGTTAAGTTTGCAACCTCTTTCAAAATAACTTTTCTGCTCGGATTTCTCCAGAATCTCATCCAGCATCTCCAGATTTACACATTCACCAAGAGAACTATTCTTAGTGTTGTATCCAGAAAAGTTTCCATAAAGATTTTCTGCTTGTATTGTCTTCTTTAAGGAACCTGTCTCACCATCTTCGCCTGATTGAATCTCGTTCTGACATTCAGATGAATATTCCAGGATTGCTGTGATTGAATGTCAGAGAGAAACATGGATAAGTAAGTAATTAGTTAAGCAAAAAATTTAAAATTAAATTAAAATGATTAACAGTATATACCCTTTTCTTCTGCTAATTTAGCTACAAAGTTGTGCTCCTTCAGCTCACATGTAGGAGTGGAAATAAAGATTTCATCCTTGGTGTTGATATCTTCCTTGGCAATAACTGTTGAAGCAATATCCTTCACAAGAATATGGTCGGTAGGATCGCCTAACTCAGCTTCCGGGTTGCTCACTGCTAACAGTACTGAAGTAGGAGGTTGTGTGGTTTCTACAAAAAGCTCGACTGCAGGGTTGTTCACTTCTGAGCGCTCCATAAGAAATAAAGACAGTGATGATGATTCCACTTTTTCCTTAGTTGAAGCCATCAGAACTGTGTCTTGCTCATGTTTCTCTTCACATTCTCCTTCCATAAGTTCAGAATGCAACTCTTGAGTGTTTCTTCTCTGTGAAATATCAATTGAGCTTTCCAGAGTAGTTTCTAAAACATTCTCAGAAATCATAACAGAAACTGCAGCTTTGGTTTCAGATGTAGAAAGTGAGTCCTCCATTCCTTTCTCATCATCTTTGCTTAAGTGAGTCTCCTTACAACATTCAGCTGAATTTTCCAGGATTGTTGTGATTCAATGTTTGAAAAAGATACAGATCATAAAATAATTAGTTCGAGAAAAATACAAGAATAGTTCAAAGCAAATGAATAAAAGAACATACCTTCAATTTTGGCTAACTTAGAGATAGAGCTATGCTCCTTAAGCTCAGATCTAGGAGTGCAAATAAGGGTGTCTTCCTTGGTTTTAATATTTTCCTCGGTGATAACTGTCGAAACAATATCCTTGTCAAAGATACGGCTTGTAGGCACGCCTAGCTTGGCTTTTGGATGGCTCATTCGTAAATGTGCTTTAGCAGGAGAGGTAGTTTCTTCCACAGATAGATAACAACCAGTGCTGCGGATATCAGGGCGTGTGTTCACTTCTGAACGCTCAACAAGAAACTTAGACAGTGATGATGCTTCCCCTTTACCCTTCTTAGTCACAGCCATGAGAAATGTTTTCTGCTCATGTTCTCCTTCTAGAAGTTCAGAATCCAAGTCTTGCGTGCATCTTTCCAGTGAATGACCGGAAACTTTCAGTGCAAAATCCAAATCGTTCTTAGAAATCGTAACAGGTTCTGCAGCTTTGGTTTCAGATGTAGAAGGTGAGTGCTCCTCAGTCATTCCTTGTTGCGTATCTTTTACCAATTCTTGATTCACTGTCTTCATAGTGTTGGAAGAGCCAATAGCAGGTCCAGCACTAAGACAACCGACAGTATTGTATTCCAAAACGTTTCCATGTAAATTTGCTGCTTGTACGTCCTTCTCTAAGGATATTTTCTCGTCAGCTTTGCTTGGGTGAATCTCTTTCCAACATTCAGCTGAATTTTCCAGGATTGCTGTGATTAATCATCAGAAAGAAACACAAATTAGAAAATAAATAGTTAGACATAAAACTGAAAATAATTCAGATCAAATGAAGCAAACGTACCTTCTAGACAGGTCTGCTCCTTGAGCTCAGACATAGGAGTGCAAATAAGGATTTCGTCCATGGTTTTGGTATTTTCCTCAACAACTATAGAAGCATTTTCTTTAACAAAGATATGGCCAGTAGGGGCGAATAGCTCAGCTTTAGAATTGCTTACTGAATATTGCATTGAAGCAGGTGATAAACGATCGCTAAGAAGTACAGAGCATGATGATACTTCCTTTTCGTTCTCCTTAACCGCAGCAATCAAAACTGAGTCTCGCTCAAGTCTCTCTTCACGTTTATCTTCCGTAAGTTCAGAATTCAACTCTTGAGTGTTTTTTCTTTGAGAACTTTCAACTGCTTTATCCGGTGTAGAATCCAACACATTCTCAGTAATCAGAACAGATTCTGCAGCTTTGGTGTCAGATGGAAAAGTTGAGTTCTCGATCATTCCTTGTGGCTTCTCCTTAACACATATTTGATTCATTGTCTCTGACCTCTTGGAAGAGCCTCTAGATCCGACATTACTCTTGTCTGCTTCTTCTTGCTCAAAATGAGCGTACTGATCCAAAAGTTTTCTTGGCGTTTGATTGCCCTGACGTGATCTATCCCTCTTCTTTTCAAGAGTTTCCCCCGTCTTCTTTTCAACCAGATTCTCTTCAACCACTATTGGATTCTCAAATGAATCATCCATCTGCATTTCATCAATCACATTTGACTTCTTCAGATTATCAACAGAAGCTCCATCTTTTTCACTGTCAATAACTGAACAAGGCTTCGTTGAACTACTCATTGCTTGACCTAGCGTATTAGCTAATGTAGTGTGCGTCAAACTTCGTAGAAGCTTTTTATCCTCACTACCATTTCCAAAAGTTTTCTTTGGTTGTTTATCACCCTTTTGCGCTTGGCCATCATCTACTAGAAGTTTACTGAGACGCTTTTCACGTTGCTTAAACTGATTTGGAGCCTTTTTTACTCCAAGGTGATCAAGCTTCACAGCCTTAACGGGCTGCTTATCCATCAGTACACTAATTTCGTTGCAACCTCGTTTTGAACGCCGAGGAACCATTTCAACTTTAGAAGCATCCTGGACTTTCATCATACGGTAATCTTCAGTTGTCTGAACCTCACAATCTATTGAAAGCTCCTTCGTTTGATTAGTGGCTAGCTCGCTTTTTTGACTAGTAACCACCGTAGATCTAGCTTTGAGCCTTGTTGACCTTCTCTGATCCTCAAGGGTATTAGCCTGCACATCAATATCTCTCCCAATTCGTCTAGATCGCCTAGGAACCTTTTCAAATTTAGGATCATCTTGCACATCCTTCCTATGATGGCAATTTCCTGTATCCTGAACCATAGATACCAACTCCTTCACATTATTCTTGACAAGCTGATCTTCTTTATCATCGATATCTACAAGCAATTTTGACCGATTAGCAGGTAACAAGGTCCCTGCCTTGGATGCTATCCGTGTAGACCGTCTCCCAACCTTTTCTACCATGAAACCATCTTGTTCACTCTCAGAGATATCAGCCTCATATTCAAACTGTTCCAAAGCCATCAACTCGGTTCCTTTACACTCTTCCTGAGTAACACCACCAGATACAACTGTTTTCCCCTTATCCAGAATCCGCGTTGACCGCCGTAGCTCAATTCCACTTTCTCCAACATTATCAATCCCTTCGCTACGCGTTCGAACATCCTTCCCCTTCATAGAACGAGTGAATTCAAAAACTTCGTTCTCAGGACTAAATCTTACTTTCTTAACAACTAAATCATCTTTAACAACATCAACTTCATCAGAATCATCTGGCAAAACTATCAATTCCGTAAAAGTTTCCTTCTACAGTCAAAAACACACACACACACACATACACATACAAACAAAATCAACCGACGATTCCTAAAGATAAAAACGTTTGCAAGAAATTAGGATCAATGTGGTTTACCTCGAAAATATACGCGAGTCTTCTCGCCATCTCGGTATTCTTAATGTTCGCAGGGATCCCGTGTTTCTTTGATAACGCTTGTAAACGTTTTCTTTTCATTCGGTGAAATTCCATTTCTGAAGATTCTCTCTCTCACCATGAATCACTTTCAACACCTTCAGATTGTTAGATTTATAGAATTGGTGAATCTGAGTTTCGGGAATCGAAGAAGTACTGTAATTTGGGAATCGGAATCGTCCCCTGAAATGTTTTTTTTTTTTTTAGTTTAAATTTGAATTTGGCAACCCCCGCTCTCTTATATCACGCGCTCGGCTTGTGTTACGTGAGTTTTACTCGCTTGTGTTCAAGCCGTCCGATGCGAAAGATGGAGAGTGCGTGTACTTTACTCGCGGAAGCGTCTAGAAGAAGAACTGCTTCTTGGGCCGATATAATAGGCCCATTTAATCAAATCAATAATTATTTTTGAAATTTGACACTAAACCCTCCAGGAGAAGAAGAGTGTTTTCAGCGGGAACTTAAACGAATGATCTAAGCCGTTGATTTCTTATCTTCTAACACTAAACAAAGCTGAGATTTTTCAAAAACCTGAATTTGAGTGTGTTTCATGTTCGTGGATCTAACAATGATAAGATCATCATCACCTGGATTTGCAATCCATCCTTGTTTTAGATCCAATCCCTTCGTCAATTCCCAGAAACCGATTTCTCTCCCGGTGCAAATCGGGTCACGGCGGAGGAATTTCTCCGGAATCGGATCGGAGAATAGCGGCGTCGGTTTCGATGCAGTGGCTTATGAGTCTGAACGGTTGAGTCTAGACGCGGCGGCGATGGAGAATATGGCGGAGACGGCGAAAAAGGAACTGGAATCGGATCCAGATAGTGGTGACGACCCGAAAGCGTGGAAATGGGTAATCCGAAAGAAGATGTGGGATCTAATGGAAGCTAGGAACTACGCTATGAGACCTAGACCTGTTCATCACCGAATCCCTAATTTCGTCGGTGCATCGGCTGCTGCAGGAAAAGTTTGCGAATTTTTTTACCTCCCTTCTTCACTTTCTTGCTGATAAGTTAGTTATTGCCTTTTGTTAGTGAGTGTGCCTAAATTTGAGTTCTTTGGTGCAGTTAGCCGAGCTTGAGGCTTTTCGTAAGGCTATGGTCGTGAAGGTTAATCCTGATTCCCCGCAAAAGCAAATCAGGTTTCTTACACTTTCTGGTTAGTTATAGAGTTTTGAACTCATGTTCAATCATATTGCAATCCCTTTTGTCGCAAAGGTGTTGAGTTGTTACAGTTTTATGAAAGTTTTATTTCTTTCTGGTGATGTATAAGAAGAACAGTCTTGAGTTGTATTCCAATTCTAGTCTTTTTTGTCTGCTGTAATTGTAGGTGACAAGAAGTTGCTGACTCCTCAACCTAGACTAAGAACAGGATTCTTCTCTGTACTAGAATCCGATTTCTTGAAACCCGAAACGACCAATGAGGCTTGCACCTCTGTAGGAGTAGCTAAATATGGAAGAGCGATTGGCCTTGATGACAAAATCAAGGTTGATCTCATCGTCATTGGCTCTGTTGCGGTTAACCCACAAACAGGTGCTCGATTAGGGAAGGGAGAGGTGAGATTGCTACAAATTCAATTTCAATTAAAAGACAATTCATTTGAAGCAACTATATATACAGATATGAGTTGAGTTCCTCATTTTGTGTTTAGGGTTTTGCTGAACTTGAATATGGGATGTTGCGTTACATGGGAGCCATTGATGATTCCACACCCGTTGTTACAACCGGTATAGATATAATTAAGTACCAACTTTGGACAACCTTCTATTGTTTTTTTTTTTTTTTTGTTATTTATCATTACATGATTGATGAAGTGTTTACTTGTTTTGCAGTACATGATTGTCAGCTCGTATATGATATACCCCTCGAGAAACTGGCGATTCACGATGTTCCCGTGGATATCATATGCACTCCTACTCGAGTCATTTTCACAAATACACCAATACCAAAACCACAAGGTCTTGATTTCCGTATGAACTTAAGATTTCATGCAACTTGTCGTCAAGCTGGACTGTTTGCATGATTCAGTGATTCTCCTTTCTCCATTTGTTCATGAGAGCTGATGGTTTTTTTTTTTTTTTTTTTTTGCAGGAATCTATTGGGACAAACTGTCACCGGAGAAGCTACAGCAGATTCGAATACTAAGAGAGCTAAAAAAGCGATTGGAAAAGAAGACTGGCCGTAAACTTCCGACAGGACCATCTGAGAAATTACCTCCTACGGCTGAGCGAAAACGCCGGTAATTAACGGCTTCTAGTTTTGGCCAATTGGTTTTAGTTCTGTTTTTACCCGTTTGTTTTAACGGTTACTGTTTTATACGATAAAACAAAATGTATGTATATTATGTAATTGAGTAGTGAAAGTAAACAAAAATACGCAATATATAAATTGGTGAGTTCACTTCTATCCATTATCCAAACACATCTCAAACCATCGTAGCAATATTATATGATCATACACACATACATAATTTGTTCTTATATAATTTTATCATACATTATTTTACTTACTAATAAAAGAATGTCATTAAGACTCCTCAAGCTATCCACATCAGCAAAAATCTACTACTCTAAACTCTTGCTTCAGTTGATTAGTTTTTCACACAAAACCGTGTGATATACAGCTTCTTTAATTATTGGGAAACACACGTAACTAAACTTAATTTCTCATATAATAATGTTAATGGATCCTTAAACAATTTCCAAATAAAAGGCCCATCTGTGCATCTTTTGTCAAAACCATCTAATAACTTTAAAGCCATTAATAAGCCCACAAAAATAAAACCCCCTACTTCTTTGCCATCAAACCCCATCATCGTCCTCCAATCACCTTGCCACCTCAACGATTCAGTTTTCCAAAAAAAACAACAACCTCAATCGATTCAGCTTTTCAAAGCCACAATTATGAAACCTCAAAGCTGTTCCACTTCGTCTTCTTCAAACTCTAATTTAATGGTCACTACCTCCTAAAGCACATATATGTGGCTAGATCTAATATGTTTAAAGTACGAGAACATATATGTAAGAGCATATTAAACAACACACAAACTTTGTTAACGGGGTTCGGATAATCTACATCTCCCAGACCAAATTCAGGATTTATTAATTAGAAATAGAACTTCAACAATACCATCAAAAGATCTCCCTTTTAAGCTTGAACTCCTTTTCTCTCAAATCTCTCATGCCAATGAGATCACTCATTTCTTTATATTGTTTCTTCCGAGCAAACTTTTTCCAAAATATCCGCTCGCTCCCGCGAACATGCTCGATTTTCACTTGCCCATTCTCCACACATTCTCTTTTATCTCTGCAAAATCTCTTCTTGTTTCAAGTTTGATTGATCTCCTTTTGATGTCTTCACCAAAGCACGTAAAATCTGAAAACTTCAGAATATTGTACCCAAAACAGACTGAAGAAGCTTGAATAAATAGCAATTCAACCGTCAAAACTTCAATCTAACCGTTGAATCTCAAGTCCTTAATAGCACAAATCTCCCCCACAAAATTTCAGCATGATCATATTACTTTCCAAAGCCTCTCTTGAAGATGTTAACTTGAAATACATTTATGTAATCTTTCTCAGATCAAAAAAATATTAATCTTCTCTCCTTGATGATTGTGTGCATCAATCAAATATAATATTCAATCAATCGACCACACATTCAACACAAAAATGACACAACTCGACGACTAAAACTCGTTGATCCTTTTAGTAACCCATATGACATTGGCTAGGCATAACCACTCAAGGATGAAGATACTGAGAATCCAATACCTTGTTGCCTTTGAGATGTGTAGTTTTCACAAAAACTAAACTCAGCCTAAAAGCATTCAGAAATCTTGACAGAGACACGCAAACAGAGCCATTCCATTTTGATCATTAAACAGGAGACAACCAGCCACATGATAACTTCACAAGACAAAATATAATCTTCTGCAGTTTTAAAACGTTATCACACTAAATCACACATCGAAGAGCCACAAAACACAGAAAGGGGTCCATCTTGATAAGAACTTATCTTATTCTTTCAGCTTGAAGGAACTCTAGTGACTTGTATTGAAGCTTTGTTGATGCAGTCTTGAAGCAGATCATAATCGGATAGCAAAAACAACCCAGAAGATTATGAAAATTGGTGAAACATGTCCACTGTGATCATACAAGGCCACAAAAAAAAATGGATCACGATTTGGTTTTCGATTTGCAAGTTATGACCAAATCTGTAAGACAGCTCTGGAACAACACAATCCTGCGAACGTGCATCTTTGAGAGAGATTTCAGATCAAACCACATGGAGTCAGACGTCGAATTTTATATCACTGGAAAAAAAACGTTCTTAAGTTTCCAGAACACCTTTCTTAGCTCAAATCCGAGTTCTATAAACATAGTAACCGAAGAAGAAAGTAGCAACCCGAGAAAGAAAAACTATTCCTGAAACCTTCTTCTCATCATTCTTTGAATTCTCTGCAGTTACCAGCGTTATCTTTAAGAACCATATTCTATAGACTCCATATTTGATGCTTCTTTCTATCCCAGCAGCAAAAAGACATTGTTGATGACATTAATAACACAAATACTTTTTCTCTTCGTTTTGAACACACTCTTTGTTTTCTTCTTACGAAGCTCTTTCTGAAGAATAAAATCAAGAGTATCGGATAACTACTCTATTTCTAGTTGTTTTTCTTTGTTGAATAAGTCATCCTTGTCTATAGGAGTAGACTAGCTACACGTAGAACATGTTTTGTTTCAGTTAGTCAAGTTGCTTATTTCTCGGTTTCCACTTGTATGATCGTGTAAGATCAAGGTCTATTTAAGAGACCAGTTTCTTTGTTTCAATGTAAGCGTTTTTCAGTTCATCTTCTTGCAAATCCAATTTACAGAGATAACAAGTGGTATCAGAGCCTGTTACTAATTTGAGAGAAACAATGGGCGACAAAGACGTGATGATCATACCAAAGTTTGATGGCGACTACGAGCATTGGGCGATGCTGATGGAGAACTTTCTCCGATCAAAGGAATGGTGGGATCTGATAGAAACCGACATCCCAAGTCAGGAAAGGGGAACCGTTCTGTCAGGAGCACAACGAACCGAGTTACAAGAAAAGATAGCAGAGAAGACCGTAACAGATCACAAAGTGAAGAATTATCTCTTTGCCTCAATTGACAAGTCGATTCTGAAAACCATTCTAAAGAAGGACACAGCAAAGGAGTTATGGGAGTCGATGAGGAAGAAACACCAAGGAAATGAGAGGGTGCAAAGTGCACAACTACAGAGGTTGAGAAGAAGCTTTGAAGTCCTTGAGATGAGGTATAGTGAGACGATAGAAGAGTATTTCTCACGAGTGATGGAGGTTGCCAATGATATGCGCAATCTTGGAGAAGACATGCCTGATTCGAAGATTGTTGAGAAGATTCTCAGAACCCTTGCTGAAAAATTCATATACATAGTGTGTGCAATTGAAGAATCAAATGACATCAAGAGCATGATGGTAGATGGCTTGCAGAGTTCCTTGAGAGTTCATGAACAAAACATGATCAGACATGATGGAGAGGAGAAAGTTCTGAAGATGGAAGAGCAATGGAAACCGATCAGAGGTAGAGGCAGAGGAGGATACCCAGCCAGAGGAAGAGGCAGAGGAGGTCATCCGGGAAGAGGCCGTGGTAAAGAACATGTGCAGTGTTTCAAGTGTCATAAAATGGGGCACTACAAGTCTGAATGTCCAGATTGGGACAAGGAAGCAAATTACGTTGAGATGGAGGAAGATTTGCTTCTGATGGCACATATTGAGGAGGTCAAAACCGAAAAGGAGCAGGTTTGGTTCCTAGACTCTGGGTGTAGCAATCACATGTGTGGTTCAAAGGAGTGGTTTATTGAGCTTGACAATACCTTTCAAAGAAACGTGAAGCTGGGAGATGATAGGAGAATGTCGGTAGACGGAAGAGGAAAGCTGCGACTTGAGATCAATGGAAGGATTCAAGTAATCTCTGATGTTTATTATGTACCCGGATTGAAGAACAATCTCCTTAGCGTGGGACAGCTGCAGGAGAAAGGACTAAGAGTCATTATTGAAGATGGAGTGTGTGAAGTGTGGCACAAAGAGGAGAAAAGAATGATAATGCACTCAAAAATGTCAAAGAATCGGATGTTCGTAGTCCTTGCCGTTGTCAGAGATGCTAAAGACTGGTGTAGAGTCTTTAAGGAGTTCAAAGCTGGTGTAGAAAGGGAACTAGGAGAGTTGTTGGTGTGTCTACGCTCTGGCAGGGGAGGAGAATTCAATTCTAAGGAGTTTAATGAGTATTGCAGAGAGTATGGTATCAAGCGTCAACTCACAGCTGCATACACACCGCAACAGAATGGGATTGCTGAGAGAAAGAACAGAACTGTCATGAACATGACACGGTGTATGATGCTAGAGATGGGGGTTCCAAGACGTTTCTGGCCAGAAGCTGTTCAATATGCTGTCCACATATTGAATTGAAGTCCGTCGAAGGTGTTAGGAGATATCACACCAGAAGAAAAGTGGAGCAACCAGAAGCCATCAGTGTGTCATCTCAGAGTATTCAGAAGTATAGCCTATGCCCTTGTACCATATGAAAGGCGTATCAAGCTTGACGAGAAGAGCATTAAGTGTGTAATGTTTGGAGTGAGCAAAGAATCAAAGGCGTACCGTCTCTATAATCCTGCAACGAAGAAAATGGTGATAAGCAGAGACGTTCACTTTGATGAGAGTAAAAGTTGGGACTGGGAAGAAAAACAAGAACAGAAAGAGCTGGCTTGGGATGATTCTGAGATCGAACCTGTGGGAGAAGAGAATGTAGGAGGAGAAAATCAAGTTGGGGAAGAAGAAAATGCAGTGGGAGAGGAAGCTGAACCAATCGCAGAAGCTCAAATTCCTGTCAGAGAAGGATCTAAGAGAGCGATTAGGAGACTAGTGTGGTTTAAAGACTTTGACACTAGAGGTGTTGGCTTCTTGGTGACAGAAGAGGATGGAGAGATACTAGCATTGTTCGTAGAGGATCCTAAAAGCTATGATGAAGCAACAAAAGAAGAAGTGTGGAGAAAAGCAATGGAGAAGGAGATTGCTGCAATAGAAGAAAACAACACATGGGAACTAGTTGAGTTGCGAGAAGGAGCTAAGGTGATCGGGGTAAAATGGGTGTTCAAAACCAAACTCAACGAGAATGGAGAGATTGATAAGTTCAAAGCAAGGCTGGTTGCAAAGGGCTATCATCAGAAAGAAGGAGTAGACTTTCATGAAGTCTTTGCACCAGTTGCAAGATGGGATACGATCAGGGTAATACTGAGCACAGCTGCAGAGAATGGTTGGACTGTTTACCAACTAGATGTTAAAAGTGCCTTCCTACACGGAGAGCTGATGGAGGAGGTCTTCGTAGAGCAACCTAAAGGATTTGAGGTCAGTGGCGAATCAGAGAAGGTTTACAGATTGAAGAAAGCACTATACGGTCTGAAACAAGCTCCTAGAGCTTGGTACAGTCGCATTGAAGGTTATTTTCAGAAGGAGGGGTTTGAAAAATGCTACTGTGAGCACACACTGTTTGTCAAAAGGGAAGAAGAGCACTGCCTTATTGTAAGTATGTATGTCGATGATCTCGTTTATACGGGAAACTCGACTAGGATGTTTGAGGAGTTTAAGAGCTCAATGATGAATGAGTTTTCAATGACGGACCTGGGAAAAATGAAGTACTTCTTGGGAGTAGAGGTTGTTCAGGATGAGAAGGGGATATTTATAAATCAGAGGAAGTATGCAGAAGAAATTTTACAAAAGTATGGGATGGAGGAGTGCAATGCTGTTAAAAATCCCATGGCTCCAGGTCTTAAGTTGAGCAAGGCAAGAGCAGGAGAAGAGGTGAATCCCACGACATTCAAGCAGCTTGTTGGTAGTCTCAGGTACTTAACCGCTACAAGACCAGATTTGATTTACTCAGTAAATTTGGTTAGCAGATACATGGAAAGTCCAAATGAGCAGCATATGGTTGCAGCGAAGAGAATTCTGAGATACATTCAGGGAACAAGAGATTTTGGTATTCAATATAAGTATGGAGGAGAACAGAAGTTGGTTGGTTATGTGGACAGTGATTACGCGGGTGATGTTGATAACTATAAAAGCACTTCTGGGTACGTCTTTATGTTGGGAGGAGCAGCAGTTTCTTGGGTCTCCAAGAAACAACCGATTGTGACGTTGTCTACCACTGAGGCAGAATTTGTTTCAGCATCTTATGGAGCTTGTCAAACAGTTTGGCTCAGGAATGTTCTGTCAGAAATTGGGTTCGAACAAGAGGAAGGGACTGTTCTGTTTTGTGACAATAGTTCTACTATAAAGTTGTCAAAGAATCCGGTGCTACATGGGAGGAGTAAACACATTCATGTCAGGTTTCACTATCTAAGAGAGTTGGTGAATGAGGGGATCATTCAACTCAACTACTGTGGAACGCAAGATCAAGTAGCAGATATAATGACGAAGGCTGTGAAGCTTGAGGTGTTCGAGAAGCTTAGGAGCAGGATGGGAGTGGGTGCTAAGGAAGTGTAAACTGGAAAGGTGACATTCCAGTTTAGGGGAGGAAATGAAGAATAAAATCAAGAGTATCGGATAACTACTCTATTTCTAGTTGTTTTTCTTTGTTGAATAAGTCATCCTTGTCTATAGGAGTAGACTAGCTACACGTAGAACGTGTTTTGTTTCAGTTAGGCAAGTTGCTTATTTCTCGGTTTCCAGTTGTATGATCGTGTAAGATCAAGGTCTATTTAAGAGACCAGTTTCTTTGTTTCAATGTAAGCGTTTTTCAGTTCATCTTCTTGCAAATCCAATTTACAGAGATAACACTTTCTATAAAGCTTAACATTCTTGTTCATCAATATCAGACTTCAACCATCAAGATGCAGACTCCCAAATTACTCTCTACTTCGTTGCTTCTCCACATCCAAATTGAAACAACACTTGGTGTCTCCTCCTCCAAATTCTTCAAAAATTGCTTTCTTCTGTAAATTACTTCACATAATTGAACCTTATAAAATATAGATTCATTCTTCCTCTGATCAACTGAGAAGTTCTGGCGGATAAGACTACAATTCCACCTATGAACTCAGACTCACAAACAGAAACACTTCAAACTCACCAAAATAATTGAACATGTGAGGAGACCAACAGAAAAATCCCAAAGATTAGCATATGCCTTTAATTGCTTCAGATTCGTGTGATGAAACAATCTATTGTGTTTCAATCTTGTTGAAATTGGAAAACCAGAATTTCGACTCCACCCTTTTTCTGATAAATTCTCCACCGTGAAACACATGTCTTCCCTTATAAGACTTAATCTCAATAGAGACGAAGATTCTCAAACTCAGATTTTTGGTTGTGAAGAAGATTCTTTAATCCATCTTCACTTTTCTTCTCTTATAAATTCTCTAAACAAATGCACATTCGATTTCTTCTCCTAAGAACCACCAATTCACAGAGTACTGACTTCTTCCCTCAGGTTCGTAAAGCTGTGACTAATCTCTGAGATGATCTCATTTTTTTATTCTTACCAGAGATTCATAAAGAGAACATCCTTTCAAATTGTGGAACATCAAGACCCAAAACGTTTCCTCACTCTTAAACGTTTCATCTTTGTCAACTCCGACATAACTTCCTGAACACTAAATCACCAAATACGACATCTTCTCCGGCTCCCTCAGAGTTCCATGATATATGTCTTCATCTCAAAGGTAAACATGTTATTGATTCTCAATCAATACAAATAAACTCTTCCAGACTCGTTGTCAGGTTCTCTCTTTACTAACCAATCCATTACAAAACTAACTCAATTAAGAAGACCAAATTCACTATGTTTTACGTTCTTCCCAACGAACACGCGTGGAATCAAACTAGTACAAGCTGACAAGGTTCAATCCCACGTTCTTCCAGAAACACAACAACACAAATCACAACTTTCAGACTTCTGATATCAATTCCATCAATCAATTAGATCTTCGATTTCTTCTTTGTCCTCTATGGGATACAACTTTTAGAACACCCTCTTGGGTCTCTCTCTCTCTCCTTGGCTCTGTTTCACAAGCTACTAGACGAGCTTCCTTCTACACGCGAACGTACAGAAGACTTAATATACGTACTAAAAGAGTGGACCTTCATAGGCCTGATTTTAATTAGACATGGCCAAAAAAACAGAACACATAGACCCGTGACGAGTAAAACGATTCTCCTTTCTTCATTGATGCTTCCGCAACACGATTCCGTTCAACAACCGCCACCTCCTCTAAATATCTATAAATTCAGGCTGTTACTTTTTCATCGATCTTGAACCTTGAATTCATCATACCTTTCTTTTCGAGCCCAAGGTTAAAAAAAACTCTTTTCTTCTCAATCGTTTCCGGCGGTAATAGAAACAAGTAGCATTTTGATACAACTCCGATGGATAGCACAAACCCTGGGAGTTTATGATTTATTTTGCTTTTTCATAATACTCGTCATTCTCATCTGCTTCCAATTCTACGCTAGCCACAAATCCAGAATTACATCCAAAACAAGAGATCTCTATCGAACACAAGCTCTGATACCAAATAAAGCACATATATGTGGCTAGATCTAATATGTTTAAAGTATGAGAACATATATGTAAGAGCATAGTAAACAAGACACAAGTTTTGTTAACGGGGTTCGGATAACCTACATTTCCGGGACCAAGTCCAGGATTTATTAATTAGAAATAGAATTTCAACAATACCATCAAAAGATCTCTAAAATACCCTAAGACGCGCAGCTCTTCATGAAACACTATCTTGGTATTTATAACAATTGCGCAATCCTAGAATTAACAATTTTCCTATTCTAAACCGGTAAACTAACATATTTAGATAACTCCTAAATAGAACTAATCCTAATTTCATAACTCGGTAGGATTAGCATAGCTTGAGGTGTTCAAGCTTATGCCCACACCTGCAAGTCATTAACAATCTAAAAAATCAAACCTATATAATCACTCTCCTTGACGGACCATACATACATTTCAAAAAACTCCACAGAGCCACTAAAATCTAAACCTGTCAAAAAAAAAAAAAAAAGAAGTA
This sequence comes from Camelina sativa, assembly GCF_030686135.1. NCBI lineage: Eukaryota > Viridiplantae > Streptophyta > Magnoliopsida > Brassicales > Brassicaceae > Camelina > Camelina sativa. The sequence continues at coordinate 23,658,358 of NC_141895.1, read as the reverse complement.
CAACACCCTCCCCAGCCATTCACCTTTTAGATTTTTTATACCATTCATGGAGATCCACACGTTCATTTCGTAACACAATAAAAAAAAAGACAGAATGTTGGTTTTGACTAACATATCTGCAGTTGTTCACGAATGCAGGTTCTTCATTCTTTACTCGTTAAATTGATAACTTTTTCTCCTAAGTAATCAATTTTTAAATCAAGGTATACACTACTAAAGGTTGAGCACGTTTGGTCATTTGTTACTATTATTGATTCACAGTACTTTCAGACAGATGAGGATATGAGTTTTTTATTACACGTGTCACATGCGGAGCTTCGTGAAAGAATAAGAACGCAACATGTTCGTACCTTGGGGGCTAAGAGCCAAGATTGAATTGGAAGACATACTCGAATTCATTTTCCCCCGTATTCATCAAGTATATCTTCTCAACTTAGTATATATTTTCCAAAAAAAAAAAAAAAAAACTAAATTGTAAACCCAACAAATTGTGATGACAGGGTCTACACAAAACCTGTCATCATAAAACATTTTATGTAGTTGTGTTTAGATCTAAATATTGATTATCAATTTATCAGAATACAAAAACATAAATACAATAAAGAGTGATATGTATTAAGTACTAAGTAATGCATAGAAGATGTACTTTTGACTTTTGGAAAAAAAAGAAGAAAAAAAAAAGAGAGAACATGAGAAAAATAAGCTCTTTGTATTTAATAACAAATGATATTCTAACATTTTTACTTTCAAATTTCAAATGAATGTTTTGTAATTATGATACAATTTCATTGGCTAAGTTATTCTTCTCATTCTGCCCTATAATATATCAGGAATATTTATACATTTTGCCATTCTTGGTCAAACCAATATTAGAATTATAAGTCAATTTTCAAGTACATTCTTAATTAGAGTGCATTTAGATGGAGGAAGTTTCATAAAATGCATAAACATATATATTTAAATTTTTTTATGTATGTATTTAATTTCTAAAGTTAAAAAGATGACAACAAAAGAATATTCTATGAGAGTTCAGAACATTCATTTATATAAATTATGGTACTCACATGTAACATTTTATTCAAATCATATATTTTGTTAGAAATATGTAGTTTCCCAATATATATTACTTCACCTTTTTAACTTTTTAGTCTATTTTTTTTTTCTTTTTGAAAGAAAAAAATTTAAATCTTAAATAATTAAGAAACATAATTAAAAAACAAAACAGTATACAATTCACGGGGGTAATACCCAGTAATTTGTAAAAGCTCTTATTGAAGAAATACTTATGGCTCGTCAGCCATTTCTTCATGATTACGGTCTGTTGTAGCTTGGTAACGAAAGGCTTTTAGCTTTTACCAATTGATTTTTGTTCAACTATAATTAAACCGTTTGGTTTTTACTTTTTACTGGTTGTTTTCGATCGGTTACTCTTTTATACAATAAAACCAAAGTTATAATATTTGATGAATTTGAGTAATGAAATCGCCGTAAAAAGAAGAAAAAAACTATATCAATAAAGAATTGGTGAGATTTATTCATTATCCAAACACATTTTAAACCAGTGTAACAATAAATCACACATAGACTTTTCGTCAATACATATGCTTATTGCTTATACTTTATAAATATGCTTATTCAAAGAAATACAAATTACCGTCAGAGCATCCACATTAGTCTAGATACTCTAATGGTATCTCACAAATATATAATATCAATAGTTCCAATATATTATAACTAAACTAAAGAGAGAAATTTTAAATCAAAAACAAATTTGAACCTTACAAATATCGTCAAAAAGTCTCATCTTTCCTCACCGCAGTTATGGATTGGGGTTAGCCACAGTCATGGGGTTGCGGCTAACCATAGCCATGGAGTTGCGGTTAGCCAAAGCCATGGGATTGAGATTAGCCGCAGCCATAGGGTTGGGGTTAACCGCAGCAATAGGGTTGGAGTTAGCGGCAGTTGTGGGGTTAGGGTTAGCTGCAGCTGTGGGGTTAGGGTTAGCCGCAGCAATGGGGATGGCCGGCTTATTCTTCGGCAAACCTAATTATTAAAGAAGAATATAAGTTTATCTACACTTAACACATCATCAATTAGGTATTACGACTTTGTTATAAGATTTACGTACACTGTTTATAGAGGCACCATATGATAAGACAAACAGCCACCAAGCACATAAAAAAGAGGCACAGCACCAGCCCAACCAGCAAATCCATTTTCCGTTACTTGTTCTTGTTCTCACTTACAATTCTTTTTATGTATTTTGTGTGGGTTATGATGATCTTATTATAATCCAAATGTTGGAAGTACTCATAGCAACATATAAAAGTGGTATTTTATAATCAAATTTGACCTTAACATGCGCTCAAATGCCCAGTTTTGATATAAATCAGATCATGACATGTGTGATACCTAATATTAAATAGAATGTGATATATGTATGCCATAAACTAATTTAGTCACAACATATGTTTAAGTATATCTAATATTAAATAGATTGTAACATTTGTTAAAGAATTTCCTCAAAACTTATAATGATTAAGAAAAAACTAACATATATGATATTGAAATCATTGTAGCATTAATTTATACATATATCTTTTTTTGCTCTATAATATTTTAAGCATCTTGTATAGAAAATATAATACTATTCAAGAAAATAATTTATTGTATTTTTTATAATAGGTGAATAATTTAGGGTTTTAAAAAATATTAAATCTAATAATTATATACTTTAATAATTAAATATGTTATAAGAATGATTAAAATATATTTTAAAATTGAAATGTTTGGTTAAATGTTTGATTTTTTTGATTAATTGAAAATGAATATTCTCAAATCATTCAATGACAATTATATGAAAATATACATAAAATGAAGGCAATAAATTCATTGGTGTCTTGAGCTCTCCAACACCGACATATCAACACTTTCTTAAGAATATTTTTCTATTAATATATAAGGGACTACTTCAAAATATTTCACAAAATAATAATGCAAATACAACCAACAAACAATATAAAACTGTAATATACATCAGACAAATTTAAATATTATAATATTGTAAATTAATTAGTATTCAAAAATATATAGATAGATTTACCAAACAATTACAATATTAAAAGTAAATATTCTCTCAAACAAAATAATTGTTTAAAATGAATATAACAATAATTTTTATTACTATATTATAATTTTAGGAAAATTAAAAGTGCTATGGATATGTATAAGTTTTTCTTCTACACAACTCCCAGAGGCTACCTTCTAGAGGTTATCTTCATCTTTAGTCTTCAAGTTGGTCGATCGGGAAATTCGCAACATCATCACCGCTAGAAGACTTCGTAAGCATTGGAATAACCTTATGCTTTTTTGGTTCCGCTAACACACCCTTTTCTTTATTCCATTATTATTGTAGCCTTGCTTTATTTTTTTTTGCGTTAGCTACTTTAACTTAGGTTCTCTGTGCAAAACCTAAACTCTTTCATTATTAATGATATTTACATGCTTAGCAAAAAAAAAAAAAAAAAAGGTTTTCTTCTCGGTTTTGATTGGGTAAAGTATTAAAAATTACAACTGAAGAATATAAAGTTTTTTTTTCCTGTTAAACATTTTTTTTTTATTTTAACGCCGTGAAACAAAAACTTTAACGCCGTCTATTGGTCTTCTTCTTCGCTCATCGTCGTCGACTCGCGTTCTCTCTCTCTCTCTCTCTCTCTCTCTCAGGTAAGCTTCTTCAGTTTTGCTCATACACCAATATAAAATAGTTTACTTTGGTTTCGTTTTCGTTTTGTTTATAGGCGCAAAGTTTCTTCCTTTTTTTCTTTCCAATGTTCGTGTCGATCTTTTTAATCACCAGAGATTGATTAAAACCTAAATTGTCTCCCTTTCTGTAGATAAATTGGGAGAATCTTTGACAAAACAAAAAAAAAATGCAATTTTCTTGTGATCCTGTAAGTTCTATGACTGAGATTTCGATTTGGTTTTTGTAGCCTTTTTTATTTATTTTTATTATTACATATTTATATGTTTCGTATGCGTTTGTGTAAAAAAAAAGGATCAAGAAGGAGATGAGCTGCCACAATATGAACACATTTATCAGAATGACTTCTCATATCGAAAGTAAGAACCTTTCTTTTGATGCTTCTGGCTTCTTTTTTGGTTATCTATCTTGTCAATATGAGTTGTTTCAATGCCTCTGTATGTAGGCACAAGAAACAGAAGGAAGAAGATATTTCAATCTGTGAATGCAAGTTTGATTTTGGAGACCCTGACAGTGCTTGTGGTGAGAGATGCCTGAATGTGATTACTAACACTGAATGTACTCCTGGATACTGCCCTTGTGGTGTCTATTGCAAGAATCAGGTTAATTGGTTTAAAGCGTTTTGCTTCTTCTTCTTCTATGTTTTCATGTTTAAAGCACAAGGGTTGTTGATCTTACTGTAAATTTCTAGTGTCATTCTGGCTTGGTGGTGTTCTTAGCTGTTCCTGTTTGAACTAGTGTGGGCTTAAATACAACTTATTCAGTTAGATGTATGTTTTACTTAGTACTTTTACATGCTTTGCTGGTCACAGAAGTTCCAAAAATGTGAATACGCCAAAACAAAGTTGATTAAGTCCGAAGGTCGTGGGTGGGGACTAGTGGCTCTTGAAGACATAAAGGTGAGGACTCAAGCTTCTTATTGTGTCTTTAATATTTCTGATACGCTTTTACTATGGTTTATGAAATTTTCATCTAACTTTATTGATCAAACGAGCAAATTAGATGGTTGATGTAAATATTTAGTTGGGTTTGATCAAACGACTGGTGTATTTGATGCTACGATTCAGGCGGGACAGTTTATTATTGAGTACTGTGGCGAAGTTACATCATGGAAAGAAGCAAAGCGTAGGGCTCAAACTTATGAAACTCATGGTGAGTAGTAACTACATTACAGAGATGATGATGAGTGTTGTAATGCTATAGGTGATGTAAAAATTGTGCTACATGGGCAGGTGTCAAGGATGCATACATTATATCTCTTAATGCATCTGAGGCTATTGATGCCACTAAGAAAGGAAGCCTTGCTAGGTTTATAAATCATTCATGGTAAAACAACTGGACTTTTTTACATGCTTCAAAGTAATTCATATCTGTAAAAACGTTCCTTATTCTTTCTTTCTCTATATTCCCGCAGTAGACCAAATTGTGAGACGAGGAAGTGGAATGTACTGGGAGAAGTTAGGGTTGGAATCTTTGCAAAAGAGAGCATCTCTCCCCGGACTGAATTGGCTTACGACTATAATTTTGAATGGTACGGTGGTGCGAAAGTCCGTTGTCTCTGTGGTGCAGTCGCATGTTCTGGATTTCTTGGAGCCAAGTCCCGTGGCTTTCAGGCAAGACTTAATTGTATCATTTGTCAAAAATATGGAGAAAATGATATTTTATCATACTGGTCTATACCAAATTTTATACCTTTCTACCCATTGCAGGAGGATACATATGTATGGGAGGATGGTGACGATCGGTAATTTCCTTTTCACTTATTTTTTGATGTATAGAGATGGTCATAGATCGTGTGAGAAAGGATTTTGATACTTAAGCCCATCTCTATTCTTTTGTCTCCAGGTATTCAGTTGATAAAATTCCAGTCTATGATTCTGCAGAGGACGAGCTTACATCTGAGCCCTCTAAGAATGAAGAGTCCAACACAAATGAAGAGAAAGAGAAAGATATCTCGACAGAGAACCAATTGGAGTCTACTGCTCTGATTGTTCATCAATCGGATTCAACTCCTATGGAGGAAGATGTTGTTTTCACGGAGACTGTTAAAACCGAAACAGCTGAAGATGTGAAGCTGCTCTCACAAGATTCACAACAAGATTCATCGCAGAATAATACTGCAATCGTATCACGGGTCCGTGGCAACATTTTCAAGATTAAGTCGGAGTCTCTTCCAAAGAAAAGAGGCAGGCCGTCGTTGTCAGGTGGAAAGACAAAGAATGTCGCTCAGAAGCACGTTGACATAGCCAATGTGGTTCAGCTACTAGCAACCAAAGAAGCTCAAGATGAAATTCTCAAATACGAGGTATAAAAGACTTTTTCAAGCTAATATAGCTACAAACTAAAATTCAAGACAAGGTATTGATGATGTGTTTGGCAAATTGTTGCTTGCACTCCCCCAGGAGGTGAAGAAGGACGCAGCAGTACGGCTCTCGTCATTGTACGATGAGATAAGGCCAGCCATTGAAGAGCATGAGAGAGATAGCCAAGACAGTGTAGCAACAAGTGTGGCGGAGAAATGGATACAAGCAAGCTGTAATAAACTCAAGGCAGAGTTTGATCTATACTCTAGTGTAATAAAGAACATTGCTTGCACTCCCATCAAGCCACAGGACACAAAGACCAAACCTGTGGAAGCAGGGAACGATGACCAGGTTAAGCTCTTGGAGCCCTGATAAGAATGAGCTTCAAAACCCGCTAAACTTACTCGGATGGTTCTGATTAGTCTTGGAATTACAAGTCATTATGATTATTGATTACAGTTTAAACTTTAAAGCCATTGATTCGAGGAAAAAGGGTAGTAATTAACTAATCAGTGTAGCCAAAAATATTTTGTTAAGGTTGAGATCTGGATATATTTTATTCTAAATATAATTTAAATTGATAGTAATAAATATGCTCAAAAGTAAGTTAATGTAGTATTAACATAATAATCTAACTTCTTAAAAAATTTAAAGATAATTTAGTTATATTTAAAATGCTAAAGAATACATGTTTCAACAAAAAGAAAGATTGAGAAAGAAATATGTTAGGAATCTAATTCTTAAAAAAAATGATATTTTATTGAATTGAAAGACAACTGTATAGAATATAATCTTTTGATGGCATACAGTTAATAACTTACAAAAATTAAGTGTTTTTAAAGTTAATCTATTATTAACTTATTCAATTTACATATTATATTTTGAGCCAATCTTGTATGTTGTTGTAAAAAAAAAAAAAAAAGTATATTCATATATATACAATTTTTCAAACTTTGATGTTTTATAACTCCTCATCCAATGAAGGATTTAAGGGTGAAGGGTAATTACCTGCATCACAAAAAAATATAGGTTGCACAAGGCATCAGCCATCAAGATTACTGCCCAGGGCCTTGAACACACAGTTGCTCGTACTTGCCTGCATGTGGTTGGACCTGATGATAACATGGATGCAAATAAGAATTTGGTTATGGAAGATATGGAGTAAGTTATGAGCAGAATTGAAAAAAGTGGTGAAGGAGTTTATGTCCAAGCGTCTACACTAGCGCACATAAATCCCTTCACCACTACGCTAACTAAGTTAACCAATATTAACACTGCGCTAATTAATTTAACCAATATAAGAAAACATGGTGAATAGTACTATGCTTATTTGTTTCAAAAAAAAAAAAAAGTACTTATACTTAATATTGAAATTTATGTAATCTTATTAAAATTCTAAAATCTCACATAAAGCATACAATTAATCATCGATGGGACTAAGTTTTAAAACCTACTTTTCAACAATTTTTACAAAGAATTAATTAAAGTGAAAACTAATAATTTTTTTAAAAAGATATATAAAAACGTGTTTCTATGTATAAATTGATTTTGTGGTAGATGAGTAGATATATCATGTGTACTACGAAAGAAAACCGTCGCACCAAATCTCTCTGCTAAATTACTCATAAAAACTAGATTAGGATCCGCGGTACACCGCGAGACAAATTATTTATAACTAAAACATTTAAATTATAAATTGTATTTGTTGGTTAAATATATTATAATCATATAATAATTGTTAATTTTTATGGTTTAAAGTTTAAACCATATAATATCGTAATGTAATTTGTTTTTTTATATAATATTTATTTAATCAATTTAATGAGATATGTCTATTCTCTGATACCGATAGTGTTAACAAAATAATGAAATAATGTTTTACCCGTGTAACACCAAATTAATGATATTTTAAATATATATAAATATCGACAAACCCGTCCTGTTATATAACTCTGTCCTGAGATATTTTAACTCGCACTATATCATCTTAATTTTTAATATTTATTGTTTTGTATTGTAAATATTAGCTTGAGTTGATATGTTATTTATTAAGATTGTAACCATTTACATTTTACAGTATAAGATTGCGCTTTTTATAAAGTTTAAATATTTATAATACTTCTTAAAACGGTTGAGTATTTCTCATATTTGAAGTTTCGTAAAAATTTAAATATATTATTAATATTTTAAAGGTTTTTCTAACTTTTTAAAAAGTTGAAATATTTATAATATTTGAACTTTATAAATTTGAAACTTCATAAACGTTTAAATATTATTATTATTTTAACATTTTATAAAGTTTAATTTTCTAAAAATTATAAATATTTATAATATTTCTACTTTTTATAAAATATAAATATTTAGAATATTTAATTTTTTAAAAATCTTAAATAAAGAACCGGAATAAACCAAATAATTTTTTTTTTTATGTTTGAATGCCTGATAAATCAAGATTTTTGTATAATGAATCATTTTGGTCTCTTTTATAGTATGAATCTGAACCATTACGGAACTTTTTAAGGCGATGTGGGATATTGTATATGTAAACTGAGTAATATATGTCCGTTTAAAAAAATTTGTATTACATCATATAGAGGAAAAAATCACAATTTTTATTAACAAAATGTATTATACAATAATTCAAGATCATTTAAATATAAATTCAAATAAAAATGAAAGAAATCATACATTTATATGTTTGAATGAGGTAGAAATATTTCTTTATTTTTAAAAATCTTACTTATAATTAATTTGAGATTTTTGGTAACTAATATTAAAGTCAATGCATTAAATATTTCAAATATTTCAAAACATGTTGAATTTTTTATTTCATTAAATTTGGTAGCATTTTGCAAAATTGAAAAAACTGCGTGGAGAAAATCAACAACTTTTGTTTACTGAGAGAAACAAAACAACTTTTGTCACAAAAGATAGTTACAAATGGTTGCTTATCAGGTTTCAACTTGATGCATTCACCTTGTAATTGAGATGCTTTTCTCTGGTGGTATTACAGATTGTTGCTTCAAATCGTGAAGAACGTTTGGAAGGCACTTTTGACGAGGAAGATGAGCTTGTGATGTGAGTCACGGTTCGAGGAGATCTATCGACATACTCGTAACTATCTACAGAGCAAGTGGAGGATAGATGAGTTTTGTTTCCCCCTTCTGCGTTTTCTTTGAATCATCAATCATCATTCCGACAAAAAAATATTGCAGGATGAATTTGTAACCCTGCTAATTAACTAACCAATATTAAGAAAACTCATGAGTAAATACTTAAACACTGAAATTATAATCTTAACACTGAATTATACCTATACAGCTCTGTTTCTTTTCTTCCCTTGCTACTACATTTGTAAATAACTTTTAAATTTGCTTAACCAATTACAGAATCAAAAATTATATAATTAATCTTATTAAATTTTCTAAATTCTCACATAGTACAAAGCATACAACCTTTAAACCTCCCTTTCAACAATTTTTACAAAGAATTAAAGTTAAAACTGAAAGAAAAAATTTTAAAAGTTAAAACGCGTTGATATATAAACTGATTTTGTAATAGATGATTAAATGTGGACGATGAAAAGAAAACCTTTCGTTTAAGTTAAATCTTTCTGCTAAATTAGTTATCATAGTATCATACCATGAGTAAGTTTTGACGTGTAAAACCCAATTTTTCTTCTTGCATAATTCTGTTATGAAGTGGTAAAGTGAAGACCTTCGACGAAACATTAAATCCATATTTTGAAAGGAAATGTCACCTACTAATTACAACGTTGGTAACAAACTCTGAGATTTGTTTTCATAAATTTCACGTCTTTGTTATAGTCTCAGAACACAAGAATATATATATATATATATATATATATATATATATATATATAATAGAAAAGAAAAATGATGGAAACTAGTTTCGAAAAAATACCTTAGGAAAAAAAAACGTGTATTGTGGCTAAGTTACTTGGTGTCTTGTAAATTATATGATACATGGTCTTTAAGCAAATTGTCTCATGTCACTGCTTGAAAAGATACTGAAAGGTCTCGGTGTTGTATTCCAAACTCCAAAATTATACTAAATAAGAAATTGATTTATAAGTTTTAAAACCAACAATTTATGACTATACTAAGCTGTTAAATTTTATGGTTATCTTGGAGAGTTAGCATAGCTTTTGTTGGGGTACGTACTCGGACCACGTAAAGATCCCATGCAATGAGTAGCTCAATGAACCCTGCGCTAATTAATTTAACCAATATTAAGAAAACATGGTGACAAGTACTTAATATTGAAACTTATATATTCTTATTAAAATTCTAAATCCTCACATAAAGCATACAATTAATCTTCTATGGGACTAAGTTTTAAACCTAACTTTTCAACAATTTTTACAAAGAATTAATTAAAGTGAAAACTAAGAACTTTTAAAAAGATATATAAAAACGTGTTTCTATGTATAAATTGATTTTGTGGTAGATGAGTAGATATATCATGTGTGCTACGAAAGAAAACCTTGGCACCAAATCTCTCTGCTAAATTACTCATAAAAATGAGTGAGTTTTGACGTGTGAATGCATTTTCTTGTAAACAACTCTCTATACAAAGAGGTAAACAAGTTTTCACCTTGTACAAAAATCCATATTTTTTGACGCGGTATTCATTTTATAACTGAAGAACTAAAACATAAGAGGAAATAAAATCTGTCAATTTGATGGTTGACGTCCAATAATCTCTATACTACTAATTGATTGGCTAACGTTATACGCAATTGTTTAACGTGTTTTGAGACTCAACAAGTCATCAGCTCTGATCATTTTCTATAAATTTGGTGTGTTATCATCCTTCATCAGTCTCATAACACAAACAAAATATCATAAGCTTAGCTAGAGAAAAACAAGAAGAAGAAAAAAAAAATGGAGGGAACAAGTTTCGAAATTAGTTTGGCCAGAAAGATAGAAACAAGGCCCAAAGTGTTACTCGCTACCAACGACTACGAAACATCTAACAAATGCCGTGGGTTAGTTCACTCTATAAATCAAGAGGAGGAACCTCTGTTGTCGTCTGTTCAAAAACAGATCAGCTTCACTGGAGGATTTTGTATTGCTTCTCCACCCGTCCGAGGTTTGATCTGTTTTCATGACGTAAAAGAAGATAAACACTATAGGTATTCGATTTACAATCGGGCTACGAAAACTTGTCGGACTATAGCAAGAATCCAAGCGGATGAAAAAACGTTGATAGAAACTCATTTCGGATACGATGAAATAAATGATGCATTCAAGTTGTTATGTATAAAGTCCAATCTCGAAAATTTATGGGACCCAACATATGAGGTTTTGACGGTGGGACGGCCGGGTGAAGAAGAATCTTGGAGAAGAATCGAATGCAAAGTTCCTCATACTTCGGTTGGTCATCATGGAGTATTTGACGACAGAGGAACTTTGTACTACCTAGCTCAGTGCAAGTATGATGATACTCACACAAAGAATGATATAATGAGCTTCAACGTCAGCTCTGAAGAATTTACACCCATTCCATCACCTGACGGAGTCGATCTGATCAATATAGGTAATTGGAGACTTGTCAATTACGACAAGAAAATTGTGTTGGTGGACGACAAAAATGGTTTCGCTTATGACCCAAACGGCGATGTGTACTTTGATACTTGGCCGGTTTTCGAAGAACGACGACGCATACTGATTCGTAACTGGAGAGACAACACTAGAGGTCCTGCAGCTAATGAACTATGTGACTACGATCGCTTCCGAGGTACCACAAGAACAGGCGAGCTTGTTTTCTCACCAACTAAGGTTACGACAGAGGGGTCAGTCACTGTGATCTTTTACAATACGAGTACGCAAACATTTAGAAAATCCGTGGTTCAACTTTTGGGTCCAGGTCAAGATGAGGACCGTTACGTTGATACATTCTTGGATAATTATGTCCATAATCCTCTGCCTGTCTGAAGAACAAGCGTTGGTCCATTCATTGGGATTAAATATTCTCTAAGTACTAGCCATATATACTAGTAATTATTAAGCTTACTTTTATTGGGATTTGTTAAGTTTTCATTTCTATTGTCCATAATTAATCTTTATTTATGCTATATAATAATGTTCTGGGATTGGTCGTAATTACATTTCTGTTGTCGTACGTTCATCCTCTTTATTTATAATGAAAGATAAATGTTTATTAATTTAGTTCTTTGTAATAACTAATACAAAATCATAATTAACTCGTACAACAAACATTACCCATGTGATTTAACAATTGTGACTGAAAAGGGAGAGAAAGAAGAAAGAAGAAATAAGAAAATGAAAAAGAGAAAGCAAAAAAAAATTGGCAACAAAATGTATCCCTAAAATCCATTGAATTTCCGAATTTAATCTGTTTGTTTGTGAGTTACAGTAGAACCTCTATAAATTAATACTCTTTAAATTAATATTCGCTATAAATTAATAAATTTTTCCGGTTCCAAGTTGGGGCGGGGTAAAAAATGACACATTTTGATAAAATAATAAAATAATAATTTTTGTGAAAATCTTATGTAAAAATATGATCTCATCAATATCATAAATTAATAATCAAATAAACTAAATATATATATATATACACATGTATATCTAAGAAAATCTAGTGAAATATGATTCTATTGTTGTTTGTCTATTTTTGAATTTGTATTATTGTTGAAACTCATCTCTAATCTTTTTCATTGTTGTATTCTCAATCGCATCTAAAAATTGTGGAGAGTCTAGATGCGATAATTGTTTATTTAATAACAGGTTTTAAAAGTACCGCAATATCTTCTTAGATTTCATCATTACCATAAAGGATAGTATTAGCAATTTCTTCAAAACTCTAAACTTCTAACATTTATCATTTTTATCTATATAATTTAGTAAACAAATTGAAATTTATCATATTACGATAAAAATATTATAAATTAAGAAAACTCTTTAAAAATGTAAATGATAACAACATTATTTTTTGTTGTAATAGAAAATTTTTAAAATTATGAAACTGAGAAAATCTCTTCATAAATTAAAACCTCTATAAATTAATAAAATTTCATGGTCCTCACCTTATTAATTTATAGAAGTTTTACTGTTATATCAAAAAAATTTTTTCCTTCATCTGTAAGTTTTTTGTTTATTAATTGATGTGTTGCCAAAAAAAATAATAATAATGATTTATGAAAAATAGAATCTACGGAAAAAAGGAAAAAAGGGCCAATGAGAAGCTTACAATATATATATATATAAATGGTTTGGTCTTCAAGTCTTCATAGTCGATTTCACAAGTCACCCCACTGAGCACCATTCAAAGTAAAAGTTTGAGACTTTTTCTAGTTTGACCCATCTGACTCAGCGAAACTGAGTTGAAATATTGCATCGTAGTAAAAGAAGAGAGCCAAAAAAAAAACTTCTTGCGGTTGATTTTAAAATCTCGTCGCCGGCGTCGGACTAAAAACAAGAGGAAAGAGAATAGAGAAGAGAGATTTGCTCATCAGAGAAAGAGGGTTCTTTTATTTATAGATGGTGAAGGAAACGGAGTACTACGATGTGCTTGGCGTTAGCCCAACTGCTACTGAAGCTGAGATCAAGAAAGCTTACTATATAAAGGTTCAATTTTTATTATTATGATTTTATTATGGGTTTCTTCTGTTTTTTTGGATCCGGTGAGTTTGATGAATTCAGGGAGGAGTGATGATGATTCGAGTATCCACGAATTTGACTTATACTTTATGGAGTGATAGAGATTTATTATAGCTTTTGAAATCTCTAGTTTTTTTTTTTTTTTTTTTTTTTTTTTACGGTATAGTGATTGTGTTGGGTCGTTTTGTTTATTATTATATACACAGGCACGCCAAGTTCATCCAGATAAAAACCCAGATGATCCTCAAGCTGCACAAAACTTTCAGGTTACTTTTAGATTTCGATAAAAGATTGAGCTTTTAACAAATTCCAGTCAGATTCGGGAACACTTACTTTGGTGATTAGCTTTGTTGTCTATTGTAATCATTAGTACCAATTTTTATCTCCAAAATTCTTGGATTTTATAGGTTCATGTCTGAGGGTAGTGGAATAAGTTCATGTTCTAAATATATCAAGAATGAGAATTGGTGTTCCTGTTAATCTCTTCTATGTATGGTTTACATGGCTAGTGGAGATGTGTCTTGAGAGTTGTATTCTCTCTTATCATCTGCTTGTATTGGATGTTTTGGATAGATTATTTTTCAAACAGTAACTTGTTATTCAGGTGTTGGGAGAAGCCTATCAAGTGCTAAGTGATTCTGGACAACGCCAAGCTTATGATGCTTGTGGCAAGTCAGGGATCTCAACGTTAGTCTCGTTTTCTTGTCGAGTTTACCGACATGGGTGCGAAAAGTGTTGGGACTTTTTTCATTGGTGCTTACTTGTTTTTGTTCTTTTTTTTTCAGTGATGCGATCATCAATCCTGCTGCAATATTTGCGATGCTTTTTGGTAGTGAACTTTTCGAAGGGTACATAGGACAACTTGCTATGGCATCAATGGCTTCACTTGATATCTTCACTGAAGGGGATGAGTTTGATACCAAAAAGATTCAAGAAAAAATGAGGGTAAGTTTTGGATTTATTAGTGTCCCCTGCTCAAAACCATGTCCTCCTTGTACAAAATTTGCTAAAACTGTAGATTGTGTTTTGTTTCAGATTGTCCAGAAAGAAAGAGAAGACAAGCTCTCTGAGGTTCTTAAAGACCGACTCTACGAATATGTGATAAACAAAGACGAATTTGTCAGTAAAGCTGAAGCTGAAGTAGCTAGACTCTCAAATGCAGGTAATATATTCTGTAGAGTGTTCCGTGTTCTGTAGTTATGCTTTCTCTTTCAATCAATGCCATCTCTGTGCTGAAACGAGTCTCACCCTCTTCTATTTCTTCAGCTTATGGTGTGGATATGTTGAATACAATTGGGTATATATATGTAAGACAAGCAGCAAAAGAGTTAGGGAAGAAAGCTATTTATCTCGGAGTACCATTCGTTGCTGAATGGTTTAGGAACAAAGGTCATTTCATCAAATCTCAGTTAACAGCAGCAACAGGTTAGATTAAAGAAAAACTAATCAAGAACGTTCTTTGTTAGATTTCTAAAATCTGTTTTTCTCTCTTAGGAAGCAAGACATGTAGTGATTTTGTTTTCATTTCCTGGCTGTTTATTGTCATCCTAGGCGCATATGCTTTGTTCCAGTTGCAGGAGGAAATGAAAAGGCAGCTGAATACTGAAGGAAATTATACTGAGGAGGAACTTGAGGAATACCTTCAAACCCATAAAAGAGTGATGATTGATTCACTGTGGAAGCTCAATGTTGCTGATATCGAAGCCACTCTTTGTCGAGTTTGTCAGCTGGTTTGTTTAGCTTAACAAATACTCATGTTCACATCTGACCTCTTTGTTTAGTTTCTATGGTTTGTAAGCTTATCTATGATTCTTTTTGTTCAGGTTCTTCAAGATCCAGAAGCCAAAAGAGAGGAGCTTCGTACAAGAGCAAGAGGGTTAAAAACTCTGGGGAGGATCTTCCAGGTAATATCTGGTTTCATTTCCTTCTTATAGTCTGACGGGTTGTTAGAGTGTGATTTGGGAATTAAGATACAAGCCTAACCTAAAGCATTCATACAGAGAGCCAAAACAGCTAGTGAAAGTGATCCTTTAGAAAATAATGAACCTCAAAAACTAAACGGAAATGGAAGGGGTGACGACCATGATACCTCTACATCACCAAAATCCAGTGAAGCATCTCACTCCACCTCTGGTCCTCAGGTATCATTTCACATGAACCTTTTGCTTATCTTTGATCTTTCCATTTCACCAAACTCATCACTCTCCATCTTCAACGATGGATAAATCTTCTTTCTGAATTGTGTTAGATAGACATAACATTCATGCTTGTGTTGTTTAGTAGAAACACTCTGAATCAGTCACAATCTCATAAACAGTTCAAATCGAAAGTAGTTAACTGTTTTCTTGTTTGGTAATCTAATAGGAACCACAAAGCCCTTACGTGGAAGAAATCAAACTAGGAGATGAACGGTTCAACTATTACTTCCCAAGACCAGCACCACCTCCTGGCGCAGGGAAGCACTCCTCGACTGGCTATGATTGATTCAGGTGAGATCAGAGGTATCTCTGTAGCGGTTTCTTGCTTATTCAAAACCCTTTTGTATATTATATGTACCATGCAGTCTTAGCATATTTGATATTGCAGTTGTGTGCCATGTATGTAAAATTTTCGTTGTTTTTTCTTTCGTTTTGGGGGATGCAATGTGAATTTGGGATTTGTTAGAAGTAATTTATTAATGTTGAAAGTACATGAAAATATCTTTAATAGATGTTACACTAATACTACACCGATAATTTTATATTTTATAATGTAAATTTTGTTTAATTACTGTTTTCAATATATTAATTAATATTTAAAAAAACTAAGGTAAAATATTTTAAAAAAATAAAAATTGGAAGACAGTTTTAAGTTTTAACTATGAATTGTTTTCTTAAATTATTCTCCAAATTATTCTTGATTTTTTTGGAATGAAATCTTAATAAGGGGAGATTTTAATTAATGTTTTATAAATGACTAATCCAATAATTAATGTAAATTTTCTTTAATTACCTTTTTCGTTATATTAAAATTTATTAAAATTCAAAAAAGTAAGTTAATATATTTAAAAACTAAAAAACAATTTTCTATGTTAAAAAAAAAATTTGGAAGATAGTTTCAATTTTACCTATGAATTGTTTTCTTAGATTATTCCAAATTATTTTGGATTCGTTTAGTAGAATGATTACTTCTAATAAGGGGAGATTTCATTCTATAAAACATTAATTAAAATGAAATTGTTTGTGTTTCCACCAAAAAAAAAGGAAATTGTTTGTGTAGAATGATTAATTAACTAAAACATTGTTTGTGTAAAACATTAATTAAAATAAATTAAATTTAATTAAAGTAAATTCCTAAAATGATTTTAATTCAAATTATTTTGGATTCTTTTAGTAGAATGAAATCTTCTAATAAGGGGAGATTTCATTCTAAGAAAACATTAATTAAAATGAAATCTTTTAGTAGAATGAAATCTTCTAATAAGCTAGCTTTCATTCTAGCTTTTGAATGGTTTTACCATATACTAAATCTAATAAGATATTAGGGTTATAAATAATTTTAGAAATTTATTAAAGAATAGATTTTTTTTATTTAAAATAATAATAAATTAAAAGATGCATGAACTCGATTCAGTAATGCGACATATAAAAAGATGTCATCACAACCGATTCAATATCGTGCGTGAAATAAATCAATGGGTCGGAAGAAGCCGAGTGCTCGTGGTGGAGATGATGATGATGATGAGCAGCAACCTGCTGCGTCATCTGTCGTTGGTGCTACTAAATCTAAGAAGAAGTTTGCTCAAATTGATGAGGATCATGAGTACTCAATAAATACTGAAGAAGAGAAAGTTGTTATCGCTGCGAAGAAGAACAAGGGTAAAAAAGGCTTTGCGGTTTTAGCTTTTGATATCCTTGGTGGTGATGATAGCGAAGAAGTTGATGGAGATGAGGAAGAAGGCTCTCCCGGTGAAATCACGTTTTCGGGTAAGAAGAAATCTTCTAAACAGAAGGGCAGCAGTGTCTTGGCCTCATTAGGCGATGACTCAGTTGCAGACGAAAGTGGTCTAGCTAAAACTCCTGTTGTAGAAAGTGGAAAGAAAAAGAAAAAGAAGAAGAAAAAGAGTGGAAGGACAGTAGAGGAAGAGGATGATTTGGACAAACTTCTTGCAGAACTTGGAGAAACCCCTGCTGCTTCATCCACCACTGGAGAAGAGAAAGTTCAAGCTCAGCCTGCGCCAGTTGCACCGGTAGAGAATGCTGGTGAGAAGGAAGGAAAAGAAGAGACTGTTGAGAGTGCTGCAGCGAAGAAAAAGAAAAAGAAGAAGGAGAAAGAGAAGGAAAAAAAAGCAGCAACCTCTTATGTAGAGGCTAAGGAGGAAAAACAAGAAGAATCAGTAACTGAGGCACAACAGCCGAAGAAGAAGGATTCAAAGGGTCAAGCAGCAGAGAAGAAAATTCCCAAACATGTTAGAGAGATGCAAGAGGCTCTTGCACGGCGGCAAGAAGCCGAAGAGCGAAAAAAGAAGGAAGAAGAAGAAAAATTAAGAAAGGAGGAAGAGGAGCGCCGCAGGCAGGAAGAGCTTGAGGCTCAAGCTGAGGAGGCTAAGCGTAAGAGAAAGGAAAAGGAAAAGGAGAAACTCTTGAGGAAGAAGCAAGAGGGCAAGCTTCTAACTGCAAAGCAAAAGACTGAAGCTCAGAAGAGGGAGGCTTTTAAGAATC
The DNA here is from genome assembly GCF_030686135.1 of Camelina sativa. NCBI lineage: Eukaryota > Viridiplantae > Streptophyta > Magnoliopsida > Brassicales > Brassicaceae > Camelina > Camelina sativa. The sequence continues at coordinate 23,639,946 of NC_141895.1, read as the reverse complement.
AGATCCTGGCTGCTGGTGGAGGTCTTCCTGTTGCAGATAATGATGGTGAGGCTACTTCTTCAAAGCGTCCCATTTATGTCAACAAGAAAAAATCATCTCGCCAGAAAGGCAATGACACTTCTATTCAGGTGGAAGATGAGGTAGAGCCAAAAGAGAATCATGCAGGTGAACCAGTTCCTTTAGGTGAAGTGGGTTCAGCAGACACTGAAAAGGTTGATTTAATAGAGTCAGCAAACACAGATGAGAAATCACAACCTGCTGATGTAGCTCAGGAGAATGAGAATGGGGTTGAGGAAGATGATGAAGAAGATGAGTGGGATGCAAAAAGCTGGGATACTGTTGATCTTAACCTTAAAGGTGATTTTGATGATGAAGATGAAGAAGCTCAGCCTGTGGTTAAGAAAGAATTAAAGGATGCTGTATCAAAGACACACGATTCAGGTTAGTATGAAATGTATTTCTTTGTTCTTCTTCCTAGTGTTTCATCCAATATCTATTTTTAATTTTATCTTTTGAATTTCTACACAGACCCTGAAGCTGAAAAACCAGCAGGTATGAGCAACCCAACAACAGCTGCTGTAAAAGCTGTGCATGAAGTGGAAGATGCTAAGCAGACAAAACGTGCTAAGAAGGGTAAAGGTTTAGCTTCGAGTGAAGTTATAGAAGAAGGTGGAGAAAATCTCCGTTCTATTATTTGCTGTATCATGGGTCATGTCGATGCTGGTAAAACAAAGCTGTTGGATTGCATCAGAGGAACAAATGTACAGGAAGGTGAGGCTGGAGGTATTACTCAGCAGATTGGTGCAACTTATTTACCTGCGGAAAACATCCGAGAGAGGACTATGGAACTGAGAGCTGATGCACAACTTAATGTGCCCGGTGTATTGGTTATCGATACACCTGGCCATGAGTCCTTCACGAATCTGCGGTCTAGAGGTTCAAGTTTGTGCGACATTGCCATTTTGGTGGTTGACATAACGCATCGGTTACAGCCGCAAACAATAGAATCTCTAAATCTCTTGAGAATGAGGAATACAGAGTTCATTGTTGCATTGAATAAGGTGAGACTGCTTGTCATTCTGTTTGGATGGGGTAAACAATGAACAAAGTGGGAGAAACTTATATAGATGGGAAATAAATTCTTAAACTTCCAGGTGGATAGGATTTCTGGATGGAAAAAATGCAAGAATGCTCCTTTCGTGAAGGCAATTAGACAGCAAACTGAAGATGTTAAAGATTTATTTAACATGAAGCTCGCTGAGGTAAGTCATACATCTAGAGTTTCTTATGTATGATTTGAGCTATCACTTTGGTTTACATATCGTTCAAGTTATGTTGTTTCACTGGTGTTCCCAGATTAAAACCCAGTTCAAGGAGCAAGGACTCAACACTGAGCTTTATTACAAGAATAAAGAAAAGGGAGAATATCTCAGTATTGTTCCCACTAGTGCTATTAGGTATGTATCTCTGCTTATTTGTTTCTAATGTACAGCGTAACAGATGTCTTGCTAAGAAAGTTGGTTCTTGATATTTGCAGTGGGGAAGGGATCCCAGATCTCTTGCTGTTTTTGGTTCAATGGGCTCAGAAAACAATGGTTGAGAAACTTACATATGTTGACAAAGTGCAGGTCTCTCTCCTATCTCTTTTAAGGTAACACTTGTTTCTGCATTACTTCAGCATGAGGATTCTGATCCTTTCTTGAAATTTTTGAATAGTGTACTGTCCTTGAGGTCAAAGTTATTGAAGGCCATGGTACAACAATTGATGTTGTGTTGGTAAACGGTGAACTCCATGAAGGTGATCAAATCGTCGTTTGTGGGCTACAGGCAAGTAAAAACTTTATATTCTAAATCCAAACAAGTAATGTAGTGGGTATACATAGAACTTAGTATACTGATCTTATATCTTCCTCATATTTCAGGAACCTATTGTCACAACGGTTAGAGCACTACTAACTTCTCATCCAATGAAGGAGTCAAGGGTGAAGGGTACTTATCTGCATCACAAAAAAATAAAGGCTGCACAGGGCATCAAGATTACTGCTCAGGGACTTGAACGCGCAGTTGCTGGTACTTGCCTGCATGTGGTTGGACCTGATGATGACATGGATGCAATTAAGAATTCGGTTATGGAAGATATGGAGTCAGTTATGAGCAGAATTGAAAAAAGTAGTGAAGGAGTTTATGTACAAGCGTCTACACTAGGGTCATTAGAAGCATTGCTTGAATTCTTGAAGTCCCCAGCTGTAAGGATACCAGTCAGTGGTATTGGCATAGGGCCTGTGCATAAGAAGGATATAATGAAGGCTGGAGTGATGCTGGAGAAGAAAAAAGAAGATGCTATAATTTTGGCTTTTGACGTCAAAGTGACTACAGAGGCTCGTGAACTTGCTGACGATATGGGAGTTAAAATCTTCTGCGCTGATATCATCTATCATCTATTCGATCTATATAAGGATTACATTGAGAAAATCAAAGAGGAGAAAAAGAAGGAATCAGCCGATGAAGTAGTCTTCCCATGTATCCTTAACATTCTACGTGAGTTCAATAAGAAAGACCCAATAATCCTTGGAGTTAAGGTCGTCGACGGTATACTTAAGGTATCCTATTCTTACTCTTCTATATTCTCTCGCTAACTTGCACATACAAGTCATTGGAGGATTCTCATTCTTTTTAACATTCGTCTTGGTTTTTAGATCGGAACCCCCATTTGTGTCCCCAGCAGAGAGTTTATAGATATTGGCCGCATTGCCTCTATTGAGAAGAACCGCAACCCTGTTGACTATGCAGAGAAAGGCGACGAGGTGGCGATTAAGGTAATAACAATTTTTTTTACAGAGAGAGACAAAAGAGTACTTATGGTTGCTTAAGTTTCAACTTGATGCATTCACCTTGTAATCAAGATGCTTTTCTCTGGTGGTATAACACAGATTGTTGCTTCAAATCGTGAAGAACAGAAGACGTTTGGAAGGCACTTTGACAAGAAAGATGAGCTTGTGAGTCACATTTCGAGGAGATCTATCGACATACTCAACGAAAGCTACATGGTAAGCGGAGGATAAGATAAAAGTTAGTTCCCATTCTGCGTTTTCTATAAATCATCATCATCATCGTTCTGACCAAAACCAAAAAAAAAAAAACCATTACAATTGCAGAATGAAATGTCGAAAGAGAAATGGGATCTCATTGTGGTACTGAAGAGTCTCTTCAAGATTTTCTGAACATTCACATGTCTACTCTGGACCTTAAAACAATGAGATACATCTTCCTGCTTCTAATCGAAACATTTACAAAATAACAGAGAGAGGTTAAGGAGAGAGACAAAAGAATGTTCTTGTCTAAATTATACATAGAGGATGCTTCCTAGTTTCCTTTGGACTTTTAGTTTTTTTTATCTTGTTTTCTGGTTATTGTCTGAGGTAGATAACAGTTTCCCCACTGTGGGATAAGTTCCTGATTTAGAATCCAAGAAAAACTATAACAAGACTATAATGACCTCAAGCATAGAGAAACTTACAAGCAAAAGGGAAACACACAACATTGTTGATAACAATTTTAAGCTACTGTTGATTCAAGAAAAGGGTAATCGGTATAACCCACGACAGGATCAGAAGTGTAAAACGTTGGTCTATCATATTTATTGAGCGGTGCATCAACTTGGAACCTCTTTGGCAGATCAGGGTTGGCCAGAAACCATCTACCATAAGCCACGAGATCGGTTCTTCCCTTTGACACGGCCTCATTCCCGTCTTCCCTCGTGAAACCTCCTGCAGAGATGAAAGCCCCCTTAAAGGCTTTCCTCATAGGCATTAACGTGTGAGGACATGCATGTACTTCCCCCATTGTTTTCATTCTGGCTTCAATCACATGACAGTAGAGGATTCCGTATTTGTTCAGAGATTCCGCCATGTAAAGCCCCAATGCTCCTGGATTAGTGTCTCCGGATTCCATGTAGTCAGCAAACGGAGAGAGCCTGATACCAACACGGTCTGGTCCGATCTCCTTAGACACTGCATCAACTATTTCTAAAGCAAATCTGCAACGTTTTTCCAATGATCCACCGTACTCATCAGTTCTATCATTCACCGTATCCTTCATGAACTGGTCGATCAGATAGCCATTAGCTCCATGAATCTCAACTCCATCAAAGCCTGCAACAAAAAAAAACATTCAAAGGATAAGAATCTTGAAATGATTTATTCAGATTCTTGAATTATTCCCAAATCTGGATTTTTGCTTACCAGCTTCCATAGCATTTCTTGCTGCCAGCCTAAAATCGTTGACAATGCCGGGGATTTCTTCGATGTCTAGCCGTCTTGGAGGAGTAAACATGGCTTCGTCAATACCATTAGAGCGGATTTGAGGCATCAATGGCTTATCGGAACAAGAGATAGGAGCTTGTCCATTTGGCTGAAACCCGCGGTTAGAAACACGGCCAACATGCCAGATCTGACAGAAGAAGACACCACCTTTGGCATGAACAGCATCAACGATTGGCTTCCATGCCTCCACATGCTCTTTAGTCCATATCCCAGGAGTATCTTGATACCTTTGAAGATCAACAAATCACACAAATGTGGTAAGATCATCAAAAACCCACAAATAAAAACGGTGTCTTTAATCAAAAAGGAAGAACTTTTAAGTTACCCTTGAGCTGTATCTGAAACTCCGGTGGCTTCAGTGATGAGAAAACCTCCTGGAGTCGTTCTCTGAGAGTAATAAACGGCAGCGTGAGGCTGAGGAACGTTTCCGTACGATCTCTGTCTCGTCAGTGGTGCCAGAACAACTCTATATAGAAACAAAACGAATCAAGCTTGTTATTGTAAGGACTCAACACACAAGTCATCAAAACGACAAAGTAAGGATACAAGTTAAAAATATTACCTATGAGAAAGATTGAATCGTCCCATCTTATAGGGAGTGAGAAGAGGTATACTCTGTTTTGCTACTGCGTTTTCCATTTCCATGAATTCGGATTTTGTTTGATTTTTCTTTCGAAACCACTTTCAAGTTTTTTTTTTTTCCTTGGATTGTGGAGGATAATGGATATATCTAGGCACATATTTATACACATTGATTGATCAAAAGAAGTAGGAACGTGAGTCTTTATTTCGTCTATAAAGGAACGTGGACGTCATTGAGGACGCATTTGTGGACCCTTATAAACCCATCCACTTGGAATATATTTACTTCTTCATGATGACGAATGCATTGACGACATGAGAGCACTTTGAACTTAACCTATATTATTCTTTCCTTTGTTCCTCCCTATCATCTACATACAGTTCGGATTCGACTTTTTTGATCCGTTGGAGCTTTATACGGAACATAACAAATGGGGCCTCGTATGGTTTCAATCACTTCTTTTGTTTTGGTTTGACTTTACGAAACTTTGACCACCGGCAATAATATGCTCTGCTTTTTTGTTTTCTGCGCAACATAGTAAAAGAGTCGAAAGAATGTGAATTGAGACTCAAATGGAAGATTAGAAGAGACATTAAGACACACTAAATTGCGGCATTATCACATCAAACAGATATAAGAAACCAACCATTTTGGGTGTATATGTGTCCCGCCCACCTTGCTTGACTAGTTTAGGAAAACAAAGGTGTTCAATCCCAAATAACAGCTGCAACAGTTTGAAAGTGACACAGCTCTTATCATTGGAATCAGATTTGGGCCTTAAGTTTTATGTTATCAGCCCAGTCTTAAAAAAACTCGTAACACTTGTTAGCCTAAACCGTTTTGTTATTTTGGGTACACTTATTTTTTTCTTTCAAATAGTATGGTTCTTATTCAGGTGTTGGGAGAGGCCTATTAAGTTGCTGCTAAGTGATTTAGCACAACGCCGCCAAGCCTATGATGCACGTCAGGGATCTCAGTGTTAGTCTTTATCTTGTGACATGGATCTTCTCGGTGCAAAAGTGTTCGGTCCTTACTCCTTTTTTTTGTTCATCCTTTCATTAATGTAATCATCGCAACGTTTTTTGGTCTTATTGAAGGGTGCATAGGACAGATTTACTTGATATCGCCAAAAAATTACAAGAAAAAATGAGGGTAAGTTTTGGATTTATTAATGACTCAAAGCCAAGTGTTCCTAGTTGATGCTATACCCTTAATTGTGTGTTCCATACTTCAATTATGTTAAAAAAAAAATTCTTTTTTTTTTCTTGGGATTTAGGGGAAATTAATGTGAATTGGGATTGTTATAAGACAATGATTGATGTTGGAATCTCACATGAAAAAAGCTCTTTTGTGACAAATGTGTTGGAGATCATGTGTTCTCATTACTATATGTGTTGAGGCACAGGCTACGTTGTGCAGATTTTGTCCTCTTAAAAGGACTTATAATGCATTAGTAGCTGTCCATTTTTATTTGCATATGGGAAAAATTACTAAGACCCATCATTATTTCTTAAACTATTTATTAAACACACACAACTACAAAAACTAGAGTATATTTTTGTTGTGGTAATGATTTTTTTTTTTTCCCCATTGGAACTTAAATGATACGGTAATGAATCAAATAGCATTAGCTGGAACAAAGGACAAACTCAATAATTTAGTCTCGAAAATGTTTGGCTTGAGTGTGACGGTGTGACTGTGAGTCTGTGACCAATGGGAAATTGTGATTATTTCTATTATTAATTCGAAAATCATGGTTTATTATAAAATGTGTGAAAGCTTAACTCCTAAGCCGTTGATATGGCTTGATGCTATATTTTTTTCAGTTTAGATCTTCAAACAATGTTAGAAAATGTTGTTAATCGATATGTCCCAATGTACATTAAATTAAATATGATATGTTTGAAGTAAATAAATAATAATCCAAAGTACGTCTTAATTACCGTTAAAATTTCGCTGTAATCAGTTCCGAGTGGCTTAATATAAGACGTAAGTACTGTTGTTATTAGAGACGTCGTTGATATATAGAGAGATTAAAAGCACGACGTTAGCAAAGGGGGTATAAAAGACGAAATAATCCTTATACAGAAACTCATCCTGAAATAATAACAAGTGGACCAAAAGAGAAATGAAGAAGGTCAAATATGGTAAACGACACGCGTCAACGGAATAATCATAAATTTAATACCTAAAAAAATAATAATTTCGAAATCTTCAGATATGAATTAAAAAAAAAAAAAAAAAAAGGAAAATATACAAATCCAAGGAAAGCATCAATGGTGGAAGAAGCTTGCTTGTGAGATTATTATATCCAGCGACGACGAGTCAAGCAGTAGTGAACCATAAGTAGTACCACAGAGTGTGTGTGTGTGAGAAAGAGAGAGATAGAGAGAGAGACGTGTTAGTGTGTGTTTTTTCTTCGCCGCTTCCACGGCGTGAATCGACTTTTCTTTTTTTGTTCCCAGATCTCATCTCTTCCGTGTTTGATTCACTAGAAATCTGCAGGCGAGAATCGAGATTCAGATCTCGTTTTCGCTTGCACTTAGGGTTTTTCAAAAAAAAAAAAAAAAAAAAAATCAAATCGAGATCTCCGGATCTGATAGTGTCGGTGGTGTTCAATTTTCAAAAAAAAAAAAAAATTGAGAGAAAATGGAGAAAACTGAGAGTGAGAAGAAATCGCCGGTGTCTGACGTCGGAGCATGGGCTATGAATGTAATCAGCTCCGTCGGAATCATCATGGCTAATAAACAGCTCATGTCCTCCTCTGGTTTCGGATTTGGCTTTGGTATGTCTCTCTCTCTCTCTCTCTCTCTCGCTCTCTGATTCTGATCTACACATCTCCCATCTTTAGCTTCACACTTTCACGACTCTGATGATTTCTTTATTATAATATTATTCCACAGCTACAACTCTTACGGGGTTTCACTTCGCCTTCACTGCACTTGTTGGTATGGTCTCAAACGCTACAGGACTATCAGCTTCTAAGCATGTTCCTCTTTGGGAGCTTCTCTGGTTCTCCATTGTTGCTAACGTCTCCATTGCTGCTATGAACTTTAGTCTTATGCTCAACTCTGTTGGCTTCTACCAAGTAAAATTCTTTCTTTTTTGACTCTTTTCTGTTACTCTGTTTGAAAGATCTTTCGTTTTGATTTTTGATTTTGATTATTTTTGTTGTTGCTCACATAGATTTCGAAATTGAGCATGATTCCGGTGGTATGCGTGTTGGAATGGATTATACATAGCAAGCATTACTGTAAAGAAGTGAAAGCTTCTGTTATGGTTGTTGTTATTGGTGTTGGGATCTGTACTGTCACTGATGTCAAAGTTAATGCCAAAGGTTTCATCTGTGCATGCACTGCTGTTTTCTCCACATCTCTCCAGCAGATTGTAAGTTTTGATTCTCACCATCCCTTTCTTTATGTTAGATCTGGCTTTGCTTGTTTTGATCTCTCTTTCGTTCTTTAAACGCAAAGGCTCAAACTTTTCTTGGATCTGGAAGGGAACCTTTTTTTCCCTTTGATCTCGATTTATGTATAATCTGTATGTTTGGCCTCCCAGTCCCAGATCTGAATTCATAAACTAATCTGGGAGGCACAGTTCTCTAGTACTTGCTGGAATCCTTAAAAGGGCATTTGTCCTCTGGAAAGTGTTGTGTCAAGTGTTTGGCTGATAAATTTTCATTTTTTCTTTTGGTAACAGTCAATAGGTTCTCTGCAAAAGAAGTACTCAGTAGGATCTTTTGAATTGCTGAGCAAAACAGCTCCAATCCAAGCCATTTCACTTCTCATCTTTGGCCCCTTTGTTGACTATTTCTTGAGCGGCAAATTCATATCTACTTACAAGATGACTTACGGTGCCATCGTAAGTAAAAAATTTCAACTTCTCTAAGATTCAGATGACTCGAAAGTAAACACAAAATCCTTACTCTTATCTCTAAATTTTGCAGTTCTGCATTCTTCTGTCCTGTGCATTAGCTGTTTTCTGTAACATAAGTCAGTATCTCTGCATCGGAAGATTCTCAGCTACATCCTTCCAAGTTCTAGGCCACATGAAAACAGTCTGCGTCCTCACATTAGGATGGCTTCTCTTTGATTCCGAGATGACATTCAAGAACATCGCCGGGATGGCCATAGCTATTGTTGGGATGGTGATCTATAGTTGGGCGGTTGATGTAGAGAAACAGAGAAACGCAAAGTCAACGCCACACGGCAAAAACAGTATGACCGAAGATGAGATTAAGCTACTCAAAGAAGGAGTTGAGCATATCGACTTGAAAGACGTTGAGCTCGGTGACACTAAACCATAAAAGTGTGTGGTGCTTATCATCCATTTCAAATTACACGTTCGAAACTGATTCTTTATACAAATATTTCCTTTGTGTGCCATTTTCACTTTGTTCTTTCCACTTTAGATCATTTTGGGCCTTTAGAAAGCCCATATATCCTTCTTTCCTTAAAAGTACAAGACCCATCTTAAATAGTGAATGTTCGTTCTATAAAGTAATACAGAAATGTCAACTGAACCATGTGAGTTTTATTCATTTAATATAACCCTTAGAATTACCAAAACAGATCTTTTTGTTGTTATATGAATGATTCAATGGCATAAAATTTTCTAACAGTGACCAGTGTCCAAATGTTATAAATTTGGTGGAAACGAGCATAATAACTCAGGTCATGAGTCAGGACATGTGATGCGTGCTTAAAAAATACAAGAACGTACATGTGATGTGGTTTAAAGCTATAAGGGAATGATTAAAACAAAAGCTAGGGTTATTTCACTGGGAGCTGTAAATAATTTTTGTTTACAGATTTGTGATTGGATTGGGGATGAAAAGTTTAAAGTTTTACTGGATGGTGGTAGTAAAAATAATTAAAAAAAAAAAAAGTTACTGAGTTAAGTAAGATGGGAAAGAATTGGGGAGGTCCCAGTAATATGAAACCAGACCCCAAAAAAGATCCAAATCCTACAACTAGGTACCATGCTATTACTAGGCCCTCTTTTTCCTCTGCTTTAATGTCTTTATTGGAACCCTCAAAACCTATAGACAATTCATAAAAGATCAAAACAAAATTTTAGAGAAAAGAATCACCTTTTTTTTTTTCTTTTTCTTTTTAATCTTCTCAATTGCCGAAAATTTTATCAATAAATATATTTTCTAAAACAAATTTTAATCCGAGTTGATAAAAATTTGGTCTCTAATCTTCACATATTTCTTCTTTTTTTTTTTTTTCTGTTTGGCCAAAATCTTTATAAATGAAAGATTTGTATTTTCAACTTCCAAAGCCAAAATAATCACAGCAATCTTGTTGTTCTTGATAAGTCATTGCATTTATTATTTAAACCTCAATGGTGGTCGCTTGACTTAGCAGTTATACATACACTGATGTTGGACGTGTTTTTTAGACCAAACCAAAAAAGCAAATACTAGAAAAATTTGACTTTTACATGTTCTCCCTTAACCCTTATTAGTAGAGTAGTAAACGTCCTTCACGTGCTCATCGAATCAACTTTGTAAGGGTTTAAATTAGATGTCTAATTAGTAATTTACCTATATAATGACCGACTTAAACCTCATTTTTTTCCCAAAATGAGGTACCAATTAAATTTCCAAAACTCTTAAAAAATTTTCTTCTTTTTTTGCAATATCAGAAAGTGTGAAAACCGAAGAGATTTAACATTATTAACAGAGTTCTTTTCTCCTTTCTTTTTTATTTTTTCTTTTACTTTTCCTTTTTGTTTTGTGTTTTGCTTGAGCGAGAGAGCTTTGTGTGTGTGTGTGTGTGTTTTGTTTTATCTTTTTTTTTTTTTTTTTTTTGCTCTCTATCATATTCATAGTGGTAAAGTCACATTCTGATTAAAATAGAAATGCTTTTTCCATCGTAAGGGATCATCTTTTCATGCCGATTGCATCAGTGCAGATTTCCTTATTTACATCTCTTCTTTTCTCAAAAATTTCCTCTTTTTTTTCTTAATCTCTCTCTCCCTTACTCCACTTAAATATATCAACTTTGTCTTTCTTTCCCAAATCTTTTAATTTTTTTTGTCTGGATCGTATCAGTGAGGGTAGAAGAAGATTGTGAGAAAAAATTGAAGCAAACCCACAGATGATTACGTCCTCTGTGACCTGAGAAAACCCTACTCAGAAGAATAATAAACCTCAGTGCTTATTTTCTGACGAACAGAGACACACCTGCTAATGGGTTCAGAGCAGCATAGATTTCTTCAGCAGGAGCAGGTTAATTTCTCTCTTCTGTTCCTTTTGAATTCCTGTTTCTGGGGTTTAGTTTCACTCTGTCTCCCATGGGCCATGGTTGTCTAAGTTGTTTCAGATTTTAAAGTTTTAGTTTTTGGAAAGTTGCTTCTTTTTTCTTTCTCTCTTGCTACTTAGATCTGACTACCGAACTCTGTTCACACTAATCTGCTCTTTTATTTATTTATTTAGGGTTTTATGTTGAGTCTCTCCTCTGATCATATTCTATCACAGTGTTGCGCAGCAAGTGATAATTGAGAAATTGATTAAAAGCTGACATTTTTCTCATTCAATTAGATTAAAAATTCAAGCTTTTTTTGAGGTTCTGATCTAGATTCGATGCGTGTAAGCTTCTAAGATTACGTTTTTCTAAAAGAGCATAACTTTAGATCCATAGTCATGGTTTTGTAGAAACGCTTGATTCACTTATACGACGCAGTGATCTTATCTTCTTACTTTCCAGATCTCTTTTACCTGTTTTAGCTCATTGATCTTAATAATTACACTGAAGTGTGTGTGTGTGTGTGTGTGTATGTGTCCTTTTACCAGAGGAAAAGGTGGGGAGGTTGTTTAGGAGTGTTCTCATGCTTCAAGTCACAAAAAGGCGGAAAACGAATTGTACCTGCATCTCGCATTCCGGAAGGTGGTAATGTCTCAGCCTCACAACCTAATGGAGCTCATCAAGCTGGTGTCTTGAATAACCAAGCTACTGGAGGAATCAATCTATCACTTCTAGCTCCACCATCCTCTCCTGCTTCTTTCACCAATTCAGCTCTTCCTTCAACTGCTCAGTCACCAAACTGTTACTTATCCCTGGCTGCAAACTCTCCTGGAGGTCCTTCATCGAGTATGTATGCCACTGGACCATATGCTCATGAGACTCAATTGGTCTCACCGCCTGTTTTCTCTAGATTCACTACCGAGCCATCGACTGCTCCTTTCACTCCTCCTCCAGAGCTTGCACGTCTGACTGCTCCTTCTTCACCTGATGTACCTTATGCTCGTTTCTTGACTTCCTCCTCTGGTAAAGGTCATTACAATGTTTCAAGTGATCTTCAGGCTACGTATTCTCTTTATCCCGGAAGTCCAGCCAGTGCTCTTAGATCACCAATCTCTCGTGCTTCCGGAGATGGGCTATTGTCGCCTCAAAATGGTAAATGCTCAAGGAGTGATTCTGGCAACACCTTTGGGTATGACACAAATGGTGTCTCAACACCTTTGCAGGAGTCAAACTTTTTCTGTCCTGAAACTTTTGCCAAGTTTTACCTGGATCACGACCCTTCGGTTCCTCAAAATGGTGGAAGGTTAAGCGTGTCGAAAGATTCAGATGTGTATCCTTCAAATGGATATGGAAACGGGAACCAGAATAGGCAGAACAGAAGTCCCAAGCAAGACATGGAGGAGTTGGAAGCTTACAGGGCTTCTTTTGGGTTTAGTGCAGATGAAATCATCACAACTAGTCAGTATGTAGAGATCACTGATGTGATGGATGATTCTTTTAGCAAAGCGACTTACTCTCCAAGCGATGGACAAAAGCTGCTTAGAAGAGAAGTAAATTTGCTGAGTCAAACAAGCCCCAAATCTGAAGCTGATCTTGATTCACAAGCTGTGGACTTTCATTCACCAAAGGCATCAAATGGCTACAAAGGTGAGTATTGTCGCATTAAATCTTAAGTCTCTTTGCAGAGAAAATATCATTCATTGTGTGCTAAATTGTATCATTATTGTGTGGCTCAGATCACAAGCAAAGAAACCAGCGCATCCATGCGGATGAAGAGGCTCTATTATCGAGAGTGGGTTCTGTAAAAGGAAGCAGAAGCTATCCCATCTCGAGCTCTGATGCAGAGGTAGAATACCGAAGAGGAAGAAGCTTAAGAGAAAGCAGAGAGAACAGACACAGGATAGGCTGATCAAGACAACAACAACAACAAAGCCAGCTCTGTTCTTAAGGTCTTCTAAGTTCTAAAATGGGAGCTGCTAACTCTTGAGATAAGAAATCTAGTGGTTTTTTTCTTCTAAGTATATATAGATATATAAAAATATATATATTACAGATGGTTTTTTAGTAGAAGAATGATGTTATATATATAAGAGAGCAAGAGTGAGAAAGTGAATGCTTGTTTTTTAGTTTGACATGGCTTTTTTGTAAGACCCATCTTTTATCTAATTGCAGTAATCTGTTTTGAGGTTCTTTAGGCGATCTCTTCTCTTCTTTTATGCATTGTTAAGGACCTAAGGCTAAGATAATTCTTAATTTTCTATATGAACATTGACATTGTTGTGAGAACATTGACATGCTCTGATAATTGTGTTTACACTAAAATTTTGTATGTTAAATCAAAAAATTGCAAGTAGTAAATTCTAATTCACTTTATAATTGGAATGGAGGTTTTTTAATCAAAAAGTTTTTTACTAGAAAACACAGACAAAACAGTAACACGTTAAGTCGTTAACTTTCAAAACATTTGTTAAAGTAGTCTCTGTATCTCTGATAGGTATGATGAGTTTCTTCCCGTGTTCTAGAATGTTGCTGGATCGGGTCAATATTATTGGGCCAGATTAGATTTTGGGTTGTCGACGTTGCTTACGTTTGAGTTTCATTTTGCTTAAGAATTTAATCTATCGAATTAGTCTTTTAATTAAGGAAACATTGCCTTAAATGCTTTGGTCTGCGGCCGTTTTGTGACCGTTAACCCCTATTTAATTAATAAAATAAAGTTAATTATAGAAAGAAAGAGCGACTTTAGAATTTGGTGAATAAAATAAAGACCTTTACAATTTCACTTCTTCAGGCACTAAATTTTATATTTGTTTCAAAATTTTCAACAATGGAAAAGGAAAAAAAATCCTATTAATATAATAAATATTGAAAACTTCTTATTTCCATTATAATTTCACGAACAAATGACCTAATGGTTTTGTAAAAATAATTAAAAAAAAAAATCTATAAGAAAATCACTGCAAGCAATAGAAAAAAAACTTGTTAAATATTGGCAACTGTTTCCATTCTATGTGCAAATAAGAGTGCCTCGGTTTGCGGAAGATTATATTTCATTATCAATCAATCATTCTCTTCCACGTAAGTCAATACAAACGTTTTTATCTTCTTTTTCTTCTCTTCTTCTCTTCTTCTTGTTCAGAGATAAGACTATAAAAGAGGTGAAGCTTCCAAGCGCCCACCGATAAAAATTCGGATCTCGTGTCCAATGCAAGTGTCAAAAACAAGTGGCCGGTGTGGTCTTTAGACTATCCTCATTGGTTTAGTTTCTTAGTTGTTTCTTAAGGCATATTTAATAAGAAAAAAAAGAGAAGAAACTTTGCTAAGAGTTAAGGAAAATTTTGTTGATTATTGGTAGAACCAAATTTAAGGGTTTCTTAATAATAAATATAGTAAAATAATAATTAATATCTTAAAATATTCAAAATTATTTTATATATCAAAGACACAACAAGACACAACAAGACTCAAGAAGACACAACAAGACTCAACAAGACTCAACAATACTAATCATCCACTAAGTCAAGCAGCTTCTCTTTCATAGCTTCTTCTTTCGGAGTAAGCGGTCCAGTTTTGGCCAGCAAACTGTCAAGAATTTGCATTTTTGACAATCTCTCTTTCAGCAGCAATTCTTCCCTCTTGATTTCCCACATGCCTTGGTACTCCTTCAAAGCCTTCTCTTCTTTCGCTTCTGTATGAGTCTTCCTCTGTTTGGCCTTACTTGCGTCTCTGCCAATAGGCCTTGTGTTTGTTGGCTCATCTATATTACCGCCGGTCTGAGAAGCTGAAGCTTGTGTAGGATCATCAAAGAGTCTTTTCCTGTTGGTTACTTCAGGTGCTTTACCATTAACACTCTCACACCATTTCTGGTCGTAGCGTAACTCTAACCAACAATGCTCAAGAACGAATTTTTTCTGATAAATGTTATAGTACATATCATATGCTGTCCTCAGTATATCATCTTCATTCTGACCACTAGTTTTAGCCCTTACCGCAGCAGCATATGTTCCACAAAACTTCCCCACCGTATCTTGGATCTTAGACCATCTCTGTTTACACTGAACTGGCCCTATCTTCTCATTGCCATCAGAAAGAGGACTATCTGAAAAATACTTAGCAACCCTATTCCAGAAGGTCTTGCCCTTCTGATCATTGCCTTTCACAGCATCCTTGCTGGTGTTTAACCACCCGCTAATGAGAATCCGGTCATCAGAAGGTGTCCATTTCCTTCTCTCCCTACGGAACTGACTTGGGGAAGGTGTTGTGTCTTCACTTGGGGAAGCTGCGGAACTGACTTGGGAACTAAAGAGAGGAAGTGGAGACGACAGAGTAGGTATATTTGGGTAGAGGGAATCAAAAGAAATGGTTTGACTATTCATAAGTCCCACAAAATTTGTGGACTGGTTTAGCTCATGGTCTGACTCCATAGTAGCAAAGAAGAAAAGAAGAGTGGTTTATGCTTGAGAGGTGTAGAAACGAAGAATGGTTTATGGTTGGAAGATACTCGGGTTTGTGGTTTAAGATCAAGAAAAGCTTAGTTTTTAAAGTGAAGCATATTGGAGTTACAATTAATTCTCGACACCAAACACACAATGAATACACAACCTAGTCACTTCCATTAATGAAAGAACAACCACCAATTAAGAATAATTACTACCTAGTCACAAAGAAGTACACATAGGAGCACAAATCTGATATGACATGCTATAACTCACTATCCGAAAAAAGAAACTACCAAACAAACAAAGCAATCAATTTAAATATAAACAAGTTAGGTGTATATTTACCTCTTTCGGAGATTTGGTTGAAATATTGTTTCCTTGTCGCCTTAATTGTGATTGGTTTGAGCTCAACTAAAAGAAACTCACAAAACAAGAAACAAGAAATGGTTTTAGTAACTATGTAAAGACATGACATCCATTAAAGCATAACTACAAGTACATGAGTCTTAACTAATACCAACTGTGTAAAGATTCATTAAAGACACAACAACCAACAACCAACTTACAATGTGATAGGAGAGAAAAGAGTTGATTCAATCGGTTTCAGATACACAAACCCAATTCAACCTATTATGAGAATCTAACAAGTTAATCATCACATTCACTCCTTAGAAGAAAATTTCAGGTTAATTATACAAATAAGAGAGAGAGATGAGGTAGTATAGGTTCTGTTCTGACCTCACCACATGCAGACTCAAAGAAGGTTCTCACATCAGCTTGAGAAACCTGCACTCGTAGGAAAAAATCTTTAAACAGGAGACAGTAATAAAATTATGTATACATTCTATGTAGATAGTTCAGCATTTACCTTCTTGTCGATATTTGTGCAGTAGATTGTCCTTGTGCACATCTCCCTTTCATCTTCTGACTGAATTAACCAAAACACAGTAGATATCCAAAGTAAAATTCAAAACTCAAAACTGAAACCAAAATGATTAGTATAACTTCTGATCAGTATCCCTATAGAGCTTTTTGTCACACAACCTAAAAAATACTATATTTTAAGTTGAAAGATATATAACAAACATTAATTTAAAGCTTACTTGTCCACAGTTACTAAACAAGGCAGCAAGACCCTCCTCAGTCACCTAAAATCACAAAACAGATTTGTTATACATTGATGCAACTTAACTAGAATCCGTTCCACACAACCTTAACAGAGAGTACTAATAAAAACTTACACTCTGGTCAATGTCAGAAACATACACTGTTCTTCTAATACTATCCTATCTTTGAGCCTTAGAAATCCTCCCAGTCAACCTCCTCCTCCCTTGGCTATAATTGTTTCTTCTCTGTAATAACAAAAACATCAATAAAACAGAATATAAAGCAAGCACATTTAACCAAAGTTTAAAGCTTTAACAACAAACAGAATTATTTTTACCTTCCTGGTATTATCATCCTTCTTGGCATCAGATTCAAATTCTTCACCTGATTGCTTCTTGGCTGTAGCAAAATCGTCAGCAGAGAGAAATTGATTAGGTTTCCCAACCTGATTGTTCTTCTTAGGGTTGTAGTAAGAAGGGAAAAACTCCTTGGCATCCAAAACGTAAAGGAAGAAACTTTGATTCAATCGGTTTCAGATACACAAACCCAATTCAATCTATTATGAGAATCTAACAAAGAGATTAATCAAAATTCACCAACAACAACTTCATCAGTGAATAATAAGATGAGGAGATTAAGAAGTGTTACAAACACTTCACCGAAAATTAATCTAAGTTTCCCAGATCAACCGAAATTGTCTCACAAACAAAAGACATAATTAAATTAAAATTGAGACAATTTTCAAATAAACAAATAACAATTACTAGACATGCAAGAACAATTACCTGAACAAATCGAATGGCTTGAATCTTCCCCAAATATTAGGGTTTCGACGGATCGCTCACCACCGGAATCACATGCCCCCTGCTTCACCGGAACCAAATCGCGGCCAAATCCTAGTCCAATAGCCGTGGGAATCAACTGGAAGAGAAGCAATCAGTTTCCGGAATCGAAGGAAGAAGAGATTCAAGCTGAAATCGCGAAAAGTCTCGAGAGAGAGAGAGAGAGAGAGAGAGAGAAAAGAGAAAAAAGGAAAGTGAAAGAGAGATGAAAAAAAAAATTAAACCCCTTCGTCCCAAATAAAACTCGACCCACTGATTTTGTGACACTTGTCCAGCAAGAGACGTTTCTTGCAATCCTAAAATAAGAAACGAATCTTGCATTTCTTAGCTTAGGTTTCAATAATTAATATTATCTACCCCTAAGAAACAAACTAAGAAACAACATAATTGTGCCGATGAGGATAGTCTTATATTGTATTGGTTACTATTTCTTCGTCTTAATCCAATTGTAAAGGAAGAAAAAGCGTGTTTTAAACAAAGAACATGGTGGACCTATTAAAGAACTCGTTAAAAATGTCATAAATATCTAAAACACTAATCTCCCACGTCTAATACACAACAAAGTCATTATCACAACTTGACGAGACACACCTATATATAAACCATTCAAACCTTTTTCTATATATTTCTCATTCACTTTCCAATTCGAGAACAAAAATAAGAAACCTATACAAAACTTGTCTCATGAAGAATAATAATAATACTCGACGTCAATCATCTTTCAAGAAGTTCTGCCGGAAACTGTCACCGGAGAGGCAAGATTCAGCCGGAGATATACAGCAGCATAGCAGTAGCAATGTTGAGGACAAGAACAGAGACTTAGAGGCTGTTTTTGCTTACTTGGATGCAAACAGAGACGGTAGAATCTCTGCGGAAGAGCTTCAAAAGAGTTTCACGACACTAGGAGAGGAACTGTCCGATGAAGAAGCCGAAGCTGCGGTCAAACTGTCTGATACAGACGGAGATGGGATGTTAGATTTCGAGGAGTTTGCTCAGCTTATCAAAAGAGATGATGATCAGTTTACAGAGGAAGAGAAGAAGATGGAGCTCAAGGAAGCGTTTAGATTGTATAGATCAGAAGGTGAAGAGTGTATTACACCAAGAAGCTTGAAGCTGATGCTAAAGAAGCTGGGAGAGTCAAGAACAACCGATGATTGTCAAGTTATGATTAGTGCTTTTGATGTCAATGCTGATGGAGTTTTAAGCTTTGATGAGTTTGCTCTTATGATGCGCTAATAATATGATAGTTATTATCACCTCCTATATTGTCTTTTTGTTGTTCTTTTATTTGATCTTCTACTGTATATAATGTTAATGGCTTGTGACGCAATAAACACGATTGTTATTTAACCTTTTTTGAAACTTTGTCATATTAGAGTCTCACAGGAAAGGGTCAATCTACTATGGAGTCCATTGAGGTTTGACCATCATAGTCATTAAGAAATTCTGGCCTAGTCATATTATTCCCTGAAGTTCACAATTCAAGACAAAAGGTGAGCATGTGCAAATCGATATTATGATAATAACAAGATTCATAACGAGAGCCTTTTGTCAGATATTCACGTAACGGTAACAATTGAGGAATCTAAAAAGATCCCATCCCTACCAATCAATCTCGTGCCCTTATTACCAATTAATTAGAGTTATGACGTTGAGATTTTACTAGTCGAGATGATGGTTTTTGTTGGTCCATCTTGAATCGAATCTTGTTATCCGATGGTCAATATCAATATCGAGCAATATGTCATTTAGTTTTTTTTGATACTATGTTTATATGTTAAGAGTTGGGGTTTAAATTCGAAATCAATTGGTTATGAACACATTGACTAGGTTGTACATTTATATTACATTAAGTCCAATCTAATTCATTGGTAGGATTTTTGACACCTTCCGTATTAAATCAACCAAGTAGGTATGAATGTGGAGCTTTCAACAAAAATGGATTTGATTCGAATCATCTTGTGTGCCTCCAACTTCTTCGGGCTTACTGTAAAAAACAAATTTATAGAGTACTGAGAAGCCAGCCATGTTAAAACATTAAGACTCATACTTCTCATTTATAGATATGATCATATGATTAGTGTAAAAAAAACAAATGACAGTCGTAAAATATTTTATATTTACAGAAACACCCTTTCTTGATACTACTACCTAAATTTAAGACTGAATAGAAGAAAACGTGTTTTAAACATGGGGATGAGACCTTGTAACAGACTAACAGAGGATATACTAATATTTTCTTTCCTCTAGATCTGAAGACCTACTAATAATACAACTTCTTCTAGATCTAAAGACTAATAATATATGTTTTTATTTTTCTAGATCTAAAGAACTAGTCTGAATCTCCCACGTTTGATTCGTTTCAATTTCTATTTTCTTATTACTATTCTTGACTTGAAACACACCTATATATATATATAGAAACACTTTATACCATTTCTCATTCAACTCTTAAATCAAGAAGAAAGAAACCATACTTGTAAACACACATACAACACCTGCAACATTTCTTTTTCTTTTCAAAATGAAGAATATTCAACGTCAGCTTTCTTCATCTTTCATGAAATTCTTAGAAGACAAGAACAGAGACCTAGAGGCTGTGTTTGCTTACATGGATGCAAACAGAGATGGTAGAATCTCTGCTGATGAGCTTAAGAAGAGTTTCATGACAATGGGAGAGCAAATGTCTGATGAAGAAGCCGAGGCTGCCGTTAAACTGTCTGATATAGACGGAGATGGGATGTTGGATCTTCATGAGTTTGCTCAGCTTATCAAAGGGAACGATGACTTCACAGAGGAAGAGAAGAAGATGAAGATAATGGAAGCTTTTAGAATGTATATTGCTGACGGTGAAGATTGCATTACCCCTGGAAGCTTGAAGATGATGCTAATGAAGCTAGGTGAGTCCAGAACCACTGATGATTGCAGAGATATGATTCAAGCTTTTGATCTCAATGCTGATGGAGTTTTGAGCTTTGATGAGTTTGCCCTCATGATGCTTTAAGCTTTGTTGTTTCGTCTTCTACAGTTTTTGTTTGATATATGGCTGTGTAAATAAGGCTTTGCAAGCAATATCCAAAAACTTGTTTTATATTATCCAAAAAATCATACTTCATTAAAAAAAAAAATTCATCTTGTTTCAGTTTCAATGTACATGAATCCTATTTCATTGTGTTTCTATTTGGTGTTACACAACAACTACATGCCAAAGCATCATACAAGAGAAAAAAATATAACAGAACAGATTGGATTTCAATTTATAGTTCTCAGCTCATGGCATGTTGAACAAGCTTATCCAAGACCTTCCAATATCTCAGACAAGAAGGGTCTGTGTGAATCGCCCTAGTCACCCATTTCTCAGGGCTTTGGTAGTTTTCAATCCCTGAAGCGGTTTCAGGTCTGTCTTCCGATTGTCTTGCGGGTATATGCATCTGGAAGTAAACCTCAGCAGGTCTCATTTCTGTCCAAAAATATTAAAAAAAAAACTTCAGTTGTGCTCAAAGTTTTGGTGGAATACGAAAAGATAAACATTAGGACATCTGCAGTCTAACCTGGTGGCCAGCAGAACCATTCAAGACGAAGATTCTTCTCCCATTTCTCTTTAGAGCCAAGACTACCATGTGCTTGAGCTATTAATATATACACGATAGGCAAAGGAAACAACGAACTCGCTTGAACTTTGCTAAGACTTTTTACAGCCAGTGAGAGGAACTGCGAGTCATTAGACTGTCTAGCCAGCTCCATGCAGACAGCACCATGGCAGAGAAGTAGACAGCTCTCTGAATTAAACAACGAACAAGCTTGTGCAAGAAATTCCTCTGCTAAGAAAAAGTCTTTTTTCCCGATGGAATCTAAGCCACGAGCTAAGCTATATACACCCATCCATTCTTTCCATGAATTCTTCTTCTGGCTCGAGCATTCTTGTAGGCTCATCTCTAAGAAGTTAGCATCAGGTTCCAGATCATATTGAGATTCTATGAGCTTCAGGCATATCCAACCAATATTTAAGTCAGTCTTGAGCTCCAAACACGCTCTGTATTCCTCTTGCATGTTGCTGGTACTCCCTTTTATCGCATAGGCACGGCAAAGTTGCAAATGTCCTAGAAATAGGTAGCTACTTGGAAGCGAAAGGGAAGAAGCTTTCCGGGCATTGCCAATGGACTCTGCTATATTTCCCTTCTGCAAACTGATCTCAGAAGCACAAAGCAGAAGCTGGAACTTTTGATATTCGCCTTCCTTCGAACATGTCTCATCAGAGAGTGCCACAGAGATTAGACGCTCAATAGCACTACAAAGTTGGCGAGGAAATCTCTGCTCACGTGCCTTCTGCACGAGATTCAGAATAAGCAAGTATCTTACACCGCTGTTCCAAGGTTCTTGATGCAAGAATCTGCGAATTGGAAAACAATCATTTAATAGTTATAGTGAAAATAAAATTTTCTACATATTACGCCCTTAGCTCTCTAACATATACGAGAGATTCTGAGCACATGTATCAAAAATTGAGTTGTAGATGATGAAAGGATCAGTGAGAGTTGATCAATTCAGATTTTGAAAATGCTAACATGGTGACGAAAGATTCTCAAATACCTTTGCAGTTCCACAACAACAACAGGAGCATTCAGACACTGACAATGGCATGTTGGAAATGAGAACCTTGGAGCTGTATTGCCAATTACATTGCAAGCAACCGATCCTCCACCAAGGACCTCCAATGCGGACTTCAGACCTTCCTTATTTACACAGTCAGAGACATTTATGATACAACATCTACTAGCAGTACAGGCATCCTTCATTCCTTCACCAGCTAACAAAATATATCCAAGCAGGTTCCTAATTCCAAAAAATCATATTTCCAAGTTATGATTATATACCAACATATCATTACACAGTTAAAACATAGCGCGCTTGATCAGCTTATTTAACCTCTGGTACTGATCAAAACTCACCTTATCAAATTACTATGAGGGTACATATGAATAACTTTTCGGAGGTGGGCAATCCCCTTCTCAAATCCAAGGAAATCTCCTGCTCCAGTTTTCAGCTGCAATATCCAGAGTGGTGTCATTATAATCCAGAGTTTAAACAAATACAGCATTCGAAATGAAAGGGCCAACATGATATTCGAGATCAACAGGCTCACCAATTTGTTGAGTGCGATCAAATAGTGCATTGCAACTATTTCTTCTTGTGATGTAATATAGTTACGAGTGCTTGCAACAATCGACTGAAGTCTATCACTCTGATCAAGAGAATGGATGGCAGATACTATAAAGCTGATTTTCGAACTCTGGAAGAAATCCTTTGGCATTTTCTGGATGCTGGTTATAGCAGAATCAACCCCAGATATGCAATAGAGCAGACTACAGATGAAACTGATTGGGGAGGCTATTGAGGGTTTTTCCATGGTAGAGATCCTAGTCCCCAGATCTCGAATCACTGAGAGAGCCGAATCATTCTCACCAATCTTCCACAGAGAGAAAGCATATATTTGCAAACCTCCGGCATCAAGCAAACCTTTTGGAAAATTTGATTAGATATTAGTAAATTTATTAACATTAGCCTCAAATTTGCATTAAACCCCAGTCTTCAAACAGGGGGATGAACAATCTTAAGGGCAAACCTTTTGACTTCAAATTTGTGCATTCCATAACAGATTCTTTGAATCGTCCTGCCTGCACAAATAGTTTAAGTGAGTACAATATTTGCATTTGTATTTGACTATTGAATTATACCCAATCTAAAAATAGCTTTCAAAAAGACATGTTAACGGAAAGAAGGGTGGGCATCTCACCTTGCTGAGTGACCTGACCAAGTTCATAGATACTTTTCCAGCATGAGATTTCACTGAATTGTCGGGGTAAATACTCATTGCAGCTAGTGCCAGCCTATAAGAAGCAATGGCAGTGTGATAATTATTTCTTGCCTCACAAACTAGCCCGTGGAGGTTATGGGATTCAGGGTAATAAGGGGTGCGTTGCACTGCCTGCTCAATGCAAGCAAAAATCTGCAACATAGTTTCAGGAGCGGGAGTTATTTAACTCACTTGATAACTAAATAAAAACCTGTGTAGATAATAGATATATAACACATGTGTTTATACCTGCGGAGATGATATATTTCCCTGTAGCAAAGCAAGCCATGCCAGACCAACTTGGAACTCCGCAAGCTGGACAGAATGATACCACGCCTCACATAAAAACCATCACACTTACATGTAAGTAAACCACAATTAAAGCAGCACTTACAGGTGATATCTGTGCAGCTCGTAAACAACTCTCGAAAGCCTCGTCTGATGTTGACTCCCTGAGGTGTTAATTAGTCTATGGGGGGCAAATTGTATTTCGAAGACATGAGAAATATTTTCACATAAAAAGCAACTACCTCGCATAAGTATCAGCTGAGCCAGCCCAAGGTAGCGCAAGTGTAGGATCTATGCTTCTAGCACAATCAAAAGCCTGCTTTGCCAATTTCATTTCGTCCGATTCCCTGAAGATCTGTTTAATGCAATCAAAAAGAGGAAAATCGTATCTGACGTCATTAACATAGGTGAAGCAAAAATGCAATTCCTGGTAAAGCTAGGATATCCAATACAAAGCCAGAAAGACAAAAATGTTAAATACAATACCTGACCCATAAAAGCCCAAGCAACGGCTAAAGATACATCCAAATGCAATGCCCGGATCAAAGCATGTAGTTTCAAAGCACTATTATCAGACATACAACCCAAAGCAACCCAGAACTCTGAGTTTTCGCATTCAAGCAGTAATGCTCCCAGAGCCATCTTTTCTGGTAGCTTCCTGATAGAATAGTCAACTATTACAAGGGAGCGCATCAAAAACTAAGAAAATGCCAAGTAACGTTTAGTATAATCTTACCAAGAACTTGAAGATTCAGAGTCATTGCTTAAACTTGAAACAAGATCACAAGTTATGGCTATGTCAGTATAAACATTAGCTTGCCAAGGGGCTAAGTGTAGAGCTCGCTGGTAACAAGCTTTGGCTGACAATGCAGCTGAGTAACAAATGCTTTTCCAAGAAAGGATTGAATCACTAAATGTTTTTAACGTGAAATCTGAGTTTTCAGTTCCAGCAGACCATGGAAAGCATCTTGCAAATGTAAGCTGCTCAAGAATTAGATATTAGATCCCCAGCTAACGAGCGAGCTTTACACTTAAAATACAAGGACAGCCTAAAGTACCTGAATATCTCCATACAATTTCCATATACAAGACATGTTGCTGGACAGTTCACTACTTTCTTTTGCAGCTTTACGAGCATCCTGTAGTGAATTTGCAATAATCGTTCTCTCATATAGGTATATATTGAAATATGGATGAAAGCAGGAAACATCTCAAGAGTGTCGTGTTATTAACCTCCAACAACGAAGCTGCCCATCCAAATGCGCCCA
Source organism: Camelina sativa (assembly GCF_030686135.1). Classification (NCBI taxonomy): domain Eukaryota; kingdom Viridiplantae; phylum Streptophyta; class Magnoliopsida; order Brassicales; family Brassicaceae; genus Camelina; species Camelina sativa. The sequence goes on along the minus strand of NC_141895.1, from coordinate 23,614,989 downwards.
AATTTATACATTCCTTTGACCAACTAAGCAATCCAGAAGCAAGACCATAAAGCACTGAAATATTCTGAGGTGAAATCTTCAACGCTTGCTCAAATAGCTCCACACCCTATTCAAATAGTATATGAGACTTCTGGAGCCACACAGACAAACTTTCTAAAGAGGTAATTTTGAATAGACGTGGTTACAAAGGTTTTACCTTTCTATATGAACCAAGCATCAAAAAGATATTTGCACTCTCCACTAATGTAAAAATTTTGGTCTCATCTAATTCAATGGCGCGGCCATACGCCTGTTGTATCATTGAGAAATAAAGTCACAATGAAAACCGACAAAAACTCAAACCACTTCAAGAAACTGGGAAGACACAAAAAAAGAAGAAGGAAACAGTATAATTTACCTTTATAGCAGCAGTAAACATTCCAAGTCGCTGGTAAGCCAGGCCTAGAGCCTGCAATAACAGACACAAAGAAAAACAAAGATTCCTGTCAAATTCCGTAACAGACTAAAAAACAATGAAATGAAAAAGGTAAATAACTGGAGGGAGAAGAGAAAAGGATAATTACTTCCCACAAGTCTGACAAGGTAGGATAACCTCTAATTGCATGTTGAAGGCTCTGAACAGCTTCAGACCACTTCTTCTGATGAAGCTATAATAGAATTCATGGCCATAGATAATTATCAAACAAGGTAATAAAAGATACAGCAGAAACAGAGAAGGCCAATTGAACAAAACCTGAATGTAGCCCAATCTACAAAACGCCCAAAAAGCCTTAGGAGACCTCTCAGAAGCGTCACGACAAACAGCAATCTCCAAAATCTCTTGCCCTTGTCTATCAAATAAATCGCACAAAGCTTCTCCGGAATCAGAATCATTAGGGTTTATCAACACTGCTCTCTGGTAACACTTAGCAGCTCGATTGAGATCAAGCGTCACACGCGAGTAGTAATGCCCTAGATACTTAAACGCCGCGGCATTATTCGGGTTCAACTTCGCCGACAACACAAAACGCTCCGCCGCTTGCTCCGATTCTCCAACATTATCCCACAGATACAAACCCTGAAATCAAATCATCAAAATTTTCAATTTTTTCCAGATAGCAAGAGAACCCATAAGTAAAAGGAACTAAATTTCATCATCAAAACAAAAATAAATTACGAGTTCGAACTGTAGAGAAGAATCATCTGGGTTCGCCTCTACAGACTTCTTAAGTTGCTCCAATTCCATCCCAATTCAGAACGAAAAGATCGAAGATTTCGAAACGAGTAGAGAATAATTTTCAATCTGAAGTGAAAAAAGGTAAGAAGGGAATGATTAAACATGTGAATCTCTTCCTTCTTGTTTACTCTATCTCTCAACAAATTCAAAACCCTAACTTTATTTACCTCTCACCGGCAAACAAATCATCGGCGTCGCAGAGATACAAAAAACCAAGCTAGCAATTTTTTATTTGACCCTTGTAATACTATCAAAATCAAAATCACATCCTGTATTTTTATTTCTGCTTATTAAACCCTAGAATAATTATTAGGCCCATCGGCCCAAGTCTCTAAGACCCGGTTTGATTTATCGGTTTAATCTCGGTTATTTTCATTTACACGGTTTAATAAAATCTTAATTAGTTCTCGCCTGCTCGGTTTATGATGATTAGTGATTACAAACAACACTGGTTTTACAATTTCTCAAGTGAAAATGAACACTAATTGTAATCAAATTATTTAATTACATGGGGAGGACCAAAATAAAAAGTCTTTTGAATAAAAACATCACGTTTTATTTTTTTGCTCCGACTAATTCTCCGGCGATGACATACCGGAAACTCAAATTTTCGGGTAGCCATTCAAAATTTTTAATCTTCTTCTCCTTCAAACATTTCTGAGCAATTTTCCTAGCATCTTCTGGTAAACACTGAGCTGTTGCTTCCATGAGCTTAGACACATCCATTGACATGTCTTTGACATAATGCTGGAAGATCTTTGGCAACAAAATCTTTGTGCCTTTGTAAACACGAACGTTACTTCTGATATACTCTTGCTTAGCTTGTCTTAGATCCCGGAAGATTCTATCCGCGGTGTAAACCCGAACCTAGTTTATGATCTATTACTGTTAATGCCACATTTAGACTGAAATCATTTAGAGTTGAAATGGTTTATTAATTATTGTTACCGTAGGATCTGTGAATGCTCCTGAAGAAATAGCGAAATGAGCTAGAGCCTCGGGGTATTCCAATGCGTAAATGTGTCTAACACTACAAGTTTTAGACTTTCTTGAAGGTGAAAACAGCGTTTGGAGTAACTGCAAAATGTTAAATTGAAAGTGAGAAGTTTACTATATGTGGTCAAAAGTGAAGCAAAAAGGAAAGAAAGATGAAATGGTTTACAGGTGATGGTGATGTGTAGTGAGGTCTGATTCCTAAGATTGAGCTTTGGATGATAAAAGGGTTTATGCGATAGCCTCCAATATCATAAGCTGCCTGTGGTTATATAAAAGAGAATTGCTTAATAAAAACCATAAATTAAGTGTTGCTCTGCTAAAATGAAAGAGATTTTAAACCTTCAAAACCGAATTGTTTCTTGCGCGGTTGTGAGATCCATAAGCTAAGTAAGCCTGCAAAGAAGGGAGATTATCAAACAAGAAAAGATAAAAGAAACATATTAAAAGAGGTTTAAGAGCTAGTTCACGTACATGCATCACAAGAGCATTGTGAATGTTGATCCAAAACGCGAGCTTCTCTTCACGTTTCATTCGACTCGGATCAACTTTCTCAAGATTTTGAACCAATGATCTGCATACCAAAAAAAAATTCAT